>NC_137827.1:57321231-57808731 GCF_963921795.1 Nannobrachium achirus | reverse complement strand
ATTATACATTTGATTCTGTTGTCCCATACCCAACTAAACTTTATCCTATTATACATTTGATTCTGTTGTCCTATAGCCAACTCAACCACTGCTTAATTTGTCAATGAATAGACCCCGGATCCTGGGCTGCGCACGTAAACTGTCGACCATTTTAACAATTTACATTTTATTTTCTTTGACCTTAAATTTACGCACCCATTATAACATTAGCAGCAACATTTAGCACATGTGGCCCATCAGAACATTGGTATGGCATATTAAAACAAATCTATACACCGTGTGTGTGTGTGTGTGTGTGTGTGTGTGTGTGTGTGTGTGTGTGTGTGTGTGTGTGTGTGTGTGTGTGTGTGTGTGTGTGTATCTAGTTTGTCTATTGCATGTCACTGTCACCTATGAAGCACCACATGAGAAAAATTACAAGAAATTGAACAAAAACATGAAAATATAAAGAAGAGAAAAATGCTGCAGTCAAAAAGGTCTCTATTTGGAAGGATGAAAACATAAATGACCAAACAGCACTATTTTGATTGACAGGGAAGGTCCCGGATCCAATTAAATAGGTGGGGGAATATGTTCCCCCATGTTCCCCCTCAAATTAAGCACTTAAAGGAGTAGTTCACCCCCAAAATGACTTTTTTTCTATTGATTAGTCACGCCATGGAGACTAGAGTTCAATAATATTTTTTGGTTTTTGTCGCATTCCTAAGACAAAAATGTGCTAACAATAAATGTATCCCCACTGATTCTGGATGGTGACCCGTTTCGAAACGGGTCACCATCCGGAATCAATGGGGGTAAATTTACGCGAATCAAATTTTTGTCTGACAAAAACCAAAAAATATTATTGAACTCTACTCCATGGCATGAGTAATCAATAGAAAAAAAGTCATTTTGGGGGTGAACTACTCCTTTAAAGCTATACTGTGTAAGTTGCTAAACTAGTGGTCAGTAGCGGTATTGCTTTTTTCGGCAGTTTTTCGCCCGGAGTCGTCGCGGACCACCGCCGCGGACCACTGGATCGGCGCCGCAAACCACCGCGACCGATACAAATCCGCGGAGGGGTAGAACGCATGGTAGAACGTCATTTTCAAGCCAGGATTTGGGGATTAAGAGGTTAAGAATCCTTCACCATGGTAAACCGTGGTAAACACTGTAGCTGAGCGAGGCTACTTCCTGAAGACACGGCAGATAAGCTGTGATTGGCCGGTAGTGTATCATGTGTGTATGATCCGCGATGTGATTGGCCAACGTATACACAACGTATACTAGTGATGCGCGGATAGGCTTCTGAAGTCATCCGAATCCATCCGCGCAAATTCATTATCCGCCCATTATCCAACCGCATTAATTATATCATCCAATTTATAAATCCGCACCATCCTCATCCGCAACTTCAAAAGTATTATTATTATTATTACCCTTATTATTAGGCTAATATTATTTTCTGGTAGGCTATTCCCTGTTAGTTTTCTTAGTTGTGCGATCACAGAAATGCATTGATCTAGCCTACGGAATGTCTCCGTTCGTCTTTTTTTTTTTTTTTTGGAGTCGGTGTTGCGCGTCGATGCAGACAGACATGCAGGCAGACAGAGTCAGACACACGAGAGAAAGAGAGAGCGAGGGAGAGAGCGAAAGAGAGGAACAAACACAACTTAGTGGGAAGTTTACCTTACCTACTGTACAGTACTTTACAATATGGACTATGGAGCTGAGAGAGATTCACTTTTTAGCAGCGCGACCAGAGGTAATGAGTGCGACGCCGACGATGCATGCCGTGATGCCGTTTAAGTGGACACAGCTGTTTAGTTTTATCGTGGACTGCACATTGCCTCATGAAAAATGATGGTTACTTTACAAATTATACAAAATAACACACACTAACACAGACACAAGCATACCTAGATTTCGCTTTTTATTTATAGATATATTAGGCCATAATTTATTTCCTGCATTATTTCATCCGCGGATATCCGAAATTAATTAATAATTATATTTGATTGATCCAAATCCGACTGCACCGCGGATCACCGCGGTCCACCGCGGCTAAAACCGCTATCCGCGCATCTCTAACGTATACAGATGATGCAGATGACGTCATTTTGCCGCGAAATTCTCCCCCCCTCACGGCTCATAGAAAACATATAAAGAGAAGGCTTTAGAAGCTGAAATTAACGGAGTGGGGGTTCTAAAACTTTAGCGATTTAACAGTTAGGACAATTTTAAGATTTGTTTTGTAAAAAAAGTTACATGGTATAACTTTAACTCAACATTATCCTATTATACAGGGGTTTTCAATTTGTTCAGGCCAAGGACCCCTTAGCTGAGAGAGAGATGAATCAGGGACCCCCGGATTTCATATAGTTTCATCGTTTGACAGCACAATCATCAGTGTATTTTGGATTCACATCAATTTGTGTTTTCAGATATTTAACCACTTGAACTGTCAATAGGCTACTTAATAAACTTGACCTTTCACTCTGCACTTAATCTGCTCTTTTCCCCCTCTACGCCAAACCCCTTTGCCAAAAATAGCCGATCTACAAGCTCACAACGCCTCGCAGCGCGAGGCGTTGTGAGCGTGTAGATCTGCTATTTTTGGCTAAAGTTCTCAAAATATGGACACTAGGGTTCAAGTGGTGAATATAAAAAAGGAGACGAAAAAGTTTCTATCACTCAAAGATTTGGAGGACCCCCTGTACTAACTCTGAGAACCCTCTACATTTGATTCTGTTGTCCTATAGCCAACTCAACATTGTTAGAATATGGACGTAAGAGGTTTCTGTTTCGACAGCAACGATATCTTAGCCTCGTAAACCTGCCTCTTCCTACAATTCTGATTGAATTGCTAGGATTCCTGGTGCGCAAATAGAATGTCGCTCCAGGACGAGGCGGTTTACGAGGCTAACCATATCTGTCCCCGCTCTTCACGGTTAATGATGGTTGTCTAAAATGTGCTGAGCAGGGAGAAAAATGAGGCAGAGCCTGAACGCCAAGATAAAATGTAATATTCACGCTTTATAGGATTTACATTCTATAAATAAAATATTGGGTTCAAACTGTCGGTGAGTGATCTGACTGGAATGCACATGTTCCCCCCGTTCTCTCTTTATCTATAGGCTCTCTACATGTTCCTAGCCCTGGCCATCATCTGTGACGAATACTTTGTCGTGTCCCTGGAGAAGATCTGTGAGGTAATCAATACATGCACTTATCTGAATACTCAAAGTCACTTTACGGAAAACTTTATTTGGAAAACCACATTTTTAATGTTAAAGACTAAGGGCAGGTTGCACCAACATGGATTAAGCCTCAACCTGGTTTAAATCAAGGTTTATCTTTTAATCCAGTTGCACCAAAAGTTAAACCTAGTTTTCATTAATCAGGTTTAGTTTAAAACCACCCTTTTAATCTTGGTTTTAATTTTCCTTGTAAACCTGGATTAATGTTAATCCTGTTGCACCACTACTTTAAACTTCGATTTAACCCATAAATTCTGTTCAGATTCACTGCACCTTCGTTCTGTTCGGGTCATTTTGACCCGGGGGATATTTGGTTTAAAAAACAACACTAATATAATTTTTAACTTCGTCATACATTGATTTGCTATGCAATGCATATGATATATATGGCAAATGTTTGCTTTGCTATATCACATTAAACACTGAAAGAGCTAGGTGTTTTTACTGATAGCTGAAATTCATGTATAATAAGAGCTGAACACATATGTGAACATGGGAACACACATTAATGTCACATATGAATGTACACTTGTACGTATACACAAGGAAGCACGTGTATCACAGAAAGCAGTCTGTCTTCCTGTCTGCTGTTGTAGGACACACTGAACAGCGCTTTCTCTTGCCAGATGCTTCAACTCTAAGTTCACTGTTCATTTTACCATTTCTATCGTTTGGATTGTTTGGAATTGAGACACATGGTCAATGTATGATGATGATTTGTTGAGTTAAAATTTATATTAGTATTGTTTTTTTAAACCAAATATCCCCCGGGTCAAAATGACCCACGAACAGCATTAGAGGGTCAACAAAAATGAGGGGGGTGTAGCATGGGTGTAATGCAAAAATATTTTTTTTACATGTTAATCACAGAAGAATCTTTAAGGCCAGTGAGTTTCAGGTGGAAAACATATAAACTTCTACCTTTTTCTTTCAAATGAAAATGTAAAACAGGTCAAAATGAACCGAACAGAACTTAAGGGTTAACATCCATAAGGGATTAATTTTAAACGTGATGTCAAATTGACATGAATGGGGGTCCGGTCCCCCTCCTGCATGTGAGGGAAGCCTCACAGCTGGCAGTGTCCAGCAGGCTTGGAACTGCAAGCTGCAGACCGCGGACACCTTGTTTCACAGCTGAAAACAAAAATCTCATCGTATTATTTTGTCTTCAATTGTGTTTCCATGCTGCTCTAATTAATACTGACGTAATAAATGTTTTTCGTGGCTTGAAAAGTCTGAACCCTGTCCTGTGGGCGTTGCAACATTTTAGTTTGTTTGGGAAACTATCGAGGAAATGATTGGAGCACAGCTGCGTGAGGGGGCTAGATATATACGCAGCGCACCACCGCTTGCCTATGCTCCACTGTTCACACGTCACTTCTAGTAGATCGACGCTTTCCCCCGCCTCCCCATTCCTCTGCAAACCCACCACTCTGCCCCACTACGCACCACAGAGTGACGCGTTGTGAGCTTGCTTTAGCGAGCGTCACCGTCATATGACGGTCGCAGAGGGTTATGAAAAGAAAAGGTTTGGCTGCAGGCGCTCTTCTTAACATAGGCCTGCCCACATTCTCCTAGAAGTGAATACAAAAGTAACGCTAATGATATTAGGCTCAAGAGAATAGTTTATTCCAGTTTGTTTACATTCTGTCAGTCTGTCAGTCTGTTTGTCCGCCACACGTCACACTTTTGCCCTACTCATATCTCCGCCACCGTTGCCCCTATCCATGCCAAACTTTGCACACACACTCCTTGGCTGCCAAACCACAACATCCACCTCTTATTTCTCACATGTCCCTCTTCTAGCACCACCATGAGGCTGATTTTTGCAAAACACATTTTTGGACCCATTTCCCATATTCCCCCGATTGGCTACCATTGCCTCTTAAAGTTTGTGTATACGACCTGGCGGTCACTTATCTCCCGATTAGGGAGTCTTACTGGTCTTAAACAAATGTATTTTTTCTCTTCCACCGTGTGTGTGTGTGTGTGTGTGTGTGTGTGTGTGTGTGTGTGTGTGTGTGTGTGTGTGTGTGTGTGTGTGTGTGTGTGTGTGCTTGTGCATGTGCATGTGTGTGCGCGTGTCTAGAAACTAGACCTTAGTGAGGACGTGGCAGGAGCAACATTCATGGCAGCTGGGAGCTCTGCACCTGAACTGTTCGCATCCGTTATAGGTGACATACACACGCAGGCACGCACGCACGCACACACCATGGCCTCTGCCGCCTAAATGGCCAGTATTGCCATTGCAACACCAATTCTCCAGGTGACATTGCCAGATTTCCCCCAGATCAAATGTCATGTTTAATTAAATTAGTTGGAACACTTGGAAAAAAAAGAATAAAGACAAATATAAACCTTAATTGAATTTGTGGTTAAAAACTAATTAAATGTAATTGAAAAAGATAGCAGGTCAAAAACACGAATCTTCCATAACAGACACCAAATGATATTATCCATTATAAATGAATGTTATCCATTTGCGTACACTCTCTATGACGCTTCATAAAACCTGATTTGCGCACTGTCATGTTGTGCAGTGCATCTCATCATCTGTGATAAAACAGTGAGTAAACAGACAGGCTTCTTGTGGTGGTATACAGCTGCGCTAGGTAAGACATCATGCTATTAATTAAACCTATTTTATTAAGCCTAAAACGTCTCTGTTCTGCCGCCGTGCAAAACTAAAAAAAGAAAAGAAAAAAAAAAGAAAAAAAAAAGCTTTTGGGCGTCCTTGACATGACAGTTTGAGAACCACTTATAAGAAAAGTATAATTTTAGGGGCAAGGCCACTTTGCACAAAGGCCAAATGTCAGGGCAGGAAGGCCATAAAATAAAACAAGATTTTAGTCCATTGAAATAATTAATTGAATTTAAGGGTTACATTTAAAATGTAGAATATCTGCTGTGAAATAAATACATGGGTATTTACAATCTGATGCTCAGCCCTGCACAAATAAAAGATACTGGATTGGTTTAAAAATGGGGACTCAGCAAGACACTGGGGACTCAACAAGACACTGGTGTCTACATATTGACAAGAAAGAGACAGAGGAGGAGGTGGTACATTAAGGCATGCCATTTTTTGGAGGGACACAAGGCCAAACTGAGGGTAACTTTGTAACAGATCGTCGTGGACTCACTCTTGTGCACAAACACAAAACTGGAGCAGGGGTGGAGTGTCATAGGCGTTTAATGTCAACATAAAGAGTGGAACAGAACTCAAATACAGCCAGGGGATGTGTCTTTCTGCAAGGAAACACCCCAGCCCAATTACTGATGAAGGGAAATGACTGCTAAAAATGTATATACATATATATTTGAATAGTCTTAATGTTACCTATTTTTCCTTTAATAAGAAAGTAATGGATAGAATAATCTGCGAGAGGGAGAGAGGAGAAGATGAGGGTGTCACTGTGGCGCAGTCGGTAGCGCTGTCTGAGGGAAAAGGAACTGGTTGGAATAACGTGTTCCTTCCACGTGCCACCTCCAACCGGGGAACCTCCCCCCTGTCAGGTGAAAAGAAGCGGCTTGGACTCCTCATGCATAAGAAGGAAGCATTCGGTCAGTCCGTTGTCTCCCCAGAGGGAGTGTAGTGCCCAGGATTACATTAGACAATATTGACACTGGGTGAAAAAGAAAATGGGTTAAATAACATTTTTAAAGATAAATAAAAGAGAAGAAAAAAAGAGAGTTGAGAAGCAGAATGTTGTATTGTATTGATCAGACTGTAGTGCGGTTCTCTGCTGGAGCATCAATTCCACTTAAAACTGGGACAGATGGATGGTGACCTTTAGAAAGCTCAGTTTCTCATAAAACAAATAAATAACATGAAGTTCAAACAAACAACACATTTGTAGACGGTGGTAAAAGAGGCCACAGTACAGAGACGAGGGACTGATTATAGCTGCCATCCATCACTTTATTCAGTGAGTAAAATGTCATCTTGACCAATCTGCATAATATTCAAAGATTTGCAAACATTTTCACAACTTTTCAAAAATAGCAGATCTACAAGCTCGCAGCCACGCTGTGAGCTTGTAGATCTGCTATTTTTCAACAGCTAAACTATAAAATAATAGACAAGACAATTATATTAGGTGGTGGTGGTGTGGTCAAGTTTATATATATATATATATAACATGATATCATGGACAGAAGTACAATTATCACTCTGGACAGTGGTAAAAGAGTTCTGCCAAGAAGAATGGTCAGACTCTAGAGTTATACTGTGTGGCTTCAAGGCCTCTGGAACGAGCTGTACCATAACAAGATAGGCCAGGGGTCTTCAACAGGGGGTCCGCGACCCCTAGGGGGTCCGCGGAGGTACTGCAGGGGGTCCACAAAATTATTGCTTAAAAAAAAAAAAAAAAAACGTTTTCAAAAAATGTTTTTTTTTCTTTTTTTTGCCTTTTTACACATTTATGTTAAAAAAATAAATCATGATTCTATCCATTTTGAATAGCTTGAATACATAATTACTATGCAATTGACAGATTGTTGATATTATTGACATTTGTTCTCAGTTAATAAGTAGTATGTTTAGAAATGGTAGTGGTACGGCCCACCCTGCTCGCTGTAACTTGTACTTATGTCGTAGCCCCGACCCCCCCACCCTACGAGGTTGTAGGGGGTCCCTGCTCCATCTCCCCATCAGTTTGGGGGTCCCCGGCCTGAAAACGTTGAAGACCCCTGAGATAGGCTTTACCAAAACAATAGTTACTGAGGCCTACTGAAGACTTCTCGACTCCTAACTATCAAGTATTAGTATCATCATACAGATCTAGATCTATTAATATAATCAATGAATACATGATCTACTCTATAACGTCATACACAGTCAATCATGATAAACTCTAATCTACTGCACCCCTCCACCTTGGGCCCTAGTAACTCAGTCACACTTTTACCCCCCTTGTGACACCCCTGACCAGACAATGGGAGGGATCGAGGAAGGAAGACAATGTGTACGGGCTGACAGAAAAGAGAGTTACATCCATGGGTGTTATTGTTCTCGTACTGTAAAGGTTATCCGCCTGACTGGCGTCTCTAAGGCTGTGATCACCTGACAGGCTTTGAGAAACACCAGAGCATGTGTTGTTGTTGCACGGCTCAGAGCCCTGCGTGTCAAGGATCCAGAGTTAAGCCACGCCGTATAGTCGGGGAGCCACAGGCCTAAAAGCTCAAAGGGGTTTTACCTGTGACGTCATGACATACTTTTTATTTTTGTTTTTGCTATTCATTTGGTCATTAAGGTAGACAGAATGAGAGGCCTGCTCTGCTGGAAACATCTGCTTTAATTAGTATGTGAGGGGTCAAACTAGGGGTTCCTCGTCATTCTGAATCCATTGCAAGCATTTTTTTTGCATGAAAAACATTCCTTGGGCCAGATTTCGGCCTCTGAAAACTGGGATTTTTGATGACTCATCACTTTTCACGGTAATCTGGGGCTGAAATCTAGCCCAAGGTATGTTTTTCATGCAAAACTAATGCTTACAATGGATTCAGAATCATGAAGAACCCCTAGTTTGACCCCTCACATGCTACTTAAAGCAGATTTATTTTTGTATTCTTTTCCTGTATAGTGACGTCGATGGGACTTTCTTTTTCACAATGTTTCCGGCAGAGCAGGCCTCTCATTCTGTGTACCTTATTGACCAAATTAATAGAAAAAACAAAAATAAAAAGTATGTCATGACATCACAGGTCCTCTCAAATTTTGGGCCTGTGGCTCCCCGGCTAGTGCTTTCCAACATCAAAGTGAAGCCACTATCAAAGGGTGTTATAAGTCATTAAAATGTTGTTTTACTCATATTTACAAGTTCTATTAACTAATTTACCGTCCCAACCCGAGAATCCTGAGAAAAATCTGTTGTTTCAGGCCGCCAGGTCCGAGAAACTTGAGAATTTTATATGCTTTAATCAGTATAAAACAATTAAAAGTATGATCGCCGATGTACACTGTTTTGTGCCCCCGGAAAAGTGTTTCCGGTCCCATTTCCGGTCCCTGCCATTTCCGTTTCCGAATATTAAAAATTAATTGACATGGAACAGGATGAGACAGGCTAAAGATAAGATAGTGAAAAAGTCAGTGTTTCCCAAAGCTTTTAGCTCGAGACCCAAAAGAGAAATGTGATGTCTCTCCGGGAACCAAACTAGTGAAAATAGCCGATCTACAAGCTTACAACACGTTGCTACTACATGCCGTGTTGTAAGCTTGTAGATCGGCTATTTTCATTATTTCCTGAAACTCTTTGCTTCCCCCTAAAAGCTGGCGAGTGGCGACTCATACAAAATTTGTATTCGTCTGGACCAGTTTGTGGGTCGCGGACATATTTAATATGTCCGCGACCCACAAACTGGTCCCGACCCAGTGTTTGGGAAACAGTTGTGTAAGTGGTAAGAAGTAAAAACAGATGCTATTCACAGTGTTCGTGTGCATGTGTGTGCGCTCACGCAGGGGTGTTGCACCAAATTCTGGGCCCTGGGTACAAGGATTCACTGCAGGCTCCCCATGAATGTTCTTCATAGGGGGAGGGGGTTTAACCCATTTAGACTGGGAACGCATTATTACACATTATTCTGTGCTTTAACTATTGAAAAAGAGCAGATATACAAGCTCACAGCGCGACACCGAGGCTATTTTTCAATAGCTAAAGTATAAAATAATTCATCCTTTGGCAGCCTTCTGATTGGTCCCTGACTGACCAACCAGCAGGCTCTTTCTGCCTTGTCCCGCCCTGGTTCCGCCTTATTTATGTTGAATTTGCTAAAACATCATTTTTGGAGAAATACAAACTTTAAAAACATGCCCAGTCACTATACTGCACCTGAAAGGCTCCTTTTTTTACTGAAACCAAGTTTAAAATGAGAATTGAATACACAAAATAACAATAAGAAGCAACTGAATATCAATGGTAGTGGATGGAGAGAAAGGACTTTTGTCCCACCAAGACACAGCAACCAATGGGTGCGAAGAGGGCCGGGACAACGGGCAGGACTTGACAAAGGGTGAATTAAGGCCCCTCCACCTTGGGCCCTGGTAACTCAGTAGCACTTTGTGTGTGTGTGTGTGTGTGTGTGTGTTTGTGTGTGTGTGTGTGTGTGTGTGTGTGCGTGCGTGCGTGCGTGCGTGCGTGTTAGGAACATAATAAGTCTAACTCTCCGGAGGCCAGCCTGTGCAGCGATGACATTAAAGCATTGTGGCGGATAGTATTTGCTCTGTCTCAGAGATAAAATGTGATTATACCTGCAATCAATATCAATTCCACACAACATTGACGGCCTTGGAGGGATACTTGGGAACTAAACACTCTCGACTTTGCAAGCACACACACGCGCACATGCGCGGACGCACGCACGCACACACGCACGCAGAGTGATTTGGAGCAGTGATTCTCAAACTTTGAGAACCACTGAGATACATATAGGGATGGGACGATATGAACATTTCATATCACGATTATTGTGACAAAAGAAATCCTGATTTACGATATTATCGCAATAATCAAAATCCATTATCTGGGGACGGAACATTTGCCAAAAAATTGCAGATCTAGAAGCTCACAACGCGCCGCAACACGACCCGTTGTAGATCGGCTATTTTTTGGCAAAGACCTTTGATAGAGACTGAAAAAAGACTGTATCAAGTACGTATATTATAAGTACCTTTTACCAGTTATAGAGGGTTTAAGTGGTACCGGATATGCAGCTCGGCAAATAAAAGGTGAATTGATCCCAGTGCATGAAGGACAATATCACAATCAATTAAATCTCCACGATATGATTATCGTGAGTGTTTTTTATCACGATAAACGATAATATCGCTTATCGTCCCATCCTTAGATATACAGTATGTACATTTATTATAACCGTCACACCACCCATTCAACAAGTTAAACACCTCATACTGCCATTAAACTTTGACTTTGCCAGTTCCCTGCCCTTCCCTACTATTTTATGTCTTTCTTACCTTTTAAAGTGGTTGCGGCGTGTCCATCGTGCACGATGGTGCATGGATGGGATCGAGCGATGTAGAAAGACTCGAAAAGTCAGATATACTCTTTTACTGCTTTATTTATTATTTATTTATTTGTGCTACTGCCATCAAAGTAGCTTACCTTTGCGATGTTATAGAAAATTATCCATGCATTATTTCCAAACATTTTTTTTAATACACAATGAATGAGGCTGTAAATGTCACTCGCTTTCCCCCGTCGCTCAGGGCATAGAAATGCATATTCTAGATCCAGTCCATAGAAAACGGCTAGGAAGTGATTTCGTCTTCATTGTTGTTTATGTGTGGTGGAGATTTGAGAGCAGCGTTAAGGGAGCTGTTTTTTTTTTTTTACTGTACACACCCGCGCGACCCCTCATCAGCTTACAGTGCTCAAACAAGGTAAAGAACGAACAAACAGCCGCTGGCAATAGTAACCAGCCTGAATAGGGCGAACGTTAACGTACATAGCGGTAACAGAGTTAAGGGTGCAACGGTTTACAAAATTCACGGTTAGGTTCGATATTTTGGTGTCACGGTTCGATACAAAAAATAAACAGAAATGTCCTTGATTTATAAATGTATTTTTATAACTACGTGTTTATTTTGTATTAACTTGAACAATACGGTATCTAAGTGGGCTCTGCGGACCCCTAGGGGTACTTGAGGGGGTTCCAGGGGAATGTGGATGTGGAGTGGTATTGTATTGTATGGTACAGCGTCATTCGGTTCGGTACCCTCGCATTGAACGTTTCGATATTGATACACGTATCCTATGATTGAATGCTTTAACCAGTGAAAAATAGCAGATATACAAGCTCACAGCGCGGCACCGAGTGCCGCGCTGCGAGCTTGTAGATCTGCTATTTTTGAAAAAAAGTCGTGAAAATGTGTGAAAATCTTTGAATATATGTATTTTCAAAGCGAACGTTTGTAACTAAAATTTTGCTTCTGGGGGGTCCCTGGAACTAAATATGTTGGTCCGTGGCCAAATAAATATCATTTTGGGGGTCCTTCACATGAAAAGGTTTGAGAACCACTGACATAGTAGTCTCTCAAGAACAGACTAACTGAGCTCCAGTTAAGTGAAAAGGACCTTTTCTTTGACGATGGCTGGCCAGATTGCTGACACAGAAACATAGTTTTTTTCCCAAAAATCTTAGAAGGATTCAAAAGACACTTATAGAATCGGGTCAAAATTCTAATTTTCACGATTTTTCAAAAATAGCAGATCTACAAGCTCGCATATATCTGCTATTTTTTTATATTTAAAGCATAAAATATTGCGTCATAATGTGTTCAGGCCTAAATGGGGCAGGTTTTCAGTGTTCTTGCTCCTAACAGTGGGCTGTTTTGTTATGATTGAATATAGTTTCCCAAAGCTGTGACATTGAGCACAACAAGGCCTGCAGCTTCCATCTGTCTCCTGCAGCCTCCGTACCGTTCCAAAAAGCAGGAATGTACATGATCCATTTTTGTATTCAATTTAGTGTTACTAAAGTGTGGCGACTGTATAGCAATGCAGAGCCTGTAACACACACCTCGAAAGTTAATACGTCCTTGATACATCCATTGTCTCCGCAAGGCCTCTAGTTGGTATTCTTACAGTGTTGTAATAAATATGGTTCCGTTTGCATATGATGTTCTGAGCCATTATGGCTTTCAGCTTAGTGTTTTGCTTTTCAGGTGTATTTTATTAAAGGGGCCCCACCATGCTTTTCAAAATATATATATATATTTTATATAAATATCGGTCCATAATACGGTTTTATACAGGTTTTAGCCTAAACAACCACTCGGATATTTAAATTTCATGTTCTGCCTGTCTCTAATTCCAATTCAGATGCAATACCAAAATGCCCTTTGATGGCAACGGGGCGCTGTCTTTGGGCTAAAATTGGAACGATACAGAGAAGATTAGCATGGTACCACAATGAGAAACATGTAGAGGCAATCCAATTCAAGCGAATTTTAGTACCACTTTGGGGCACCTGGTGGCCTAGTGGACCAGGCGCATACCATATAGGCATTGCCATTTCGGCATCAATGCCTGTCGGCGTCGCCGGTTTGATTCCCGATCCGGGCGACCTTTGCCGCATGTCACTCCCTGTCTCTCCCCCATTTCCTGTCAGTCTACTGTCATATCCAATAAAGGCAAAAAAGCCCAAAAACAAATCTTAAAAAAAAAAAAAAATTAGTACCACTTTACCTCATGGTTCCACCTCATATAGTCTCAATAGACCGTATGTCAAATCCCGCCCCATTCTGCCCTGTTACTATGGTGGTACAAATTACCCTGGGCAGATTGTTTTTATAGTGGCAGTGAATGGGGGGAGAGGGTATTTTCATTGCCTCATTATTGCAATTTAAAGTACCAAAGGAAAAACATCTAGGTGTTATTAATAAAAAGGGAAGACAAAGGTACAGTAGATTGCAAAACAGGGGGTTTCCCCGAAAATATATGTTTTAATTTGTTTAATCCCAGTGGGACAGAATCACCATTGCAGATTATTTTTCACATAATAGGCTGGCTTCCGTAATTCTGCCCATTTAAAATATATGTACCCAATCAAAACTCTTAGTTACATTGATAAGGTCCATGTGAACTAGTTTGTTGAAGCTTATTCATTATAATGATCGAAATCGCTATCAGCTCGCGGCGCCGTACTGCACGCTCGCCGTGCCGCGCAGTGCGGACCGTTGTTGAAAGCCTGAAGCAACATTCTCTCACTGCACAACTCCACCCCCGATAGCAAAAAGTGAATGATTTTTTCTGGTTGGCCAGTCAGGGAGTCTCAGGGACCAATCAGAAGGCTGACAGACGGTCTATAGAATATAGCCTCCCAAAAAGTACTGCCCCCTTCTCGAGGGGGCTCAATAGGAAATGAGCCCCTTTGTGACATAAAGAAGGGCTTGTGAGCGTGGCCAGACTATTGACTCCGCGACTTGTAATGCTCCCGTCATACAGTCAGGGAAGTTCTTATGATGAGTGCCCAGTTAAAGCAGAAGTGAAGCCTCCTCCCTATATTCGTTTCATTATTAAGATTGCGCACATTTATCCTAATATAAACTAGTAAGACGCCTCAGGGCGACAAGCGAGGTCGCGCCATGTCTTGGCCGTCTGGCCAGTGATGTATATCGGACCAGTTCCCCATATATGGATATGAAGTCCTGTTAGATATGGGCTTAATATTGATGACATCAGGGATCTCATGCCCATACATGGAGATCCCTGTCTGAATCAGCCACACCACTGTGATGTCACCTGTTTATGCCCATATATGGAGATCCTGGCTCTGAGTATCTGACATCACTGTGATGTCACCTGTGATGTCACAGTGATGTGTCAGGGGAACCACAGTGTCAAGTGTTATCAAAAGGGATTTGTTCCCCCTGGCATCACAGGGATCTCTTTAACAGGGCATCATCTTGGCATCATCCCTTTTATGCCCATATATGGAGATCCTTAACACTGTGATGTCACCTGTTTGTGCCCATATATGGAGATCTCTGAGTATCTGACATCACCTGTGATGTCACAGTGATTTGTCAGGGGAACCACAGTGTCAGGCGTGACACGTATACATACGGACAAGCTGTGATTAGTGCACACACACACACACACACACACACACACACACACACACACACACACACACACACACACACACACACACACACACACACACACACACACACACAACAATTCCTCTCGTCATGTCTAAACCAAAACAGTACACCCAAAAGTACAGAAAGGAGTGGGAAACCTATCCTGAATTCAAGGGATGGTTGAAGCCATTCCAGGGCAATGATTCACGTGCATATTGCATGTATTGCAAATCTGACTTTTATGCAAAAATTTCAGACATTAAAAAGCATGTGACTTCCCAGAAGCACGTCCAAAAGGCAAAGCCTTACAAAAGTGCTAGACAAAGCACTTTGCCTGATTGAAGAGGCTAAAAAGGCAGAGGCAACTATTGCAATGACTATTGCTGAACACTGCTCCATGTTAGCATGTGATCGCATAGGAGAAGCATGCAAAGTAGCCTTTGCTGATTCCAAAGCTGCAACCAATTTCCAAATGCACAGAACCAAGTGCACAGAAATGATCAATGGTGTTCTGGCTCCATATTTTCTGAAGCGGTTGGTTGCTGATGTGGGTGGCCAACGATTCAGCCTGTTACTGGATGAGTCTACTGACATTAGCATGTCAGAGTACCTTGGTGTGGTTATACGCTACTTTGGTGAGACCAAGAACACCATTGTATCGACGTTTCTTGGGCTTGTGGAGTTAGAGGCTGGGGATGCCAGGGCCATAGCCCGAGCTCTGTTAGGCTTCCTTCACAAATGTGAACTCAAAAAGGAGAAACTCCAAGGCATAGGAACAGATAATGCTTCTGTGATGACAGGCATAAACAATGGGGTCCACAAGGTGCTGAAGGAGGAGTGTGGGTTAAAGGAACTAGTCCTCATCAGGTGTGTGTGTGTCACTCCCTGCAGCTGGCTGTTAGTCATGCCAGCACGGACACGGTTCCACGCTCTATTGAGTACCTCGTGCGGGAGACCTACAATTGGTTTTCAGTGTCTCCCAAGTACAAGGAGGCTTACAAGGCCATATATGAAACCATCAATTGTGGCAATAGACCACTCCAGATCACAAAGGTGTGTGCCACACGCTGGCAGTCAATTGAACCGGCTGTCTGTCGCATCTTGGACCAGTGGGAGGAGCTCAAGTTTTAGCATTTTAGCATGACAAAATCAAGTGAGCATTGCTACATGGCTGAGGTTTTGTACAATATGTACAACAATCCTCAGAATGTACTCTACTTGACTTTTCTGAAGTCAGTACTTTGTGGTGTACAGCTGGCCATTAAGCCTTTTGAGGGTGAAAAAGCAGACCCAGTCAAGCTGCTTGATTGCTTGATTTCCTTGGTCAAGTCTGTCAGCAGCAGGGTGCTAAATCCCCTGGCCAAGGTTGATGTTCTCAAAGAGCCCATAGATGGGTTCATCAGCCCCAAACCGTATCTTGGATACCTTTTTGAAGCAAAGGCAATGGTACAATAACATTTTCAAAGACAGTTGCTCAAAACAGCTCAACATCAACTCACCAAAACCACAGGATACTAGACAAATGAACACATCTCTCCACTTGACAGAAGAAGTGGAGAAAAATATAAGATCTAGATGTGTAGCCTTCGTCATCTCCCTGACCAAAGAGCTTTGTGAGAGGTTGCGAGATGACATTTCCAATTTGAAGTCTGCACCCCGTGATAAGATAATAGCTGACTGGGAACGGGATTTGGGTGTGACGCTAACGGAAGAAAAGTGGGACTCGATCTTCTCCTTTATACACAAGTCTTCTCTCTGTGCGATACAGTTTAAAATAGTCCATAGGGCTCATATTTCTAAGGCCAAGTTGGCTAGTATGTATCCGGTTCTACAGCCCATGAAGAGCTTTGGAGAAATGGAAAAAATGCCAAGCTCCTGGGGTACTCTCCCTATGACATTGACAACATAATGCAGCAATGCGCATAATCCACCTATCCAAGTGGAATGAAGTGCAGGACACAGTAGGCTTTTGGAGTGAAGTGTGGCAGATACCTTTATTATCCCAAGGGGGGAATTCAGTTGTCCAGTAGAAGCACAGCAGTATACAGTTATTTACAAAGTTACAGAGACGTAAGAAAAGATAGATAAGAGGGGAAAAAAAACAAAAAACAAAGACAAGAGCAGTACAGTACCAATAAAGAGAAGGTGCATCAATAGAGGGGGCGAATAATATATAAGTATATATACATAAAGTGTCTTGCAAAAGAGACCATAGCAGTCAATGCTAGTTAGTGCAAACAAGTATCTCACTCTCATTGTTAAATAAAGCAAAAATACTCAGAAACTACCAACACAACCTAATAGTGCAATGTCAAAAATCAGTGCGAAAAAGAAGAAACTAGGAAGCGTGTCACCGCAAGACGCACATGAGCACTCTTCCTGGACGGTCCTTAGAGGTCAAAGTCAATACAGCAATAGTTCCTTAGAGGTCAAAGTCAATACAGCAATGGTTCCGTCAGTCTAAGTTAGGAAGGGAGACCTTTTCAAGCGTCCGTTATGTGTCTCGTTGTACAGCTTAAGGGCAGCCGGTACAAAAGATTTTCCTAATCTCTCACATCTCCGTCCTGGGTAGGTAAAGCGGTCGTTTCCTCTCTTACTCCAGTAACTGGTGATCTCTAGATGGAGGGGGTGGGAGGAGTTCTCCAAGATGGAATCTAGCTTCCTCGCTGTGCGCACCCTGGTTACTTCCTCCACCCCCTGCAGAGAGGACCCAACGACAGAGCCAGTTCAGAGATGCGGCTGGCATCAACCAGTTTAAGGTAGCCTGGGCTGGATTCCAATTTCGGGCTTTTGATCCGGTCGGGAGCGGATGGCGTCCTACGTCATTCTGTAGTCAAAATGGACTACACTTTGGCAGGAAACACCAAACCGGAAACAGTTTTAACCCCTACTTGCGCATGCGCTAACTATTTGCGCATGTGCTAACTGGATTGAAACTGTTTCCGGTTTGGTGTTTCCTGCCAAAATGTAGTCCGTTTTTATTACAAAATGACGTAGGATGCCATCTGGTCCAGACCGGATCAAACGACCTGTTTAGTAAACGAAGACCAGGCAAGCCTGGTGATGCGAGGTTAGTTTAAGGAGTTTGCCATGGCTGCTGTGTCTGTTTTGTCCTTGCCACATGAAGTGGTTCCAGTGTAAATAGGCCAAAAAGCATATAGGATCTCCTTTTAGTTGACCTTGTACCAGTGATTTGTACTCATGAAACTGTACTTTTTCCTATGCAAACTTCTAATAAATTATTCAATCAATCAATCAATCAATCAATCAATCAATCAATCAATCAATCAATCAATCATTTGGGGGTTGGGCTGTAAGCTGATAACCTGCACATGAAAAACCCATACAAACCCATAAAAAAAAAAAAAAAAAACATTAAAAACCGAAACTCGCACACGAGCGCGTGCATGAAAAAATATCTAGCTACTTCTAGCTTCTTTTGGGAGAGCCACTGGCTACTTCCGTTACTGGGGAGTTGGCAACACTGGGAAGGTTCTGACAGTAAACTGCGACCATAAAAATTATTTGAGCATATTTAGCTTGCATGAACGGAACTGCCAGCTTCCCTTACTCGCCGTTCAGGAGTTGTAGTTCCAGACTCTAAATAGCATTCAGCGATTGTGGAATGGTTGTCTGGCTACGCAAGATTGCTTTACACTTCTGTACCTTATTGTCAAGTAATGTTTCAGTGTCCTGGTCTCCTGTAGTTATTGTTCCTTGTCTTGTCTCACTGCTCTATGATTGTTAGTTTCCTCCACCTGTGTCCACTTTGTCCCCCAGCCTATCACAGTGTTGATTGTCAGTTGCGTTCACCTGTGTCTATGTATATGCCCTTGTGTTTTCAGTTCCGTGTCTGTTCGTAAAAGTAAGGCACCGTTTTTCGTCAGCTCCTTGTGATTCCTATATTTTCCGAGTATTATAGCTTTGCTCCTAGTTCCTGAGTTATTTCCTAGTTTCTTCATGTTTCTGTTTGTTCCTGTTCCTCTGTTTTTTGATGAATAAACCACCTTGCATTCGAGCTGCCCTTATCCTCTGTCTGGGGACTTCACCATAGGTCGAACTCCTGGTTGGGTCGACAGAGGTTAGGGTTAGGGTTAGGTTTAGGCATAGTTTTGCTGAGGTTAGGGTTAGGGTTAGGGTTAAGGTTAAGGTTAGGTTTAGATTGTCGGACCATAGGGAGTTCGACCCAAGGACATGTTACCCCTCTGTCTTTGTACTGCGCTTAGGGTCCTGCACCTCTGACTCTGATTGTGACGGACTGTAAAAAAAAAGAAAAAAAAAAAGGTACAATGATGAACAATATAGTTATAGTTATTTTTATGGCATTTCTCCGTTGCTTTGGTCCGACTCGCCCCATTACTAAGCCTAACCGCACGTCGCGCATAGTCAGAGTAATGAGATGTCGGACTTATGGGCAGTCTCCCATGTGATCAAGATGTATGTGTCTGACTTTTCACATTCCAATTATCTATGACTGCATTCCAAAGATTGCAGGCCCTGAGCTCAAAGGAGCACACTTTTCTAGTTTTTAATTGGCTTATAGCCACACACACGCACGCACGCACGCATGCACGCACGCACACACACACACACACACACACACACACACACACACACACACACACACACACACACACACACACACACACACACACACACACACACACACACAGGTGATTTCAACACAACATATTTATTTGTTCACTTTTATACTGGCGTAAAGCCCTATTGAGATCGTGCCCTGGGCACATTAAAACACAAGCAACAAAATAACATTAGGAATAAATAAAATAACATAATTAAAACATGGCAGATAGAAAGAAAAAAAAAAGGATTTTCAATAACCTAGCAACTGAAAACATTGACAGTTGATGGGATCTGCCTCCAGCCCTTCTAATCATGTTTTGAAAGCATGATGCATAAGATGGTGTTGAACTTGTAAAGCTGCTATTCCTGCAGATCTAATAGCAAAATGTCGGGCGATATCAAAAGCAGAGGCATGGATTTACCTCCAATTCCTCCAAGCAAATCACACTTTGAATACATGGCTTCTAGATTGTAATTCATATAGGTGTGTGTGTGTGTGTGTGTGTGTGTGTGTGTGTGTGTGTGTGTGTGTGTGTGTGTGTGTGTGTGTGTGCGTGCGCGCGTGCACGTGTGCGCGTGTGTGTTTTAGGTGTGTTTATAACTCGTGGTGATGTTGGGGTCGGAACAATTGTGGGATCAGCGGTCTTCAACATCCTCTGCATCATTGGAGTGTGCGGTGTATTCGCTGGCCAGGTGAGTGTGTGCGTGCCATAAACCACATAAACCACTTTAGCCTTATTTGATACCTAGGCTGTTTGAAAACAGCCGATCTGCAAGCTCACAACGTTGTAGGCTATACCGTTGTTTCCTGTTGAGATTGGCACATTTCACCCAGGTCTTTTCATCTCACTCGTGTCACTTTGTCTGCTGACCTCACTCAGCAACGAAATAAACAGAATAAAAAAAATAAAACAATAAATCACAGGAGGCAAGCAGTGATCACCCCATGATGTGCACTGCAATGTAGTTTCAAATTCACTGCATTGCAGGCGCTTTATGAGAGTGAAAAAATAAGAAGACAAGTGTGACGTGTGATCTGGGCAGCTTGTCCCAGGAAATGTGCCAAGCTCAATAGGGAACAACGGTACGTATAATATGTATAATGAAGATTAGTCCAAAAATGCTAAGCGTTTTTTGGCAAAGAGATTTGGTCTTATACGATGTGTATCAATGATTCCCAAAGAATAAGGAACATAGTGTGTCCATTATCAGTTGAATAACGGACATGTATTCATTTAGGCCTAGAATTATTGAATGCTTTAACCAGTGAAAAATAGCAGATATACAAGCTCACAGCGCGGCACTCGGTGCCGCGCTGCGAGCTTGTAGATCTGCTATTTTTGAAAAAGTCGTAAAAATGTGTGCAAATCTTTGAATATATGTATTTTCAAAGCGAACGTTTGTAACTTAAATTTTGCTTCTGGGTGGTCCCTGGAACTAGATATTTTGAAATGGGGGTCCGTGGCCAAATAAATATCATTTTGGGGGTCCTTCACATGAAAAGGTTTGAGCACCACTGACATAGTAGTCTCTCAAAATGTTTGAGCACCACTGACATAGTAGTCTCTCAAAATGTTTGAGCACCACTGACATAGTAGTCTCTCAAGAACAGACTAACTGAGCTCCAGTTAGTTTACAAATATGGGATGAATTCTTATTTGAAGGGACGTTTGGCAACCCTGACCCCTGGGAAAGTATACATATGCATTGTTTCTTCCCTGTGTGTGTGTCTCTGTCTGTCTTTGTGCAGTGTTGACTTTCTTTGACGGAAACTATGACTAAGAATGTTTGTCGACTACCTTTTTTCACTGACGAAAAGGAAATTTAGGGTGCGTTCGGAAATGCGCACTCAATGCACTGGTGTGCCATGTTGTCGTTTGTTTATTCGGTGCACTTGGTGCGTTAAGGCCCATATTGCCACTGGGCCAGATAACAGATAAAAAAAATCTCTTTCTCCATTCAAGTGGATGGTAAGATACAGTTAAAAAAATATCTGTCACAGATAAAAAAAAAATAATAATGAAATTTTTTTCTAAGGAATGCAACAAATACAAAGAAATATCATTGAACTCAAGTCTCCATGGCATGAGTAATCAATAGAAAATGTTTGGGGATGGACTACTCCTTTAAGACAATCAAAATAGGGCCCTAGGACTAAAAGGACATCCAAATCTGATGTTCAGGACAGGTTGTTTCATCTCTGTGTTCAGGGGTGTCGCACCAAATTCTGGGCCCTGGGTACAAGGATTCACTCACATTTTGTGTTTCAACTATTGAAAAATAGTGTGCTCAAACCTTTTCATGTGAAGGACCCCCAAAATCATATGTCTTTGGCCACGGACCATCATCTCAAAATGTAGAGTTCCACGGACCCCCCAGAAGCTAAATTTGAGTTACAAAATAATGTTCGCTTAAAAAATACATAATTTATATTCAAAGATTTGCACACAGTTTCACGACTTTTCAAAAATAGCAGATCTACAAGCTCGCTGTACACTGTGAGCGTGTATATCTGCTTGTATATCTGCTATTTTTCAATAGCTAAATTATAACATAATTAAGGCCTCCCCACCTTGGGCCCTAGTAACCCCCCCCCCTTGTGACGCCCCTGTGTGTGTTCACCTGTTTAGGTCGTCCCCCTTACAAGGTATGCCGTGTTCCGTGACTCCCTCTGCTACACGCTGTCTGTGCTGGCTCTCATTGCTGTGAGTATACTGAACTAATCTATTGCAATCCACTTCATTTACCTATAGCCACATAAAAAAAAAAAAAGACACACATCATGCTTCACAAAACAAACAACAAACAAACGGATATGGATATATGAACTATACTGTATATCACAACAAATGTAGTTTGGGGGAGAAACACGTTTTAATTTATTTTCTTTCTTTTTTTGTGTGCCCAACCAATAAGCAAGTTATAAAATATCACTGCACCCCTGTACACATAGTACAATTTGTTGCCATTTTGCAAAACATAAGAATATAATGTATATGTATATATATATTGTATATATATATATATACATTTAGATTTAACATTTCCAGCTATAATTACATGTCCAAAATAGGGATACCAGGTTAAAAGTGGTTAATATATATTACGCTTTTGACATAGAGTATAATATAAAATAGAGAGCGGACGAGCCCCGCCCCCACTATCATTTCAATGCAAGTGCTCAGTGGCGTTTTGAAGCAACGGCTACATGCTAGCATGTAGCTAATCCAGGTGCATTCTGGGGGAAATTGGCCACTACCTAGTGGGGCCAAGCCCCCAGAATGCACCTGGAAAATGACGTCACGCTGCTCTCCGCTCAGAGGAAGGCTGTCTGGAGTGGAGGGGGCGGGGCCAAAATGCGCGTTTAGGCTGCAGTTCCAACTTTGGCCACCATCGGGGTTGCTTCAAATCATATTCACACTGCGGCCATCTTGGATCACATGACCACATGGGGTGACAACGCAGCCAATCAGAAGCTTCCGCAGGCGGGTCTTGCCTTACCCAACAGCTTCTGATGTGGTCATGTGATCCAAGATGGCCGCGGTGTGAATAAAGTCAATATAATAATGAGATTTATAATATACAGTAGCAATCAATGCCTAGTACTCAAAGTTGCTTTGTTTGCCTCTGTATTGAGAAATGAGTTTGCACAAAGTTATATAATAAATTAAAGATGTAATTATGTAAAAAATAATATAGGCCTATACATGAATTGTCGAAAAGCAGTCAACGCTCATACGTGTCATAACACAACACAAACTTATCAAATGCGTGTATCTCACAAACACAAGCAATAATAATCAATACTACCAACACACCCAGGGCCGGATCTAGCCTGTAGCACTAGGTGGAGCAGGAAGAAATGATAGGGGGTTAACCTCCAGCCCATCTCTCTCTCTCTCTCAATTCAATTCAATTCAATTCAATTCAATTCAATTCAATTCAATTCAATTCAATTCAATTCAATTGGCTTTATTGGCATGAAATGTTACAAATGTTGCCAAAGCACAAATACAATTATGACAACAAAACAAACAACATAACAATATAAATCAGTGAAATTACAGTAGGAGATGGTGCAGTAAAGTAAAAAAGTTGTATACCAGTATATGTGTCCTTCCTACTGCTTGTCCCTTTTCTTGTGACAGGAATTTACATATTTTGCAGCTAAAACTGCACATTCTTTCTGTTCTCCCAAAAGGAGTGGCAATTTCTCTTTTTCTGTCATATTTCTGAATTCTGGGCAAATTATTTCCATTTTTGGGAAGAATTCCTCCCTAATGTTTGTGTACTTTTTACATTGTGTTAGGAAGTGTAATTCTGTCTCTACAGCTCCCTCGTCACAATGACAGCACAGCCTCTCCTCTCTGGGCAGCCAGGTCTGTCTGTGTCTGCCCTTCTCTATCGCCAAGCCATGATCACTCAGTCCGTACATTGTCAATTACATTGTAATACATTCTCTCTCTCTCTCTCCAAACAAAGAGCCAAACAAAAGTGTCCATTGGTCAGTACAACAAAATAAAACAAAAGGTTCATAGTATGTTAATGAATAATAATGTGTGGGTGTCACTAAATCCTACTTGTTTCACAGTTCATCAGTGTCACTCACTCAACTCCATTTGGGAGCCGCCAAATGTTAATAAAAGATACTTTATGAATGTATTTCCTCTTCCTTTCAGATTATATACGATGGACAGGTTGAGTGGTGAGTATAACTTTCGTGTGCGTGCGTGCGTGCCTGCGTGCGTGCCTGCGTGCGTGCGTGTGTGTACGTGGGTGTACATGTGTGCCATTTGTTTTGAACTGAATTCTGGGCATCACATCCAGTATGTAAGTCATCAGTATATTGGTATTGATTGACAGGACATTGATCACCACCATGCTGCATCTGCAAGAATGTATGGACAACAGATGTTCCGTTTGAGGCCTTATTAATTTTTTACAACGTGCACACATTAGCAAGAGATGAGGATTCAAGGTTGCTTTTTGAGCGGTGGTCACACCGTCTCCATAGCGTGGCCGTGTGTGTATGTGTGTCTGTCTGTATGTAGCCTCTGTGTGTGTCTGTCTGTATGTAGCCTCTGGTGTAGCCTGAGTACCCTGGGTGACCAGAGAGGTGCGTCTAGCCTGCCCTGAGCATCAACTGCAATACACACACACACACACACACACACACACACACACACACACACACACACACACACACACACACACACACACACACACACACACACACACACACAGGCACCCCCCCCCCCCCCCCACACACACACACACACACACAATTCAGAACACATAGAATTCATAGATATAGAACACAGAATATGTACAGTACAGTACAGTTAGGTACAGTATACAGTACAGTAAAGTACAGTAAGCTAATACGCAGTTATTACTGTTGTTTGAGCACGCCCGAGTTTTTTCAAAACTTTTTTTTTCCAAATCTTTTTTTTTTCAAAACCTTTTTTTTTCCAAAAACTTTTTTTTCAAAAAACTTTTTTTTTTTCAAAAAACCTTTGTTTGGGTAAACCACCGCTCAGTTCACACGGGTGTGATTTTTTATTTACAATTATAAGCGAGCGCCGTCCGAGTTACGTCCCGATAAGGACAGAATCGAAAAGAGTTAGGGTCCAAGTGCACACACTGCGGAGCGCTCCCTATACCTCCGGTTCAGCCAATCACAAGCCCCAGCCGACAAGGCATCTCCTATATCAGTAGTTCTCAACCTGTTGGTCGGGACCCAAATAATTTCGAGGGGTCCCCAGGTTCATACTTAATGTGCAACATTGTTTTCTCACGCAACAGTAAATGAACCAACATACATTTTAAGTGTATAGAGGGTATCTGCACATTTCTAAAGTGACAATTCAAGGACCTTTAAGACATTTTTAATATACATTGGCCAAATTGTCAAATATTAGAGATAGAAATTGTGAAAATAGCCGATCTACATGCTCCCAACGCCTCGCAACGGCTATTTTCACAATAGAACCGTGTTAAACTAAATGTAATGCCTCAACTCTTCCAACTCCAAGTAGTGCTGGTCAGGGTAGGGGGGTCCCCAGTTCAACAATGATTATTTTGGGGGTTGCGGCCAAGAAGTTTGAGTACCACTGTCCTATACGGACACAATAATCTCCCCCCAGGTACAGTACTTGGCCATTTGTCCGTGCATGGACATATTGGTGACCCCTGACAATAGTGCTGGCATCACTAACTGACTGCAGCCACACGAAGGCTGACAGACACATGCAGGGGTGTCGGACCAAATTCTGGGCCCTGGGTACAAGGATTCACTGCGGGCCCCCATGAATGTTCTTCATAGGGGTAAATGGGTTAACCCATTTAGACTGGGGACACATTATTTTGTGCTTTAACTATTGAAAAATAGCAGATAGATACAAGCTCACAGCATGGCACGCTGCAAGCTTGAAGATCTGCTAAACCTATGTTTCTATGTCAGTGGTGCTCAAACTTTTTCATGTGAAGGACCCCCAAAAAGTTATGTATACATCTCAAAATATTTAGTTCAAAGATTTTGCGCACATTTTCACAGCTTTAAAAAAATAGCAGATCTTCAAGCTGGCAGCGCGGCACTCTGTGCCGCGCTGTGAGCTTGTATATCTGCTATTTTTCA
Organism: Nannobrachium achirus; assembly: GCF_963921795.1. NCBI lineage: Eukaryota > Metazoa > Chordata > Actinopteri > Myctophiformes > Myctophidae > Nannobrachium > Nannobrachium achirus. The sequence goes on along the minus strand of NC_137827.1, from coordinate 57,782,663 downwards.
ATAGCTGAAGTATAAAATAATTAAGGCCCCTCCACCTTGGGCCCTGGTAACTCAGTCCCACTTTCCCCCCCTTGTGACGCTCCTGGCTGCGCTGTGCATACACCTATTGTTCTGTTTTCCCATAGACTCTCATCACAAAGAACGTAAAAAAAAGATGTTACATATTTCAAAAAGTATCAAAGAATGTGAATACATCCGCAGGACACCATGCATGAAAATAGCCAAGTTTATACAGAGTTTCTAGCTCAAAGTATGTGGAAGTAGTTATAGAATCACAAAAAAAGTGGGAGAAAGAAAGAAAGAAAGAAAGAAAGAAAGAAAGAAAGAAAGAAAGAAAGAAAGAAAGAACGAAAGAGAAGAGAGCATTAGTGTGTTCACTTCTCAATAAGCCCTCTCAAATGCTATGTCCTCATTGTCTTTGTGAATGAATAAAGCCTGGGTTATAACTTAGTTGTACACGGGTGTCACACAACATCGGGGGGAAAAAAAAGGTGTTGCAGTGCAACGCCTTGTGAGCTTGTAGATCTGCTATCTCCGGTGCGTGGCACCGCCACCACACAAACCAAAAGTACATCTCGGGCACTACAGTATAGATAGATAGATAGATACCTTTATTATCCAAAGGGGGAAATTCAGTTGTCCAGTTGTCCACAGCAGTATACAATTATTTACAAAGTAGGAAAAGATAGATTAGAGTAAAAAACAAGAGCAGTACAGTACCAAAAAAGAGAAGGTGCATCAATAGAGGGGGCGAATTAAATATAAGTATATCATAAAGTGTCTTACAAAAAAGAGACCAAAGCAGTCAATGCTAGTTAGTAGTGCAACAAGGATCTCACTGTCATTGTTAAACAAGACAAATACTCAGAAACTACCAACTACCAGTATGGGTATGTAATAAACAAATTGTCGACACCGGACATTTTTTCCCGGGTGCCTTCGGTATCCAAGCTCGGCGCGGCTCTATAAGTCCTGACGAGGAGTGTGTTCCTATTCATGGGGACCTCAGTCTACCTGAGGCTTCAAAGCACCTCGCGGTGACAGAAGCAGGACAGGGAACAGTGCTGCTGAGCAACACGCTGACACCAAGAATTTATGTTTTTTTCTCATTCAGGTGGGAGAGTCTGCTGCTGGTGCTGATGTATGCTGGATACATCCTAATTATGAAGTGAGACACGCACGCACGCACGCACGCACGCACACACACACAAGTGAATGGCATATCGAGTTGCAAATCGAGTGGCAAAGTGAGTGACAAAGTGAGTTCAATGTTGTTTAACTGAATCAGATAGGACTTTTCTGTTTGGATGTATGGGCTGTCAAGGCCAGAAAGTATTTTTTTGCCACTCAGTGGGCAAAAAAGTGTGCATAACTTCCGGGTATGATGATGATGTCACGCGCATACCCTCTATAGTCTTAATGTTACCTAGTTTCCCTTTAAGTATTTATAATACATTCCTCTTTAAGTTTGAATACAAGTTTCTAGGTGACAGTATGAAAGAGAAGAGTCTTCAAAGTTTGGTGAAGAATATACTGTAATTATACTCAGGGACCCCCCAGTGAGCCAGCTAATTAAGAAGCAGGGTGTTAATTCCTGTGCCGTCATACAGCTGCAGTACAATGCAATGTGTTGACGGCTCATACCGGGAGTTCTTCATATTAGGTAGGCTATATATAGTTTCTGTCGGGTAGAAACCTCATGCTGTCCGTCCAAAACTGTTACTTTTCAGCGACAATATTGCCCTTTGGGAGGTACATTAAATCCATGCATCTACTTTTTACATTAAATCCATGAAAGATACCTAAAATTGTCTTCTAAATCCTAATGGTTTAATCCTGAAAAACCATAACCATAACAACGCATATGTCTCTATTTTGGGAACATTCCCTAAAATATAGATCATTTCATTGAAATAATGTTTCCATTTGTATAACTAAGTGATCTGATTAATTCATTGTTGCATCCCTAGACAGGACAGCAAGGAACCTAAACATTCTATAATGTCTTGTTATCTTTGAACGATGTGCCAACACTGTCTGTGTGTGTGTGTGTGTGTGTGTGTGTGTGTGTGTGTGTGTGTGTCAGGTTCAACAGTAGCATACAGCGCTACCTATCAGGAGGCCGGAGGAAAAAGACGGCAACAGAAAACGGCAACGCTGCCTTCAACCCTCTGGAGGATGGGAACAACGATCACTATGGAGACTGTTACCATGGCGATGACCCCAGCAAACCCCTGCTACCTCCAGGTAAGCCAGTCACAACAGGATGTTTGTAAGAGAATGGATTAAAAAGTGAAAAGAGGAAGAGAAAACAGTGTTGTAAAGCAGGGGTCTTCAACGTTTTCAGGCCAAGGACCCCTTAGCAGAGCGAGAGATGACGCAGGGACCCCCTCTACATATTGTAATGTGTGACGGAGATTTTCATCGATTTCATAGAAAGATTCATAGACTTGTTTAACACTTTACCACTATTACGATTAGTAATAGTGGATAGTAATAGTAATAGTGACAATTTAAGATGTTAATCTTAAATCGTTAATCAAGTAAACTTGACCTTTCACTCAGTACTTTGTCTGCTTCTTCTTTACCTCTACACCAAACCTATTTGCCAAAAATAGCTGATCTACAACGCAGCGCAAGGCGTTGAGAGCTTGTAGATCTGCTATTTTTGGCTAAAGTTCTCCTCAAGAGTATGCCAGGGTTCAAGTTGTTCATTAAAATAATTATCTTATCACACAAGGATTTGGCAGCCCCCCTGTAGTAACTCTGAGGATCTCCTAGGACCCCCTGTTGAAGACCCCTGTTGTAAAGAAAATCACACCCGTGTGAACTGAGCGGTGGTCCCCCCCCCCCCCCCCCCCTTCCCCCCTGTGTGTGTGTGTGTGTGTGTGTGTGTGTGTGTGTGTGTGTGTGTGTGTGTGTGTGTGCGCGTGTGTGTGTGTGTGTGTGCCTGGTCTGGCCTGGCCTGAACAACAGTGCCCCTCCCTTAACATGTGTGGTCAGAAAAGGTTACTGCAGGCTACAGACAGACAGACAGACACGCAGACAGACAGACAGACCCACACACACGGCCACGTATAGGAGCGTTGTGACCACCGCTCAAAAAGTGCATTGTAAAGAAGCACTGCATCAGGCCATTAGGACATTCCTCAGTTCTCTGCACCAAGCCACGGTGTACTGCTGCCCTCTTCTGGACACTATATAGAAATGTATTTGACCCTGCTCCTGTTTTTTCTGTCCTTCTGGGAAGTTAATTGCATTTAAGTGGCATCCTTGACCTTCTAATCTGTTGTTTAAAGTCACGTACATTTACGTACATTTTTCAATCATTTTTTATATATATATTTATATATATATAGGTATATTTTACACAATAAGAATTGCACATGAATGTGTTTTTGACAATCTATCTTAAACACAAACAAAAAAGTTTGTCGTGTGTCTGCCCCCTATACTCACAGGCACCAAATGCATGTATTTATGTATTTATGTATTTTTAAGTTATTGCAATGTTGACAATTCTGCACATTAGCAATAGAATTTGTTTTGGAGCAAATTATATTGCTAATGGAGTACTTCTGTGTTTTTTTTTACAGACCAAAGACATGGAGTTTCTAGAGTTGTCACCAAAAATGACTTAATATTACACAGTATAACTATAAAAAAGACTAATATATCACTAACCGTACCAGAAACTCATGGGACATTTAAGAAAAAATAAAAAAAATAAAAAAAATAAATAAAAAAGGCTGTTCTTCCTCAACTACAAAAATTCAGTCATAGGAATTTCCCAACTAATTGACTAGTTGGTTTAATTTTTTAATCTTTGACGCAACACACAGGGAGCAGCAGGGCATTCCAAAGTGTCGGCCCGGTCTCCTTTTGTTTTTACTGTAACTGACATTTAAGGCCACGGCTACACAAATCTGGATATTTCTGAAGCTGGACATGTCTTTGTGCAATTGGGGCTTGCAGCCACACAAAGCTGGTTATTTCGGCCGCTAAACTGGATATTTTTTAAACCATATAATTCACTGGATCTGTGTAGGCATGAAAACCGGAGTTGCTCTGAAGACGATGACGTTAAGTGCATGCATGAGTGCACAGCTCATGCATGTGAGAGAGAGAGAGATAGAGAGAGAGAGAGAGAGAGAGAGAGAGATAGTCACAACACACACGCACACGCACACACACACACTCTCTCACACACACACACACACACACACACACACACACACACACACACACACACACACACGGACACACACACACACACACACACACACACACACACACACACACACACACACACACACACACACACACACACACACACATGCACAACCCATAGAGAATAATATATATATATAATATAGAGAGCGGATAGTCCCGCTCCCAGCTATTCCTTTCAATAAGTTGCTCAGTGGTGTTTTGAAGCACCAGGAAGAAGCTGAATCCAGGTGCATTGTGGGTGTACGGAATTTTACCGAAATAGGGCTATTTCTTCCTATCTTGGGAGTGTGAGTATCCCTCCGTAAGGGAGGCTTGGTGGTCAGTGGTTTAGGCATGAAACCACTCGACGGTTATGTCCTACAATAAATGATTCACAAACAAAATGACGTGTCTTAAGCCTTTATGCCTTGCACGCACGCATTCACACACAAAACACACACACGAATAAACCCTGAATTAAACTGGAGTAAGAAAGAAGTAAAATAAATCGCCAATCTGCGCATAAGTAGCATGAATGCTATTCTTTGTTCATGTTGACTGTAGGTCAGTTGTCAGGTAATTTTACTGTAAGAAAATAGAAAAATAAACACACTTAGCAACCGATTAAGAGCATGGAATCTACTGACAGTGAAACTTGTAGTGGGAACACTGGAGTAACATTATATTACACATTATATTTGCAAATTGTTTCTCTACATACCATCTCCCATCCACCGTCCTCCAAACCTTTCTTCACACTAACTTACATAAAGTATTGACGCATGCGCATAAGCCCCTGTAGAACGTGTATGCACAACTTCTTTTAGACGCTAGATGGTAGCAACTCCCCATGCATTATCTCAACCCTGGGCGAAAGTTCCACACCTCCCACTTGGGCTGTGTAGTAAACAAACAGGCCACACATACCGTAGCAAATATGAATAATATGAGAATATGAGAAAGTAACAAAAGTAACTAGTTAGCTGTAACTTCAATAAGTCCTAACTACGAAAATATACAGAAAATACGAACAAATTTGTCCACGCAGGCACTTGTGAAATGTTTTGCACACAAAAGATTAAGGTGGTTAATTATAGCTGAAATGAAGTAACCTTAACCCTACTTAACACGTTGCAAGCCGCGGCAGAACCCTCTGAACAGAGGTAGCGCCGAAGAAATAAGCCATTTATTTACAAACATGTTTTAAAAAAACAAAGCCCACATGATAACAACACGTAATGGAGTGCTCGACACAGCGTACATATTCATCCTGCAGAGGTCGGCGATCTTACTTTGGCGAGGCGGAGGGGAGATCAATTCCATTCGTTTACGTGCGGCGAAGCAGGGAAAGGAGCGATAGAGAAGCGGCGCCCGAACGTGATTGAAACCGCGATCCACGAACAGAGACAAAGACCAGCCATCTTGTTTGAGCTTCTTGTTGAGTTTCAACACTGGGGAGAGGATGAGGACACGCCTGGCCAGCCATCCATCCAGAATGTGAGTCAACGGCGTGGCCTGCTGGATATTATGAGTATCACACCCAGCACCAGAAAATGACTGTCAGAGCATATTAACCGTTTCAGATAGCTCCAAAAAGACACAGAGAAGAATTTCCGATGTTTTTTTTTTTTATTATTATAATTTATATCAAAAGTCCGGGAATAGACGTGTGGCTGATGGGACCCAGTAGGAAGTCCGAGGGAGTACGGCCAGGCTTAGAAGGTGTTAAGGAGGTCGGCACCACCGCCTAACTCCTAACTGAGTGTTGGATTTGCCCTCTAACCACTCAGCGCCCTCAGGGATATCCATTAACTACAAAGTCAAAGCGCACAAAAGTCTTTTTTTTTCTGGGCACCCTTCATGAGGACTTATCAACCTAAGGTTGATCTTCCACCGAAATGAGGACCACCGGCCTCCGAATGTCGCGATGAAGGATGATCGATTTCCACATCACCTCGTCCTTCTTCTCCCCTCCCACTTTGGCCCCTCCCACTGTGGCCAGACCACACCCAGGGCCTCAAACAAGATCTTCCAGTTGCCGGAATGGTTGTGACTGTAGTATGTTCTCCTCCCACTGTTCCAGGCCCCGGGCTCTCCTCTCCTGTGTCATCGGATGTCAGCGCTCCTTGCTTGCCGCCAGGGAGTTCTGCTGCCTGATGGGTTTCTCCTTTCTTTTCTGCATCCCTTTTTCTTCTGTCATCATCGTCATCCCTGTTCTCCTTTCCTCCCTGTGTCCATCTCGGCATGTCCGAGAACTCCAGTGTCTCCTGGCAGTCATAGAAGTCTTCCTCAGCCAGCTCCTCCGGATCCAGGAGGTCGGAGACATGCCCTACTTCTCCCTGGATACCTGAATTCATGCTGCCACCTCCAGGACCAACATGGCACTGTCTGCCAGGGGACTGCTCGGCCTCTCTCAGGGCCTTCTGTTCCACCTTTAATTCCAAGTCACTCACCTTGGCTTTTTCCTTCACCAGGGCAAGCTTCAGAGACTGAACCACCTGTTCCATCTGGTTAGCCTCTTCCTCTTTGCGTTTCAGCACAGCCTGAATCTGCAAGTTGAGCTGGACAAGATCTGCTTCTCACTTAGCTTCGGCTGCCTCCAGAATATTTGTGTGCTCGCGCAATTTATCGTGGGATTGCCCCAACCCAGCCAGTTTACCCTTTTCATGCTCCAGCTGTAAGGCAAGCTTCTCGTTGGCTTCCTCTAGCTTCCGAATCCTCCCCTCGAAGCACCAGGATTCCTGAAGTTTGTCCTCCAGCACAGCCTTTACACTCACGGCCCAGGAGCAAAGGGTTTGGGTTATGGTTGATCGCTCGACCTCCTCAGACAGTTCAGGATGTACTCCGCTAACAGTTTTGCCGAGGGGCCCGCCCCACAAAACCAAATCACCGTGCCTCCTTATCTGCCGAGGAGCGAGACGACCCTCCCTTGCACAGATCAGAATTTCCACCTTGTCAGGACGCTGCAGGTCGCCTGGCTTGACATCACCCGGAAAGAATGACTCTAGACGCCCTGAGTCCACAGTGAAGCCTACCCTGGCAATCTCGTCCAGACCATAACAAACCATGTCATAGTTGCTCCACGTTCCTCTCTCTGTCCCCACCTTCAGGCCCAAAGAGTACTTTTTTGTTTCAATCTTAGTCGCTATCCTACCCACCCCATGCACCATCAGTGTGACGGGCACTCCATCAAGACCCAATCTCTCAGCTGCCTGGTGGGTGACATAGTTGGTATCAGATGCGAAATCGATTAACGCCCCTACCCTGTCCCCTCGCTTTGTTGCTACATTGAGTAGCATGAAGAGGACTGGGCTGTCGCTCGACTTCTCCCCGTCCGTGCACACAGTTGTTGTTGTCTTGTTTGTAAAGGCTTTACGTATGATGCTTAACTGCTCCTGTGACAGCTTCGCAGTAGCCAAGGCAGCCTCCTGTTGCTCTGTAGGCCCCCCGGTAACTCCCCCCATCACGCTGCTCCTGGGAATAGCGTCATCTGGCGGCGGCGATTGGTTGAGGCAGAGCATGTAGTGGTGATCGGATGGTGCCTCACCTCTTTTGCATTCCTCCTTGCTGCATAGAAAATCCCTTTTGCAGACTCCGTTATGCATAGGGTCCAGGCACCTGAAACACGCCCTTGTCTTTTTGGCATGCTCCCATTTTTCAGCTGCGCTGGCCTTACGGAAAGATTTGCACCGATATAGTAGCCCAGGGTGCCCTCCATCCCCGCAGACCACACAGGAACCTTGCGATGAGTAGCTCTCCTCCTCCCCGCTCGAGGCCCTGCTCTCCTCCCCGCTCACCGAGGCTCTGGTGTATGCGCGCCGTTCCTGTGGTTTGTCTCCAGTCGACCTGCTGGGAGGAGGTGGACGCTTGGCCTCTAATTGTTCATGCCGCTCCAGGATGGTTTTCTGGCTGGTCAGGAACCTTAAAAACAGGTCAAACTGGGTCAATGCTGTGACTCCATTCCCCGGGTCACAACTATAAACAAGCCACCGGTCCAGCAGGTAGTGTGGTAACTTTCTTTCAAGTGTACGAACCACCAAAGGATTGTTAATAGCGCCCGCGCACCTCAAAGCAGTTAAGTCCAGTACAGCTCGCTCTACTTCTTGAATCATGTGTAACGTTTCCCTTGGTTGATTTGCGCGGGCTGCTGGTAGCTCTTGCAACTCCATGACAATGTCTTCTGCGATACGCGACACATCCCCATATCGGTCGTCTAACATGCGGAAAACATCCTGCGCGGTGTAACAATAATCCAGCCTGAGCTCGTTGGTCACCGCGGCAGTTAAACTGCCCCGCAGGTAAAACAGCAGCAGATCTGGGGACCCTGTTGGGTCAGCCATTTGTTGAAGCCTGAGCCATTCCTCTCTCCAACGGAAATAGCTCCTTCTGTCGCCGCTGAACTTGGGAAGAGCCATCGGTGCTATGGCGAACCTAGGCATTGCAGTGGCTACCGCAGCAGCGGCCTGTTGTGCAGCCCCACCATCACCCTGCTGGGGCTGCGCCTGTACCTGCGGGACCTGCGCGCTGCCCGGAGAACCCCCGTTGCCTGATGGAGCCGCCACACTGCCTCCTGGAGCTGGAACGCTGATGTTGACCGGTGCAGTGAGTGAACCAGGAGCAGTCACAAGAGGAGAAGTCAACGGAGCGAGGTTGAACGCGGGTGCAGGTGGACCAAGGTGTCTATGGCGCCCAGCCAAGGGCGTTCCCCTCATGAGTCCTCTTTCGTGAACTTGGCCCTTCAATGTCCGCAAAACCTTTTTCGCTGCACGGTCAACGTCTTCAAGGGTCTCCCGCATCTCAGCACCATTCTCTTTAGGGACATAGTTGGCCCACCTGTCTACCATCCCCCCGAGTTCAGCAATACTAGCATTCACATCATCCCGCACTGTATCGTACTGTGTCTGGGTAACATCCGCTTGCTCAAAGCTCTGAGCGTCCCCAACCTCAGCATCTAATCTGAGTTTCACCTTAGTGTATCTGGCCAATACTGTACCAGTCCATAATGTGTCTTTGAGCTTCTGCATTACCTCATCATACTTCGTCTTGCTGCCTGCCGCTGCCACATTTACACGATCCACCTCTGCACCATGGTCAGTGTTCTTGTCTTTATCAGGGATGTCTTCCAAGACGGCCAGATAATCCTCAGTGGCACTCCATAATGCCTCATGATATGATGTAAGCTTTGTTTGTTCATCTGCTAGCGCGTCCACACTGAGCGCATCAAACCCTCTCAGAATCCTGCTTGCACACTTGGTGAATTCCCTCTGAATGTTAGTGCGCTTCAACCTTAAGTCATCTGTAGTTGCCATAGTGTCACTTTGTTCCTTAAGTCTAGGACACTTATAAATAGGCAAGAGTAGTTCAAAAGTCAATAAAAGTCAATGCGCACCAAACTTGATTACTCCACTTTGTGATTGAAGCCTTTGCTACAATGTACAACCGTGGAGCTTTCGCTCCACTTTATGATTGAAGTCTTTGCTACATTTACAACCGTAGGGCTTCTCTCCACTTTATGATTGAAGTCTTTGCTACATTTACAACCGTAGGGCTTTCTCTCCACTTTATGATTGAAGTCTTTGCTACATTTACAACCGTAGGGCTTTTCACCTGTATGACTCCTGAAGCTTCACAAATAGTATGAACAATTATAGGGTTTCCACTTGAGCCTTTACCACAAACAAAATGGCGACGACGACGTCACTCTTCAGCTCACCACGTCTTCCTCCTGGTCTCGAAATGGCCGCGATGACGTCACTTAGGGCCCGCCCATTAGCACAACAAGTTTTAGCCTTTAGCAAGTGAGCATAGCAACTTTAGCACAATGACGTCTTCTGCTTGCGTTAGCACAACAAGTCTTAGCTTTAGCAAGTGAGCATAGCATGTAGCAACTTTAGCCTTGCCCACATAAGTACCGTCAAAAGCATCCCAGTTTGTCATGCACAGTTGCACTTTCCCACACTTTCAGCATCATTTTAGGCAAGACAGACTCAGTCGGTGGGTTTTATCAGCATTTCAGCTGCCACTACACGTGGATAATGACGTCCACGAGCTCCTCACGGGCGTCCTCGTGGTTATCTCTAATGGCGTCCAGCGCCGTTCACGAGGTCCCTCCTCTTGGGTGTCCCCGTGGTTATCTCCGCTCTTGCGCTGAGTAGACGTATCTCGCCGTTATTGCTGAGCAGGCTTCTTTTCCACCGATCGTCCGCCCGGTCCACCCCCACACGGCGAGGTTGGCACCAGCTCCCGTCCGACCCGTCGTGGTTATAAAACACCCTTCCCCTAACAAAAGGCGAGGCTAGCATATAGCTATCGCCGCGCAGACTGGCCTGTTTCACCGCACGTCTTTGTGTCTCACTCCCCACGGGACACAAGACTCACATAACCGCTGGTTATGCCAGGTCATGTAAAATTACTGTACTGAATTTTACCGAAATAGGGCTATTTCTTCCTATCTTGGGAGTGTGAGTATCCCTCCGTAAGGGAGGCTTGGTGGTCAGTGGTTTAGGCATGAAACCACTCGACGGTTATGTCCTACAATAAATGATTCACAAACAAAATGACGTGTCTTAAGCCTTTATGCCTTGCACGCACGCATTCACACACAAAACACACACACGAATAAACCCTGAATTAAACTGGAGTAAGAAAGAAGTAAAATAAATCGCCAATCTGCGCATAAGTAGCATGAATGCTATTCTTTGTTCATGTTGACTGTAGGTCAGTTGTCAGGTAATTTTACTGTAAGAAAATAGAAAAATAAACACACTTAGCAACCGATTAAGAGCATGGAATCTACTGACAGTGAAACTTGTAGTGGGAACACTGGAGTAACATTATATTACACATTATATTTGCAAATTGTTTCTCTACATACCATCTCCCATCCACCGTCCTCCAAACCTTTCTTCACACTAACTTACATAAAGTATTGACGCATGCGCATAAGCCCCTGTAGAACGTGTATGCACAACTTCTTTTAGACGCTAGATGGTAGCAACTCCCCATGCATTATCTCAACCCTGGGCGAAAGTTCCACAGTGGGGGAAATTGGCACATCTGGATGTGCCAAAATGTGTTACGTCCAGATGTAATTACGTCACGGACGTCGAACGACGTCCATTGAACCCCTTGGCAGACCCCAGCAGCACACTCTTTTGCTCGTGCATTTTTCACCCCGCCTGCAGTTCCAGCTTTGGCCACCATGTCCTTTTGCTTCAACTCTAGCCCTGGGTTCTGGGGGCTTGGCACCACAGATATAAAAAGCTAGATACCTCGTCCACCTCTGCAGTTGATTGAACCCGTCCAACTTGATAGGCAGAAAAGCGGAAGTGTCGGACCAGTTACCCATATATGGAGACCCCTGCAGCTGTTTTTAAGAGCTGCGTACGAAAAGACCCGCCCCCACCTGCCTCTGATTTGCCTACCGACCTTCCGTGTCTGTTACGCGCACGGAAGAATTCCAAGCCTGTCAATCAAAAATGCCTATCAATGCGAGACAGGTACCAGAGAGCCGGAAGAGGCGTCTACCTTTTTATGTCTGTGCTTGGCACAACCAAGCCTGCATGCATGCTTGTTCTTCTATGGTATTACAAATCGCTTAACGCAACTGCGCCACCTACTGGCCTGGCATGCTTGATGGAGCTGATCTAGACATTTTTGTTGACTAAGCCGTGGCCTTAGCTTGGAATGACCAGCAGGGTTTTTCCTGAGGATCCCAGGATATCAGCCTTGCGTAGCCAAGCTTACTTGTCTGCGAACAGAAAAGCCTGGCCGCGATATGAGGCAGCTGGGCTCTATTATGATCCAGGTCTTATGCCTTATGCCTTAACTTCTTTGCCTTTTTTTTACTATTTTGAAAAACATTTTTAAATACTTCAAATGCTGATCTACATCTGCACGTTGTGAGATTGCAGATCAGCTATTTGAAATATTAAAAAGAAAATTGTATATATAGTAAAAAAAAGGCAAAGAAGTTAAGGCATAAGGCATAAGACCTGGATCATAATAGAGCCCTCAGAGAGTGTTTAGAAAGATGGGACTTCCGGCGTGTGAATTTCCCTGGAAATGTTTTTATTTTATTTTTTCACAGTGCGATGTGCTGGAAAAAAATCCATGTTCTACTTCTCCTGCTCCTTTGCGCTCGCAATAAACAATATCCACAATTATCCAATATCCAAAAAAATAAAACATGGTGACTATATGACTTTATGTTATTGTTGTCTAAAATGAATGACTATAACGGGACCATTCATGGAAAAAGTACTCAAATATTTTAAAAGGTTACCTGAGTATAAGTAAAGAAGTATTGGCATCAAACTATACTTAAAGTACCAAAAGTAAAAGTAAAATGTTTAAAATAAAATTATATAAACTAAAATAAGTCTAACTTTGTCTATACTTCTAGTTGGAGAAACAGTATTTAGTCGGGGATCCACATGCCCAAAAGCTCAAGGAATAGGGTTGAACCCGTGATGTTCTGCCGCACTTTTTATTTCTGTTTTATCTATTAGTTTGGTCATTAAGGTCCACAGAATGAGAGGCCTGCTCTGCCGGAAACATCGCGAAAAAAAGTTATGGCCATTTGTATATTCACTGTCCCATAGACTCCACTACACAGGAAATTTATAAAAAAGAAAAATGCTGCTTTAAGCAGCATGTGAGGGGTCGAAATGGAGAGTTTTCATGATTCTGAATCCATTGCAAGCATTTGTTTCGCACAAAAAACCTTCCTTGGGCTAGAAAACGAACCAACAAAAGTGTGAAAAGTGATGAGTCATCACTTTTCACAGTCATCACAGTGATGAGTCATCACTTTTCACACTTTTGTTGGTTTGTTTTCTAGCCCAAGGAATGTTTTTTGTGCAAAACAAATACTTGCAATGGATTCAGAATCATGAAAACCCTCCATTTTGACCCCTCACATGCTACTTAAAGGGATATTCCACTTTCAAAAAAACTTTTTGTCATTGTATGGTCTAATCAGGCTTGTATGAACACCCTGAATAGTTTTTAATTTTCTTCATTCAGTATATAGATATTTGATGTAAATGTTATCTGGCCCTCCAGGCCCAGGGCCTCTCCCCACACACACTAATTGTAAACTTCAAACTCCATTTTAACCATGATAGATTCATTAAATGATTAAAAACACCCATATTTTTTTTTCTAGTGACTCATACTACCCTCCTAATACGTGAGCAGGCCGTGTTTTTTCCATAACGTTTTTCATGTATTTTTAATAATTCTTTGGGAAAATGGAAACAATTAAATACAATAAAAATATATTAAAAATACATGAAAAAGGTTATGGAAAGAACACGGACTGCTCACGTATTAGGAGGGTATTATGAGTCACCAGAAAAGATTATGGGTGTTTCTAATGAATCTATCATGGTTAAAATGGAGTTTGAAGTTACAATGAGTGTGTGTGGGGAGAGGCCCTAGCTGGGCCTGGAGGGCCAGATAACATTTACATCAAATATCTATATACTGAATTAAGAAAATTAAAAACTGTTCAGGGTTTTCAAACAAGCCTGATTAGACCATACAATGACAAAAAGTTTTTTGAAAGTGGAATATCCCTTTAAAGCAGATTTTTTCTTGTTTATAATATATTTCCTCTCCTGTGTAGTGGAGTCAATGGGACAGTGAATATACAAATGGCCATAACTTTTTTTCGCGATGTTTCCAGCAGAGCAGGCCTCTCATTCTGTGGACCTTAATGACCAAACTAATAGATAAAACAGAAATAAAAAGTGCGGCAGAACATCACAGGTCCCCTCCCATTTTGAGGGACTGGATCCCCGGCTAATTCTATCCCACTGCTCTGCAAGGCTAGTCTTGTAAACTTGAATGTTTACAATATGGACTTAACTTGAGCTAAAGTCCATTGACTCATTGATAAGATGACAAAAGATAACCCTAACCCTAGAACATACATTCATGCATTCAGTCTACATTAATGAATACAATGACAATGAGTTCATAATCAAAGAAAATACATTTACTTGTTTTTTTAAACAACATAAACAGGAACTGTGGTAGTGGGGTGTGATTGGGGCTCTGCTGTTGGTGGAGATGGGTGTGGTTCAGTGCCAGGGTTTATTGAATGGCAGGTGTTTGTATTTTCACTAATGAGGTTTGTCTCTATTTAGTAGAGTGTTGGGGCCGGGTGTCACCCTTAACAAACACACAGACTGGAGACATGGAGCAAGCTGCATGCTGAGCGAGCTGCATGAAAAAATAACTAAATCCTGCATGGCAGGCAATGTTCCCAGCTCGGCTGGGTTTATGTTGTAAAAAACATTTGTTATGTTTGAGCTCTCTGAAGTCTCTGTGTGGTAAACAGAAAAAAAGTGTTAACCTGCACCAAGGGTTCACCTTAGTTCCAGGGGTAGGGGTTACAGGGGTAGAGGTTCCAGGGGTAGGGGTTACAAGGGTAGGGGGTTAAAGGGGTAGGGTTGGCTTTGCGACACGATTTTTGGGGGGTTAACTTCACCTTTGGATCTATCCCTCTTGGCCTCAACCTTTTCAAATTTTTCATAGTTTGTGGGCTCATGAAGAAATACGGATTGCTATCATTAACTCTAATGGGGGGTTGGGGTGACAAGATTTTTACTTCAGGGGTTTCTGCTAAAGTAGGGGTTTCAGCTTTGGCTTTGGGGGTTACGGCCTCATACTCTTGATAGAAACATGGAGGTGTTGGTGACTTCCATTCAGCCAAGCTTTCGGGTGTTGGCTGAGATGTGGGAGTTTGGGGAGTTTGGGGTGTGGGTGTTTGTGGTGTGGTAGGTGTAGGTGTGTGAAGTGTGGAAGTTTGGGGTGTTGGGCAGGTACCCTCCTCTTCATCATCTTCCTTATCATTGCCCTGCCAATCCCCAGCCTCATCCTCCTTGCTCTCCTCTCCCTCGGTCCAAATCGTGTCTCCCTCCTCATAATCGGGTTCTTCTTCCTGATCGTCATCATCAGAGTTCTTCCAATCCCCAACCTCCTCCTTGGGTTGGGATGTGGGTCTAGAGTTGTATCGCTTTTTGAGCGGTGGTAAACCGCTCCATAGAGTGGCTGTACGTGTGTCTGTAGCCACCTTTCCTCAGCGTTTTGCCATAGCAATATGTGTGTGTGTGTAGCCATATTACATCACCAATTACATCCTAGACCTATCTGTAGCCACTTTCCCTCAGCGTTTTGCCATAGCAATGTGTTTTCCTCAGCGTTTTGCCATAGCAATATGTGTGTGTGTGTGTAGCCATATTACATCACCAATTACATCCTAGACCTATATCCTAGTCTTTTTCCTCAGCGTTTTTCCATATCAATGTGTGTGTAGCCTGTATTACATCACCAATTACCAATTGAAGACGTTATGCAAGCACGACCACCGCTCACTTCACATTGGGTGTGATTTTTCTTCTTCTTGGGACCCTCTTCCTCCTCCTCGCTCTCATCGCCGTCCTCTGTTTAACTGGCTGAGCTGAAGTCTACAATTACATGATAAACTAGACCAGGTCAACCTGGTTGTGCCAGACCCCCTGTCTGTCATCATCATTTATGACATCATGCCTTTTGTAGGCATGTCATCATCATGTCATCATCATATATACCCTTTATATAGAAAACCCGGACCGACAGACATTTGCTTATGTAGGCCTACCCATTTCATGGGTCTGGCAAAAAAATATCATTAGTCTAATCATGGTCATGTGGGATGATGATGACTTGATTTTTTTGAACAGTTATAAGAACTCTGTATTGTACTCACCTGGTCTGTTGTCATAAGGCATGCTGCTTGAATCATCTATGGGCTGCTCCTCCCCCTTTCTGCCGCAGTTCCGAGCCTTGTTTTTGGCCTTGTTCATCAGCTGATGAGCCTTCCAGGTCTCTTTTGCACTGGGGATGCTGACGTAAAACGTGTCGCTAACCTTCACTGAATGTTTCAGGGCCCTGACAACTCTTTGAAGCGGTGAAAACCGCTTCCAATGAGTGGCTTTGTGTGTCCCATGCCCATATATGGTCATTTCAGTCCAGAATGAACAGGTTTTTTCAAAAACAAAATGTGTGTTTAATGTCCATATATGGTCATCTCAGTCCAGAATGAACAGGTTTTTTCAAAAACACAATGTATGTCACCTCATGTCCATATATGGTCACTCCAGTCTAGAATGAACAGGTTTTTTCTGTCCCGTACGTCCAGAATATCAGTCCAGAATGAATAGGCTTTTTCAAAAAGCAAAATGTGTGTCCCATGTCCATAAATGGCCATTTCAGTTCAGAATGAACAGGTTTTATCTGTCCTGTCCTGTCCCGTCCGTCCGTCCGTCCGTCCGTCCGTCCGTCTGTCCCGTCCGTCCGTACGTCCGTCCGTCCGTCCGTACGTATGTGTGTAGTGTCCGTCCCGGTCTGATGATTGGATACTTTGAGGATTGGTCAAGCTTCACATGACAATTCGGCCCTCCAGATAAAATCATTAATTCATTCAGAATATAAAGAATGTATAGATCACAGAGTTCATAACTCTAGAACACATAGAATAAAAGTTCACCGCTTCACTTCGAACCGAGGTTTGATTTTTTCCTTTCCGTCTTGCTGAGGTACCTGCCTGCCTGTGTTTGGAAGAGAATAGATGTAAGTGAAGGTATATAGTATACCTCAATGGGTTGTGTTTGAAAGGTACTTGATTTGAAAGATTCACCTTTGTACTCAGGGCACTCCTGAAAAGGTTTGGTGAGACAACCCCCGGTAGCCCAGCTGCCTTTCAATTCCTTAGCACAATTTCAGCCATTTTCTTCCACTGTTTGCCAACATTATTTGGGAAAACTATTTCAAAAGGCACTTGGATGTTGGCTTGTGCCAATTGCACCAGCTGCTGCATCCATCCTCTCTCCTGACTGTTGACTGGGACTGGAGCTGGCCCGGTGGCACCTGTTTTGTGCTTGGAGACATACAGTAACAGTGCAGAAAAACATAACTAAGAGGGGAAATAGCAATGGGAAAACTATGTTGTTAACACGATCGTGCTTTAAAATTTGACTCACCAGGATGATAAACTGCTCTCTCTCCCTCACCACTTATGGGTTCTGGAGCTCTTTGATTGTCATATTTTGCAGTACACAGCAACGTTGGCCAGTCTCCTGTATAAGATATCCGGCCACAAGAGCCTGGACGTCCTTGTAGACCTTCGAGTTGTAGTGCAGTTTGAGTGACTCTTTAATCTGCCTTTTACCATGAGTGTACATACCTGCTGTGGTGGATTTCTGTTATTGTCGCCCCTGTTCAAAGATCACAGGACTCATCGCGAGCCCTCTCCACAGCTAAAACGGTAAAAGTGACGCAGTAATCCAATGTTTTACCCAACGTGTTTTTCTTGTTGGGAAATGGCGACTGTTTACATTCCCAATAGCACTCAGAGAAGAAGAATGAAGTCTCGCCGTCTTGCCGGTTATTTCTATCACCTCTTCCTTGTTCAAATATTTTTTTTACTTACCCAACAATTTGGGGATTTGATGTAAGGCGTACGCTTGAAATTTATGTTGGAGGCCAGGATCGATTTCTTTTTCTGTATAGAAATATATTTAAATACAACTGTATGAGCTAGTCTTTCGCTAGTCTTTCGCACTTAAAATACACCGTATTTTCTATGATATTAGGCCCTAGGGAGTGGAAATTTGTCTTGGAGCACCTTGTAGCAGTGCTCTTTCAAAAGTCTCTTCATCTTTCCCCTGTAAGCTTTTAGTGCATAGGTGAGCCCATCCAGTGATGCCTTTGAGACTTGAGTACTCTTGCCGTTGGCTGTCGATTTAAGGTGCTCAATGAATTTTGAAGAAAGCCAATAATAGTGTCTTCACTGTTGGCGGTGCATATTTTTTGTGAAGTGAGCTGACACATAAGTTAGGGTACAATCTCAGGATTTAGTTTTTGCTGATATCTTTGTGAACACTACCTACTCACTCAATGCAGGACCAACTCTAAGGAGGGACATATCGCTTTGGCCTTCGCAGCCCATGGCAATGCAGAATTCCTCTGCATATTTTGCGTCCAGACCGGCATTTTCAATGCCCTTTGGGTTCCCACACTTTAAAGGGGGAAGACCACCCATTTTCAATATTGAAATATATCATTAATATACCTTAGAGGAGTTGTGTGGAAATAGAAAAAAAGTTCCCCCTCTTCTGTGTTGCCTAGAACTGGAAGATTGATTTTGGGGTTTGTATTGTAAAGTACAATGTGTGATGTCATCAAGTTGTACTTTACAATACAAACCCCAAAATCAATCCTCCAGTTCTAAGCAACACAGAAGGGGGGGAACTTTTTTTCTATTTCCACACAACTCCTCTAAGGTATATTAATGACATAGTTCAATATTGAAAATGGGTGGTCTTCCCCTTTAAGGACTCCAAGTACCTTTTGAAGTCACTTATGAGTTTAACTGTAGACAGAAACATAATGTAAGTGTTAAACACATTTTAACTGCTTTTCTCCATCAAAAAGTAACACGTTAAGATAACTCTGTCCTTACTATACATGCCAGGGCTGGAACGATTGGCCCCCGTGAAGAGGCGCTTGCGGCAAGCCATTTGCTTCTGGGGTGAGTCCAGACAGGGGTCAGGGCCAGATGGCAGCCCAGGCTCTGGGGTCTCTTCAGGCTCTGGCCTTGCCAAGCCTGATGGCCCCGGCTGTGGGTCCTCTTCACGGTCGAGCCCCTGGCCCTTTGTCCCCACAGGTGGGTTGAGGATGGCCTGTATCCTTGGGTCTGCTAGAGTGACCTTTAAGTACCATTCAAGTGTTGTGACCCTTTGCTGGAGGTCAAGGTGGCGGTTAGGGCCGTCTGCAGGGCCGGGTGCTTGGGCGCGGAGCGGCTGTCATCGCGGGTAACCACTGTCACCTTGCTGCGGGGTTTGCTGCCCGCAGTGGGGGAGGGAGCCCTGGAGGAGGAGTAGGATTTCCCCCTGGTGGAGGAAGAGAGCCCCCTCTCTTGCTGACAGGAGGAACGGCCACGATCCTCCTTTTCAGGCTTGGGCTCTGTGGTAGCCTCGAGAATCTCCTTGGTGGTCTTCCTGGACTTAAAAGGACATTAGTATTCTAGTTGTAATTTCTTGAATTTTAAACATTCATTGTACTTACCATCGATATCCAGTGTGCTCACCATGGGCACACCAGTGGCTCTTAATTCAGAGAGCATCCCCAGTAGTCTGAACCTTTTTGCCCGAAAAACCTCTTTGGCAAGATGCTCGCTCTGTTGAAAATAAATGTAAAACCTATTAAGTACATGGCACCAGAAATGCATTATATATATATATATATATATATATATATATATATATATATATATATATATATATATATTATTACCTTTGGCACATATTTGTGATGCCTAATGAGGTGGTTATCTATGTGTGTATTATTCCACCCACATCCCTCTATGAGGCATGGGATAGCAGCATTGCACCTGCAGTGAAGACGAGTTAATCAACCATTAGAGCAACCTTTAGTTTACTGAGCCACACTGTCTCTCTGCATTCTATATGGTCATATAGTTTAACTTGGCACTACACTGTCACGCTACATTCTTTGGTCCTATAGTCCTATAAAGATCATAATAGAGGCAAGGTTAGAACACATTCTTACCCCCTCTGCTTTTCTAGAGATTCTACCCTTCTAGAGAATCTAGAAGTTTATTGTTATACTAGGTTCCAGGGGAAACACATGTGCATTTTTGTGCAAGTTACTGGTTGCACAGGGTTGGAGTTCCACTATTGGAATTTACATAAGCATTGAAGATATTGTCCGACAACCCCCATAGTTACCCATAGAACATTGACATGACTGACTCAAAAAATATGAAAGACACACCACACAAGAGTTAACTTTACCTTCCATGGGCCCAGTTGCACAACAGGTTCCGCTCTTTTGAGTTCTTGGTCTTATGGCACCCTTCCAGGTGGGAATTCAAAAAGCAGTCCCTTTTTGGGCATAGAGGGCAGTTGTTTTTTGTCTCCTGTAAAGATTTAAAAAGGTGAATCCCCGAGCAATTACCAGGAGAATGTCCTTCTTCATTTCACTTGTTTTACTTTTTAAGATTTCTTTTGAACCATTCTGTCATATTACACCAATGGCCACGAACCTCCCCTGACAAACCAAACTCAGCTTCTTCTATGCGAGGGTAGAGTCTGTTCTCCTATATGTCAGTGAATGCTGGACCCTGAAGCCAACTCTGCAGAAGTCTCTAGACGGGGGCTACACCAGAATGTTACATGTAGTGCTCAACAACGGCAAGAGTACACATGTTACCAACACAAATCTGTATGCTGGAATATTAAGGGTGAGCGATAAAATAGCAGCCAGGAGAATGAGACTTGCAGGACACTGCCAAAGACACCAGGAGCTGCCAGCCAGCAAACTGGTGCTGTGGGAACCAACACATGGACACCGGTCACGAGGACATCCTGCACTAACATACGTGGATGTACTCAAGAAAGACGCAGGAGCATCCTTCGTTCATTACAAGCAGTGTTGTAGGCTTATTGGTGATTGTTTGATGGGATGTACATTATGTTAATGACTTCACACGCATGTCGCTTAACACCTACTCTACTTAGCAGACCATTTTTGATATGTACCCATAGGGGGGCTCTCTCCTTTCCGACATGTCGCCACTCCGACAGTGACTTCTTATTGTCGGAGTGGCAACACGTCCATAGAGGTTAAGGTTAGGGTTGGGTAAGAGATAGGGTTAGTATCTGTCGGAAAGGAGACATGTCGGAATGGAGAGATGCACCCGTATCCATATGTACTTGTCTTTTGCCAACACCACCTAGGGTGTGGTTGTCCCCCGGCAGGAATCGAACCCAGGACCTTCTAGCTGTGAGGCGCCAGCTCATTCCAATGTTAATGAAGGCCGGTGTGACTCGACCAATACAACAGACTAGGTGCATTATGATTACATGCTACATGGATAAGCATAAGATAAAGTTGAATATGAAGCATGACATCAAGTTGCGGTGATGCGTGGTCCGCAAGAGCAACTGTAAAGAGAAGAGTGTCCTCTAAACTGAATATACTCGGGAAGAGGAACGAGTATATCTTAAAGTATTACACACATTTGTCAGCAATGAGCCAATACTCATTAGCTTGCTTTTTTAAATCTTTTTATCTGGAGTGCTGCTGTGCTCTGGAGCGCCCCTCCCCTCCTACACTAAGTGACTGTGACGGCCCGGCCGTGTATATGACGGAACATTGTCACATAGGCATGATTTGACAACAATCAACCATGAATGGATTAGGAGAAATACTAACACCAGAGCTTACAGCTGCATGTCTGCTGTAGAAATGTTGTCACGGCTTAGAAAAAACAACAAAAGAATATTAAAATTAATATTGGCAAATATTCGACTTTGATGTACAGTACTCGAATAGTGATTTGATTTGATAATATTCTGTGAATGCCCTAATACATGTATTGTCACTGTGTGTGTGTGTGTGTGTGTGTGTGTGTGTGTGTGTGTGTGTGTGTGTGTGTGTGTGTGTGTGTGTGTGTGTGTGTGTGTGTGTGTGTGTGTGTGTGTGTTTGTGTGTGCTCATGTGTGTGTGCGTGCGTGCGTTTAGGGACGGCCAGCCAACCCTACACTGGTTCAAGTTTGTCTGCAGACCAGATGATTGACAGTGGCCCCCTCCGGTACAGCTTCCCAGAGGCGGGGTTAAGGCTGATGATAACCAATCACTTCAGTCCAAAGACACGCCTGTGCATGGCCAGCCGCTTAATCATACACCAGGTGCGTGTATGATGTGTAGGGATGGGTATCGTTTGGATTTTTACGAGTCCGGTTCCGGTTCCGGTTGTGCTTATCGGTTTCCGGTTCCTAACGGTTCCTATTTTGTTCCAAAATGGTTTGGTTTTTACACAAAAACATATTTTTTTTAATTTAATTTCAATGTTTTATTTAATTTTAATGTTTAATTTACAGTTTTAATGAATCATGCAAATGAAATCATATTTCAATGTCTTCAGGGATACTCTTATTCTGAAGAGATTAAGAAGTCGACCACCATCTGGAAGTCTTATTGCATTGAGAAATCTGGAAGTCTTATTGCTGCTAGCGCAACATGTCTTATTCTGAAGAGATCGGCCACCGGAAGTATTAGATTTGCCAGCTTAGATCTGACAAAAGAACGCGAGTGAGCAAGAGACGCAGTCGCAGTGTCGCACGGGGGTCCGCATTCACAGTGCTTGTGAATGCGTACAGTCTTTTAGATGAATGCCACGCTGTCATAAATGTTTCGTCTCCATCTCACGTCTCTCTGTGGCTGTGCAGGGCTCAGCTGTACTGGTGGCCGGGCTGCTAATGTTGCTAGCATTGCTGCTGCTGTTGACTGAGTGGGAACGCAATTGTCCGCTGATTGTGTGTGTGCTTGTGTGTCTGTGGGTGTTTGGAGGAATACAAGTTGTCACGTAACTCACATTAGTTTAACCTCGGGAACCGGGGACAGGTCCTGACAGATAGTCAAAAGATATATAATATGTAATGTAATCATGAAGCCTTTTTTTTAACGGATAGCACATCTTTTTTTTTTTTATGGTGCGTCTAGGAACCGATAAGCAGTACCGAAAGTAAATATTCTTTTTGGGTACCCAGGAACCGTCATGTCCTTATCGGTTCTGTCCTGGTACCGAATTTCGGTACCCATCCCTAATGATGTGTATATATAATATCAGTCAAAGGTTTGGACACAGCTTCTCACACACATTGAGTGAGAAGCTGTGTCCAAACTTAGTAGTGTATAGCATATATTTATATATATATATATATATATATATATATTACGGTGCGTTATTTCATAATGACAGATGAGCTCAATACAATAACAATAATCGAAGACAAAGAATCGCTGCTTGATTTTATGCCATATCCAACATGGCTGCCATGTAAACAAACGCACTTAAGAATGTTTTTGAAAACATTTGAAGCAAGAAGTGGTCGATATGCAGTAACCGAAAATGGATTCTATTTGATCCACACTCCCTGTTGTTTTCTGAGGTGACAGCACCTGGCATATATTCATGTGTATATGTGTATATATATATATATATATATATATAGCACACACACTGTATGATTTGGTGTGTGTGTGTGTGTGTGTGTGTGTGTGTGTGTGTGTGTGTGTGTGTGTGTGTGTGTGTGTGTGTGTGTGTGTGTGTGTGTGTGTGTGTGTGTGTGTGTGTACAGCGGTTGACAGCGGACTATAACAGCATGGCCATGACCACACTGAGCGAGGCAGATAGCGGAGTGTTGACAGACAACACATCTCTACATGGTAACGTACTGTAGCTCTGCTCTCTCTACCGTGCAGTGATGCATTCATGTTCCCTTACAACCAGGGTTTAACCCATTTTAAGGACCCCCACCCCCATATTGATTTATATATCAGTGGTTCTCAACCTTTTCAGGCCGGGACCCCCAAAATAATTATATTTTAACTGACCCTGACCAGCACTAAGAGTTGAGGCATTACATTTTGTATAACACGGTTCTATTGTGAAAATAGCAGATCTACATGCTCACAATGCCTCGTGTTGCGAGGCGTTGTGAGCATGATCGTCTATCTAACATTTTAGAGGTACTAAAAAGTCACCTGACCCACAGGTTGAGAACCACCGGTATATATGGCTGGATATTGATCGATATATGATCGATATTATTCAAATATTTTTCAACAAATTGTCTCGCTGATGTACACATTTTTGAGCGGTGGAGCGCTCTTCTGTTTCGCTATGTCCATGGGTGGGTAGCTGGTGACCTCAAGGTGCGCAGGCCTCCACCGCTCAGTTCACACGGGCGTGATTTTTCAAACACTTTGAAAAGCAGCCAAGCTGCATTCCTGGTTTTACCGTGTTAAACACTGTTAATGCTTCATTTCTGCCTGCTTCACATTAGCATCACATTAGCATCACATTAGCATCTCAGGAACGTTGCTCTTGATCCTCATACATTATCTCTCACATAATTGTTTCAAGTGATTTAGTTTTGGTTTAATTTCGAGGAGAGTAAAGCGTTGACAGTAACATTTAACAGTTAACAAGGACCCCTGGGGGACCCCACAACAACCATTGCTACATTATCAGCCCTTTATGCTTTTATCTTCCCAGACTTGATTATTGCAATGCACTTTATTCGGGTATCAGCAAACAAAACATATTCAAGTTCTGCAACTGATACAAAAATGCAGCTGCCAGGATTTTTACACACACAAAAAGAAGTGAGCACATTACACCAGTCCTTACTGCCCTTCAAGGTTCAAGGTAGTACAGTACTTTATTGTCTTTTGTACAGGTACATAAGGGTACAACTTATTTTTGTTTGCTTATTTTTGTTTTCTTCACTGGTTACCTTTGAGTTTTATTTTACTGCTTTTTTTTAAGGCCTGAATGGTCTTTATCATGTTTTGTCCTGTGCAGGAAGTACTTGGGACAAATTAAAGTGGGTGATCTGTTGGCCAATCCTCTTCCTCCTCTACGTCAGCGTCCCGGACTGCAGCCAATCACAGTGGGAGAAGTACTACCTGCTTACCTTCCTAGGCTCCACCCTCTGGATAGGGGTCTTCTCATACGTCATGGTTTGGATGGTAAGTCTACTCACAAGGGGGGGGGGAACTGAGTTAACTCATACAGTGCCTATCCCGAACTAGTTCGGGATAATTTGGACCGTATTAACGTCCTGGGTGCCTATCCCGAACTAGTCCGTCATCTGTTTACACGGCCCGCGAGAGCGCCGCGCCGCCGATATTTACCATCCACTCCAATGCAATCCAGGATCTTTAGAGCTCATTTTCTCTGTTCCATGCATATCCATGAGGTGTGCAAGGTTTAATCATGGCTAAATCGCTGAAAATAGGGCTTCTAAAATGCTTGGTAGCCAATAGCTAACTTCAAGCTAACTTCATCCTGTTCCTGTACATGCACAAAGGAAAGTGTTCAGGCGCATCATGGCTGCGCACGGCTTGTGCATATACCAGCGTATCTCTGTGGTGTTTTCTATGGCCATTGGGCACCCTCTAGTGGTGAAAGCTGGCACTGAAAGCGTTAATAGGGCCCACGGTGGAGGGGCCTTAATTATTTTATACTTTAGCTATTGACAAATAGCAGATATACAAGCTCACACTGCAAGCTTGCAGATCTGCTAATTTTGAAACGTTGTGAAAATGTGTGCAAATCTTTGAATACCGGTATGTATTTTTTCAACAAACATTTGGAACTCAAATATTGCTTCTGGGGGGTCCCTGGAACTAAATATTTTGAGATGGGGGTCCGTGGCCAAATACATATAATTTTGGGGGTCCTTCACATGAAAAAGTTTGAGCACCACTGACATAGAAACATAGGTTTTTCAAAACACCTTCAAAGACTTTCAATAGTAAAAGCACAACATAACGCAGTGAATCCTTGTACCCAGGGCTCAGAGTTTGGTGCAACACCCCTGTGTGTGTGTGTGTGTGTGTGTGTGTGTGTGTGTGTGTGTGTGTGTGTGTGTGTGTGTGTGTGTGTGTGTGTGTGTGTGTGTGTGTGTGTGTGTGTGTGTGTGTGTGTGTGTGTGTGTGTGTGTGTGTGTGTGTAACACCCGGGATTCGTACCCAGGTCTTCCGCGTGACAGTCCAATATCTTACTCACTAGATCAAAGGGATATTCCTAAGGAGTTATTAGCCTTTTAGTCCAACAGGCTGAGGCAGTGTGTGCATGTGTGTGTGCGTGTGCGCGCGCGCGCGGTGTGTGTGTGTGTGTGTGTGTGTGTGTGTGTGTGTGTGTGTGTTAGAGATCTTCGGGCAGGTCCGAGATCCAAAATTACCCGGGATCCGACCCGGTCCGAGCCGGGTACCGGGGACATTTACGAGCAGTGAGGTCGAGGTGGGGCGGTTCCGTTACTGTCTTCCCCGGGTCTTTGGTTCTCTGGCCGTAGAGCGGCGGTTCCATGATACCCAAATGGACGCAGCGATTGGCTGTTACATCTGTCAATCACCCCCTGCACTTTTTTTCTCCTCCGGTTGCTATTGGCTGCCTTGCTGCGTCATGTGACTTGTCAGGAAGTCCTTAAACACTTGTTTTAATGATAAACAAAACAATATCCTATGCTGCAACATAAATTAACAGTGGATTATCATTAACAATGGCTAAGAAGAAAGATTACACATGTAAAGAAAATGTGAATTTATTGTTCCTGTCCGCATTATTGACTGGGAAATACGTGGGGGGGCTTCCGATGGACCGTCATTTAGACTAAGAATGACCGGCAGTCGGAGGCCCCCTGGCCACCGGGGCCCGTTTCAATTGAAACGGGTGAAACATAGTTAAGGCCGCCGCTGTGTGTGTGTGTGTGTGTGTGTGTGTGTGTGTGTGTGTGTGTGTGTGTGTGTGTGCGTGTGTGTGTGTGTGTGCGTGCGTGCGTGTTAGGACAGTGGTTCTCAACCTTTTCAGGCCGCGACCCCCAAAATAATCATATTTTAACTGGGGTCCCCCCCACCCTGAGGAGTACTAAGAGTTGAGGCATTACATTTTGTATAACATGGTTCTACAAAATGCGAGGCGTTGTGAGCATGTAGATCGGCCATTTTCACAATTTCTGCCTCTAATATTTGACAATTTGGCCAATGTTTAATTTGTCATTTTAGAGGGTTTAAATGGTCCTTAGAAATGTCACTTTAGAAATCTCTTATATACTTAAACTTCATGTTGGTTTGTTAACTGTTGAGAGGGAAAACAATGTTGCACATTAAGTTAATCATCTGGGGACCCACCAAAATAATTTGGGGACCCCCCTGGGGGTCCCGACCCACAGGTTGAGAACCACCGTGTTAGGTGACCATAATAGGCTATAAGCTAGGCATTCATGTGTGTGTGTGTGTGTGTGTGTGTGTGTGTGTGTGTGTGTGTGTGTGTGTGTGTGTGTGTGTGTGTGTGTGTGTGTGTGTGTGTGTGTGTGTGTGTTAGGTGACCATAATAGGCTATACGCTGGGCATTCCAGACGTAATAATGGGAATAACCTTCCTGGCAGCTGGAACCAGTGTGCCCGACTGCATTTCCAGCCTCCTGGTGGCCAGACAAGGTAAAACACATGTACAATAATCAGGGGTCTTCAACATTTTCATTCCAAGGACCCCTTAGCTGAGAG
Source organism: Nannobrachium achirus (assembly GCF_963921795.1). Lineage (NCBI taxonomy): Eukaryota > Metazoa > Chordata > Actinopteri > Myctophiformes > Myctophidae > Nannobrachium > Nannobrachium achirus. The sequence continues at coordinate 57,755,301 of NC_137827.1, read as the reverse complement.
AGAGATGAAGCAGGGACCCCCACAACCTTTTCAGAGATTCCATATACTTTCATTGTTTGACAGCACAATTGGATTCATGTCAATTTGTGTTTTCAGATATTTAACCATTTGAACTGTCAATACTTAATAAACTTGACCTTTTACTCTGTACTTAGTCTGCTCTTTTTCCCCTCTACACCAAAGCTCTTTGCCGAGAATAGCCGATCTACAAGTGTGTATGAGCAGTGCGAGGCGCAAGAGCTTGTAGATCTGCTATTTTTGGCTAAAGTTGTCAGAATACGGACGCTAGGATTCAAGTGGTTAATATAAAACGGGAGAAAAAAGTTTCTATCACACAAAGATTTGGAGGACCGCCTGTAGTAACTCTGGGGACCCGATAGGGGTCCCGGACCCCCTGTTGAAGACCCATGCTGTACATTATACACATCCTCACACAGTATGCTATTATGGAATCCATAGGAGATGCAAGGGAAAGGAGCGCTTGTTTTCGGTGATGACGACGGAGGCACGCCATCTCAGTCGACCTTGACCCACGTGAGACACCACCCCAGCGAGCTGTAGCGAGCGAGTCGCCGTGTCGAGGGTTGCAAAGGTTGCATGAGCCAACTCAGCGCTGTCCGTGTACATACACCGGGGGACAGAATAGTAAATCTTCATCCCCCCGTCTTTCAGCACCTCCACGCGGTCCAAGTGAACACAGTGGAGCGCCCCCGACCTACAGTTCAGCCAATCACAAGCCACGGCTTCTAATTTATTCACCCCCATATCCTACGGATTCCATTGTCGCACAGGGGAAGCTAACTAAGTACGCAAGGTGCCTTTTATTTTGAAGGGATGAAGAGCCATGGAGTGCCGGGACATTCTCCCATAGGTGGTGGCTCTTATTTTGAAAAGCCTGGATGTAAATGAACTTATTTTTATTTTTAGGTCACTTTTTTTTTCAAGGATGTTGTTACGTAAGACAGCAATTCTCAGCAGAACTCCATCATTGGAGCGCTATTTGAAAAAAAGCATAAAATGCTCATCGGGAGAAGCACTTAATGTGTTAAAGGAGCTATAGTCAACTTTTTCATTGTAGGGCCGACACTTTGTTTACATCCTAGTCTATAGACTAGAATGTAAACAAAGTGTCGGTCTGACAATGGCCTAAATTTGTATTTTATCATTATTTTACGCTTTTTGTGGTCATTTTTGAATAGAAACACATAAATGAAGCTTATTTTTTTATAAAATATTTTAGAAACATAATTTTTATTTTAGCATCAGTTTTTCAAGAAAAAGTTGACTATAGCTCCTTTAATTAAAGTAGAACCATTAACAGTTCTACTGCCAGATGTATTATTTATTTATTTGTGCTGGTGCCAGCAAAAAGTAGCCTACCTTTGTGGTGTTATAGAAAATTATCTATGGATGATTTCCAAAAATAATCGTTTTCAATGAACACATATACAAACATGTACTGTAGCCAAACTGACGGCAGGGGGAAGCCTTATGCAATGAATGGATGTGAAATGGCCCTCCCCTCTTTCCGTTGTTCAGAGCATAGAAATGCATAATCTAGATCAGGTCCACAGAGAACAGCCAGGAAGTGAATTGGACACTCATTGATGTTTACGTGTGGTGGAGATTTGAAAGCAGCATTACGGAAGTTGTTTTTTTACTGTACACACCCGCGCGACCTCTCATGAGCTTACAGTCATCAAACAAGGTAAAAGAACGGCCGTTCATATTGGCAATGTGCCGCCATCAGAATTGGGACGAGCGTTAACGTTCGAAGCGATAAAAGAGTTAAGCTAGCTAGCTCAAACACGAACTACTGTATAGTCTGTCAAGTGTGCTCAGCGCTGTGTAGGATATCTTCTCTGTGTGTGTCTACAGGCCTGGGGGACATGGCGGTGTCCAACTCCATAGGCAGCAATGTGTTTGATATCCTGGTGGGCTTGGGAATTCCCTGGAGCATTCAGACCCTGGCAGTGCGCTGGGGTTCAAAGGTCAATGGAATGCTTCTCTATCTTTTTTTTTACCCCTCTCCATAGAGCAGTGAAGTCTGACTTAAATTACCCATCCTACCTGGTTCACGTTCCCCCCCCCCCCCCCCATTCTGAATTCCCCTAGACTGTTTTTATATCACGTCATATAAGAACTGTGTTCCAAACATAAACAAATGATCTCAGTGGTTTGACTCATATGGATATGAAGAATATGGTGAGAAAACGCTAATGTTACTGTCGCGGAATTAGTTACATTTTCACCAGAAACAGACTGTATCAAATATGAGTGACTGACTATCATAAGCCACCTCCTCGACAATATCGCGCAAACCGATGGTTTATTTTTGGACCACAATGCTTATGAGACGATTTAAGGTGACTCAATGTTATTCTCCATAGAGAAATTACTTCCGTGAACCGGGGGATGAGCGAGTCACGTCATGACTTCACTGTTCTATTCTCTCTGTTCCTCTCTTCGTCTCTTCATCCTCAACCCCCTCCCCAGAGACTATATGGGTATGGGTATACACATACACAGGTATGCATTTATTTAACTCTCTCTCTCTCTCTCTCTCTCTCTCTCTCTCTCTCTCTCTCTCTCAGGTTCTAATCAACAGTAGAGGTATCGTCTACTCTGTTGTTCTTCTGCTCGGATCTATGGCACTCACTGTGAGTTTATCGTGTGTGTGCGTGTGTGCGTGTGCCAGCTGACAAACCAGCTTTTATGATACACTTAAACAACTTTCACTAGCAAAACAAGCTCACTGTAGATAGCTTGTACAATATATATATATATATATATATATATATATATATATATATATATATATATATATATATATATATATATATATTCTCCTTTTTGTTGAAATATGGCATTAATAAAAAGAGAAACAGGAAAAAGTCAAAATACATGTTTTTCTTTTTTTTTTTTATGGTATTGGTACAGGTATTTAGAATAGTCAAAAGGCCCATGATCTGGTACACACATGGGAATAATCTCATTCTACTACTCTGCCATCAACATATGGAACGCCCTGACACCATCCATTAAAGGATGTGCATCACTGGTTTCTTTCAAAATTGGCCTAAGAAAAAAAAGAAATAGAATGTACGCGCGCGTGCAAGACACCAGTCATGTTGCCATACCTTAGCTTTTTCTGAACTGACGCTACTGAGCCAAACGCACAGGGGAGAGCTATGTTTCACCAGTTTTAATTGAAACGCCACCAGGGGGCTTCCAAGAGCTAGCCAGCAAGCCTTGTTCAACTTGCAACACACTTATAACCCTTATAATAATCATATAACCTTTTTAATATAACACCATTTAGATGCTATAACATTATGTAGTGATATTATATAAATAGCAGCCAGTCATTGACTATAAGTCAACTTCTGTGTGCGATTGTTGCGAGGCTACTGTGGCCTCGGTGCGGCGGCGCGGGGGCCTCATCAATAGCTCTTGAAACGGGCCTCCAGATTACTAAGGCCGCCCCTGCAAACGCAGTATACTTGCGCGCAAGTAATGAGAAAATGCGTCTCCCTTCCCGCAGGTGCTGGGTATCCACGCCAACGGCTGGCGTCTAGACGTGCGTCTGGGAGTGTGCGTGCTGCTGCTCTATGTCTTCTTCCTCACGCTGTCGGTGCTCATCGAGTTCAACGTGTTCACCTTCATCAACCTGCCCACGTGCTTCGAGGAATAGGAATTGATACAGTATATATGTGTAATTGTATGATATGATATATTTAATAAATAAGCTTACCCTTTGTTTAGTTTTTTTGTGTTTTTTACAGATGTTTTACGATCATGATAGGCTAGTCAATCTGAGGTTTGACCCAAAATAAATTGCAATAGTAACGGTTCAAGGTTTTTTTATGATCCTTAGGGTCATCCAAAAAAAATGTTAAAGATGTTCCATTTTATTCTTAGTGGATCAATGTGAATTCATGGGATTCAAGTTTGGGTCCCTTCACTTACTATACAGGAAAAAAAGACCTCTAAAGAAAATCTTCTTTAAGTAGCATGTGAGGGGTCTAACTAGGGTTCTTCTGTCTAAAAAGGGACACAACTGAGCTGATCCCGGAAAAGTGATGACTCATCAGTAAACCATAGTTTTGTGGGTCGGTTGGTATGCTATGTATTCCCGTAGGATTTTTTGGCCAAAATTGTTTTTTATGCTGTTTTGGCTTCTATAGGGACCAAACTATCAGAAAATTACAGGGGTAAAATTTTCAGACCCCTCCCTCATTTCCTGGGGGCGGGTCACTTCAGTTTTGGCCCTATTTGGCCTTGTTTTCCTAATTTCCCATAGGATCTTTTTGCCCAAATAGATTTCTTTGCTGTTTTGGCTTCTATAGGGACCAAACTATCAGAAAATGACAGGGGTCACATTTTCAGACCCCTCCCTCATTTCCGGGGGGCAGGTCACTTCAGTTTTGGCCCTATTCGGCCTTGTTTTCCCAATTTCCCATAAGATTTTTTTGACCAAATTTATTTTTTAGGCTGTTTTTGCTTCTATAGGGACCAAACTATCAGAAAATTATGGGGGTCAAATTTTCAGACCCCTCCCTCTTTTCCTGGGGGCGGGTCACTTCAGTTTGGCCCTATTCGGCTATGTTTTCCCAATCTCCCATAGGATTGTTTTGCTAAAATATATTTTTTTCTTTTGTTGTTTAGGCCCTATTTGCCTATGTATTCCCATAGGAGTATTTTGCTAAAATTGATTTATTTGCCGTTTTGGCTTCTATAGGGACCAAACTATCACAAAATGACAGGGTTCCAATTTTCAGACCCTCCCTCATATCCTGGGGGGGGGGGGGGGAGTACTTTACAGTACTTTATAAACAACTTCACAGTATATTCTGAGGCTATTCAATAGTTTAGGTAGGAACAGTTCAAGTGAGGAGGATGGGGTAGCATTTATACTTCTGACCTGTTATTATTCTTGTCAAATACAGGATCTATTCATCATCTGTTATCTATGTCCTCCCTTAAGGCTCATTCCCACTGGGCCAGATAAACAGATACAAAACTCTTTCTCCATTCAAGTGGATGGTAAGATACAGATAAAAGAAAATATCTGTCACATATATTTTTTATCTGTGTCTTGCCATCCACTTGAATGGAGAAAGATATTTCTTTATCTGTTAATCTGGCCCAGTGGGAATGGGACTTTATACTGTTGGCAAAGTCTCCAGTCCAGTGCCATAGCACTTGCAGAGACTGCAACCTGCTTTGCAGCCACATGTGATGAGCTCAAGTATTGCCTTTGGAGCAGGGAGGGCAAGACACCTGACTGGAACATACCCTCCACTCTCTGAATTCCACCAATTCTCTTCAATTGGTGGAAGCTCAGGGCATAGGGCAATTGGACGTCGGTGTCAGCAGCCTCTTCGATGTGTGCACCTCCTCAAAATCATGTCCCTTGATGAAGGTATCATATATGACAGAGAGCATGAAAGAACTGTCCCTTGAGAAATACTCAAGCAGTCCCTGGCCTAACACATGTCTACTTCTCCTTGGTTGATCACACATGCAGTCAGGAGTTCCTTGATGGACATAGTGAGCTTCATCTCTGGACGTTGTATTTTTTAATGACTGATCCATATACCTAATATTACCTATCAAAGACAACTCGACCCTCAACATAGCCAGCCATCATCGTTATGATGCGTTTGTTGAATGGATCCTGAAGATCTGACAGCTTTTTGTCTTTTTCATGTTCTGAAGCACACCCATGGCATCAACAATAAGAACTTTGACAGAATAATCGTCTTACGTCACGTCAAATCATGCTATATGGGACACATGGAAGATCTTCCTACAGGGGCTCTGCCCTGGCATCTTCAATTGCATGCAAAATCAGAAAAACAGAAAAGAAGAAAAAAAAATCTATGTGAATATAGAGCCGAATAGGGCCAAAACCGAACCCCCCCCCCTCCCCCCTCGCCGCCTCAGAAAATGGGGGAGGGGTATGAAAATTTGAACCCTGTCATTTTCTGATAGTTTGGTCCCCATAGAAGCCTAAACAGCAAACACAATACTTTTAGCAAAAAACAAATCCTATGGGAAATTGAAATGCATAGCCGAATAGGGCCAAAACTGAAGTGACCCGCCCCCAGGAAATGAGGGAGGGGTCTGAAAATGTGACCCCCGTAATTTTCTGATAGTTTGGTCCCTATAGAAGCCAAAACAGCAAACAAATCAATAATAGCAAAAAATACTATGGGAAATTGGGAATACATAGGCGAATAGGGCCAAAACCGAAGTGACCCGCCCCCAGGAAATAAGGGAGGGGTCGAAAAATTTTAAATTTTAAAAATGATTTAAACTAGTGAAAACAGCCGATCTACAAGCACACAACTTGTAGATCTGCTGTTTTCACTACTGTTGTGAGACAGCTTTGAATGATGAAGCAGGGCTTTACTTTGCGAAGAAACATACACATTTGAAACTGGGAGATACAAGGTTTCTTCCCGACACTGACAATATTTACACCCCCGTATTATGTTGGTGTGCCCATGGATTCTTGGGACATGAAAAGTGTGCCCATGCAGAAAAAAGGTTGAGAAACACTGTATTAGAGTAATGTTAACCATAGACACATACAAAACAAAACAAAAGTACAACACTATGGCAGCACCTTTTTAATAATGGAGGTTTGTCTTTGTTTAGAAAAAAGAAATAACTACAGTGCATGTTGTGCAAAAGGAAACTTAAAAAAATAAATAGCCCAAAAGCTCACGATGCCATTTTGAACATTTTTTCAATACCCCTCCCCCCCAAAGCCAAAAATAAGGATGCCAAGTTGGAAGTGGCATGTGGAAATAATTCATCCAGTTGGTTTTACTGTATTTACAGAACGGGTATACATTATTGTGTATCATTATTTTATGCTTTAACTATTGAAAAATAGCAGACATACAAGCTCACAGCGCGGCAAAGACTGCCGCGCTGCAAGCTTGTAGATCTGCTGTTTTTAAAATAAATCGTGAAAATTTGAATTTTGACCCCTATAAGTGTCTTTTGATTCCTTCTAATGTTTCTATGTCAGCAATCTGGCCAGCCATCATCAAAGAAAAGGTCCTTTTCACTCAACTGGAGCTCAGTTAGTCTGTTCTTGAGAGACTACTGTCAGTGGTTCTCAAACCTTTTCATTTGGCCACGGACCCCCATCTCAAAATATTTCGTTCCAGGGACCACCCAGAGGCAAAATTTGCATTACAAACGTTCGCTTAAAAAATTCATATATTCAAAGATTTGCACACATTTTCACGACTTTTTCAAAAAATAGCAGATCTACAAGCTCGCATAGTTAAAGCATTCAATCATTCTAGGCCTGAATAAAACGTGTGTGCACAACAGCTGCTGCTCCTAATAAGTTTAATGTGCAAAGTCTGCAAACTAACAACGTTTCAACCATGGTGCGGTCCTCCTCCATCTCACTGTAAGTCACAATAAAGACACCACAGGTTAACAAAGTAGAAAACAGTTTATTTCAAACTGTAAAGATGAGGGTACAACAACACATTTGCCAACGACAGTGTAAACGGTTTATTTGAAGCCCGAAACATTAGCAAAAACAAAAGTGCAAACAATGCCAAATAATCACCCAAAGTAGGGGTGGGCGATATGGTGATAAATATCATTGAGACGATATTCCTTTTCAAAGATATCGTGATACAGTGAGGGAGCCTTATAAAAAAATCCTGTTGAATTGTTAATAGAGATTCATTGCAGAATGCATTTAAACCTACATTTTGGTCTAAATCAGTAGTTCTCAAACTTTAAAATGTCAAGATGTCCCACGGTTGTAATATTACAACGTTTGTATTTTATCCAAAAAAAGGTTTAAATCATTTTATTTTAGCTCCCCCTACCACCTAAACACCACCATTGGATTCTATTGTTTAGTATTACAATGCCATTGGCCACAATATTTGCATATAAATACCCCCCACAGGGGCTGACATTCACACCCGCCACACCCGCTGAAATTCCAGAGTTTTGACGAACAACATCTCACTTTTTCATGGAAGCTATACCTAAAAAAAACATAAGTAAAATGCCTGTACTATTCTTTTTGGTGATCATTAGAATGTCTAGAACATGTACATATGTTATTATTTTGCAAAATATCCCCCATATGTAAAATAGAGCATGATTTATGATTTTTGATTTATGGCTATAAAATCTTACAAAAACATTTTTTTGAAAAAAACATTACATTTTCCTCTTAATAGGACTCCTACAACACCATCTGATTTTTTTCAATTTTTTATTTCAAGTATTTCTTAATGCGGGCCTTAGAGGGTTAACTCTGAAGTATACAAATGAAATACAAATACAAGTGAAACCAAATTTACGGACCCATTTGGTTCCATTTGTATACTGTCAGAGTTACATACTCGTAAGGGTCAATTCAGACCTCCCAAAAGGAACCCAGAGAGTCCCTGGACCTCACATTGAGGACCACTGGTCTAAATGGTCTGTTACTCCTTGTTCTTTTAGTTTTTGTTACCTTGTAGGCGGTTGTACTGTTAAGTAACTTGAAAGATAACCATAAAAACCAACATGGAAAAGAACCGTGATAAGAGTGTGTATCATGATAGAGCTAGGAAGAATATTGTGATATTGTATTTTTCCATATCGCCCACCCAAAACCCAAAGTAGTTTGTGTTTGTATGGACAGTCAGTCACACCTACAAATGCTGCAAAGCAGTTACAGATACATTTCAATGCCTGAACACAGCTGTGTAGAAAGAAAATACATTTCCCCGAGCAGCTTTTTTTTCTTCTTTCTCAGCCCAGGGGTCTTCAACAGGGGGTCCTCAGAGTTACTACCAAAATCTTCCAATCCTTTTTATATTAACAACTTGAACCCTAGTGTCCATATTCTGAGAACTGTGGCCAAAAATAGCAGATCTACAGGCTCACAGAGCTTGTAGATCGGCTATTTTTGGCAAAGAGGTTTGGTGTAGAGGGGAAAAAGAGCAGACTAAGTACAGAGTAAAAGGTCAAGTTTATTAGGTAATGACGGCTCAAGCGGTTAAACATCTGAAAACACAAACGGACATGAATCCAAAATACACTGATGAGTGTGCTGTCAAACGATGAAACAGTATGGAATCCCTGCTTCATCTCTCTCTCAACTGAGGGGTCCTTGGCCTGAAAACGTCAAAGACCTCAGCTCTAGCCTTCTCCATAGAGCGGGGCGGTCTCTCTGCCGGTCTGGAGCGGTCCTAGCGGCCTGTGTGAAACGCCGCGTAGCAGTTGCGTCCTTGCAGGCAGAGGAACACGTTGCACGTGGTGCACCGCACGCGCGTCTTCCCGGAGCAGCCCTGCTCCCTGCAACGCTTGGGGTTCTTCAGGTCCACCATCTCCGAGAGATGACCGGCAGAAAGCGTGCGGACGGAGACGTGCGGGACGGGAACGACCCGGGACCTTCTGGCCGGGTGTGGGCGGCGACGGTGGCGTGCGACGTACGCAGCGACATCGCCCGGTTGTTGTCCTTCCCCGGGCCTGAGGTCCAGATCTGCGAAATCAAGTGGGATGTATTCCTCCGCGGCGGCAGGATCATCCTCCTCCTCGTCATCTAACAAATCGACGTGAAAAAAGGACTTATTTGGAAGTACTTAGTCTGCTCTTTTCCCCCTCTACACCAAAGCTCTTTGCCGAACACATAGTCTAAAGCATGAGGAAAGTATGTGTTGATCTACTTTTCACATAGATTTGTTTTGCAATTAAATCCATCTATACTTGCAAGACAATACCTATAAGCAAACCATTCCTAGCACTTCAAATCATTGCATTAACTACATAAGTGTTGGATTTGCTTACCTAGTGGAATCCGCACACCTTTTAAGTTGCTCATCTGTTGCCCCAAAAGGGTCGAAGAAAATTACCCTATGGGCCTTTGGATACATCACCTTTAAGAACAAATATACTTTGTCATGTAGCCAACTAGAAGCTTAAGTGGTGGTAAATATAATGCTGTGTATTTGGACAAAATACGTACCATTAGCATCCAATGTTGATTTAGGCCAACTGCACCAATTATAGCATCGTAATCTGTCACCTGCACCTGCATAATTAGAATCATCTCATTTGTTAAAATGGACTAAGCATAGCAGCATATAGGCATTAAGCATAACTATGGCGATCCTTACTTTTTTCAGAACTTTAAGGTTTTTGCTGGTGAATATGTCAGCCATGACATTACTGTCCACCATAAAAACATTCTTAGTTGCCCTCCTGGTGATGCTTAGGATGTAAGCATTCATTACCTGCAGATATAAAAAATAACTTCAATCATTCATTATACTGTATTTCAATGAGCCAGCATCTGAGGTCCTTATAAAAGTTATACCTGACTCTCCAACCACACAGTAGGTTTGAGACAGTTGATGTCCAGTGTCCAGAGCGGCTATGGGCCAACTCGAGATCTTAGCAGGGTGAGTGGTGTTCGTTGCCAAACATCAGTGCCTGGAAATACACATGAATTTAGTCATTTGTACAGAGAGGAATCTAACAACAGAATATTTAATGTCACATAGTGGAATGTAACTACCAATGGTCTGGATGGGTTCCATCATTTTACCTGCTATTTGCTTGGCTGGGGGCTCAGGGTGGTGGATGGTCTGAGGGAGGTGGTGAGGTGAGTGGACTGGTGAGGGAGCAGGGGGAGCAGGAGATGGGGATTTGCCTGGACTGAAAGATGGGGGTGAACGGGTAGAAGGGGAACATGAAGCCAGAGGAGAAGGGCAACCGCTTCTTTAACTTGGCTGGAATCCTTTCCTCTGGCTCGATGTAACGTGTTCTGGTCAAAGTTGGCAACTCTGGTGCCCAGTTTGTGGACCAGATTAACACTCTTCCCTTCAATTTCTGCTATTTGCATAGGACCCATCATGTCAGTCCCCATCTTAACTCCCATGTCAGTCCCCATCTTCCCTCCCTTGCGCTGCTCTTCTCTGATGTTTTTGAGAAGGACAAAATCCCCAACCCTGAAAAGGTCATCCACACCATGCAAAAGTTTCCGCTTACGGATCTTATCCTGGGACTTTTGCATGTTGTAGATGACCTTTTTGTACACCTCCCCCTGCTCCTTCAGTCCATCACTCACCACCTCCTTCTCAAGCAATCCCTCCACATTCTCATCGGTTATCTACAAGTACAGAAATGCAAGTGTTCATTATAATTTATTAAATTAGACCAATTATGACCACCACCACTAACCACCAGCAAGAATTAAAACCTCTAACTTCATAAGTGTCAGGCACTCGAGTTGGAGTTCGCGCCTCCCTCCCATACATCAGCCTAAAGGGGCTGAATTGTGTAGTTAAGTGTTTTTTCGTGCGGATGCTGAACATGCAGGCCTGGAGCTTCTCATTCTATTTTTTGGGGTTTTCAGTGACAAGTTTGCCAAGAGTCCTGAAAACATCATGTCATGTAAGGCACTTTTTACATTGCTAATTAACATCGGTGTCATGATTATTTCAACCAAATGTAACTTGCTTTTGGATGGTGCCGTTCATTTTTTCACAAAGGCCGTTGGTCTGTAAGGAAGCCAAACAAAAATAAGTTTTACTCTTATGTACCTGTACAAAAGACGCAACAATAAAGTACAACCTTGAACTTGAAACTTGTACCTGTGGGTGATAGGGTGCAGTATAGCTCCTCTTGATCCCCAGCCTCTCACAAAGAAGCCGGTTGACTTTCTGCAAACAAAGAGAGCAGCATTAGAAGTTTCATTGTGATAGCTATTGTATCAGTTATGTTAGGCGTGCTAGGCAGTGGCAAAGAAGCAGCGCAGAATAATGATGCGGAGGAGGCAGGAGTAGCAAAACAAACTTAAAACTTTACTTAGAGAGTCAAAAAGCACGGGTGGAACAAAAAGCGGAGAACTTACAGTATGGACATGAGTCGCAAAGCAACAAACGAGGTACGCCTCACAGGGCAGTGGAAACGAATAAACGGAGAGCCTCGCAGGGCAGAGGAAACGAATAAACTGAGAGCCTCGCAGGGCAGAAAAGACTGGTGGAGCCTGAGGGGCCAGGAAAGCGTCTTTCAGAGTAAATAGTCAAACAGAAAAGCACAGGGCAGAGCAACGTCTATACACTGTAATGCAAGCGTGCCGAGTGGGGCACGCAGGCCAACATAAGTAGCCACACCAAACACACAAATTAGCAGAAAACAAGGTGCAGCTGAGAGTCAAATAAATCAGAGTCAAATAGCAAAGGGTCAGTGGAGGGGGAAAAAGACGGGGCGCTGAGGGACAGTGCAGGGCACAACAAGTTAACCCTAACCCCACACCCCCCCCCATTCATCTATATGCCTCACCTTAAAATTCGCTGAGGCACACCAAATCTATAGATCCATTGCATTATGCAATCTGCGATCCCCTCTGCTTTTTTATTTTTAAGTGGGTAGGCCTCTGCCCACTTAGTAAAATAATCTATCATGACACATATATATATATATATATGTTGCCACTCTCAGTTTCTGTGAGCTTGCACAGGTCAATTCCGACCAACTCGAAGGGCTGTTCCACCTTTTTGGGGTAATGACATGAGCACTTATTAGTGTCACAAAATATAGCACCTGTATTGGCGTGTACTGAGCTTTCTCCTTCAGATTAGAGCGCCTTGACTGACACACAGGGCACTGTTGGATCTGAAAGAAGAGAGTGTACAGAATCATTGTAAGCATGAAGTTCAGAAAGAATATAGTCCACTAAAGTAAATAGGTCTAAATTACAAACATCAGTGACTATAAGAAATATGAGTTGACTTTAGTGCCCTACCCATTGTTTAATGTCATTCTGCATCCCCGGCCAGTAATAGAATTGGATGATGGCAACATGAGTTTTTTTCTATCCCGCAGTGGCCCCCAATCTCACTGTTGTGAAACTCCTTGAACACTTGGTCACACTCTTTGGCTGTTGTGCACACCTTGGCCCAATGCTGTGTGAGGTCAGTTTTTCTTCTGCACAGATAGTACAGGACTCCATCTGGGTATAACTATCATGAGTTGAAGAGGACACATGGGATAAGGCTGGGGTTGATATTGTATATTGTATACAAATGCTTACCTTCAACTTTATAGGACTCGGCCCTTCTTTTTATTGTGGACCTTTGAGTTTTACTTGCTCCTTCTGGGAAACGTTCATGGACCAAAAAGTCCATTACCTCCTTGACCATCTGAGGATCCATAGCCTATCTCTAAACTAACCTACAGCTAACTCAACTATCTCTAACTCTAACTATCCCTGCTGTGCCTGACTAGGCCTATCTATTTCTCTTATCTATACAACTCTATCTCTAACTATCCCTACTGACTATATCTATTCTACTCTTGCTGACTAGATCTAACCCTATAGCTTTAGCTTCTGCTATCTAACTAAACAAAACCAAATACTTACTTGATTATACTTACTGCCTATACTTACTTGCTTTCTTAATATACTTTTCTCTGTCTCTATCTCTGTCTGTCTTTGTCTATTTTTCCAAACTTCTACTCTGCACTCGAGTCCTCAGTTAACCCACATTTTATAAACTCTGATACCCCACTTCATGGGCACACCTCAAACACACATGAACATCGACCAATCATATGGCACCACCTGTGCATCAATGGAAAGTTTTGCCAAATGTTTGCTCTGTAAAGGACTTTTAGCTGATTTTCATGTCATGAAAGGTGCCATACAAATAAAAGTATTAATATTATGGGTAATAAGGGTAATAATAATCAAAGTCGTGTACACTGTAGGGAGCTACAATGGAAAAAACTATGGCTCGTGTACCAACCGGTGACTTTGTACACGACTTCGTACATTTCCCATAGATTCTATGGGACTTGAACACTTGCTCCTGCCCTTCGTGTACACGGTCTGTGCCGTCTATAGTTTCTTAATGGGGGGCAGCAGAGAGCCATATGTACACAGGCCCTAGGTGGTGTTCACGACCAGTAGTTTTACATGAACCCTCAGAGGGACACTTTGGGCTTATCAAGTGGTCCGTGGTGGTTCTCAAAGTGAGGTCGGGGGACCCTCAGAGGGACACTGTGGGCTTATCAAGTGGTCCGTGGTGGTTCTCAAAGTGAGGTCGGGGGACCCTCAGAGGGACACTGTGGGCTTATCAAGTGGTCCGTGGTCGGTTCTCAAAGTGAGGTCGGGGGACCCTCAGAGGGACACTGTGGGCTTATCAAGTGGTCCGTGGTAGTTCTCAAAGTGAGGTCGGGGGACCCTCAGAGGGACACTGTGGGCTTATCAAGTGGTCCATGGTCGGTTCTCAAAGTAAGGTCGGGGGACCCTCAGAGGGACACTGTGAGCTTATCAAGTGGTCCGTGGTCGGTTCTCAAAGTGAGGTCGGGGGACCCTCAGAGGGACACTGTGGGCTTATTAAGTGGTCCGTGGTCGGTTCTCAAAGTGAGGTCGGGGGACCCTCAGAGGGACACTGTGGGTTTATCAAGTGGTCCATGGTCGGTTCTCAAAGTGAGGTCGGGGGACCCTCAGAGGGACACTGTGGGCTTATCAAGTGGTCCGTGGTGGTTCTCAAAGTGAGGTCGGGGGACCCTCAGAGGGACACTGTGGGCTTATCAAGTGGTCCATGGTCGGTTCTCAAAGTGAGGTCGGGGGACCCTCAGAGGGACACTGTGGGCTTATCAAGTGGTCCGTGGTCGGTTCTCAAAGTGAGGTCGGGGGACCCTCAGAGGGACACTGTGGGCTTATCAAGTGGTCCGTGGTCGGTTCTCAAAGTGAGGTCGGGGGACCCTCAGAGGGACACTGTGGGCTTATCAAGTGGTCCATGGTCGGTTCTCAAAGTGAGGTCGGGGGACCCTCAGAGGGACACTGTGGGCTTATCTCAAAGTGAGGTCGGGGGCCCACAGTGTCCCTCTGAGGGGACACGGCACAGACCGTGTACACGAAGGGCAGGAGCAAGTCCCATAGAATCTATGGGAAATGTACACAGGTGTGTATAAAGTCACCAGTAGTTTTACATGAACCCTCAGTGGGACACTGTGGGCTTATCAAGTGGTCCATGGTCGGTTCTCAAAGTGAGGTCGGGGGACCCTCAGAGGGACACTGTGGGCTTATCAAGTGGTCCATGGTCGGTTCTCAAAGTGAGGTCGGGGGGCCCACAGTGTCCCTCTGAGGGGACACGGCACAGACCGTGTACACGAAGGGCAGGAGCAAGTCCCATAGAATCTATGGGAAATGTACACAGGTGTGTATAAAGTCACCAGTAGTTTTACATGAACCCTCAGAGGGACACTGTGGGCTTATCAAGTGGTCCATGGTCGGTTCTCAAAGTGAGGTCGGGGGACCCTAATAGGGACACTGTGGGCTTATCAAGTGGTCCATGGTCGGTTCTCAAAGTGAGGTCGGGGGGCCCACAGTGTCCCTCTGAGGGGACACGGCACAGACCGTGTACACGAAGGGCAGGAGCAAGTCCCATAGAATCTATGGGAAATGTACACAGGTGTGTATAAAGTCACCAGTAGTTTTACATGAACCCTCAGAGTGACACTGTGGGCTTATCAAGTGGTCCATGGTCGGTTCTCAAAGTGAGGTCGGGGGACCCTCAGAGGGAAACTGTGGGCTTATCTCAAAGTGAGGTCGGGGGCCCACAGTGTCCCTCTGAGGGGACACGGCACAGACCGTGTACACGAAGGGCAGGAGCAAGTCCCATAGAATCTATGGGAAATGTACACAGGTGTGTATAAAGTCACCAGTAGTTTTACATGAACCCTCAGAGGGACACTGTGGGCTTATCAAGTGGTCCATGGTCGGTTCTCAAAGTGAGGTCGGGGGACCCTCAGAGGGACACTGTGGGCTTATCAAGTGGTCCATGGTCGGTTCTCAAAGTGAGGTCGGGGGACCCTCAGAGGGACACTGTGGGCTTATCAGGTGGTCCATGGTCGGTTCTCAAAGTGAGGTCGAGGGACCCTCAGAGGGACACCATGGGCTTATCAAGTGGTCCATGGTCGGTTCTCAAAGTGAGGTCGAGGGACCCTCAGAGGGACACTGGGCTTATCAAGTGGGAGCACAAAGTTGGTGATGGGGGTACTAGCTATAGTAGGATGATCAGGCTTGTCGTTTGTTGGATTCAGCGTCAAAAAGTAAGTCAGAATAAGTGTCTTTTATCCGAAAGAATGTGTAATCGTGTTGGTGGCGTGCAAATTTCGTGTCTTTTTCGCAATCATAAAGGGTTAAAATTGTCGGAGAGACACGAAACCCATTCCATCGGATCAGGCATCCTTCAAATATGAAAAGTGTTTCCTGCGTAAAACAAACAGATTTTTTTAGATTTTTTTATTGATTTTAAGGACAAAAATCCGGGTTTCGGTGTCTTTTTCGCAATCGTAAAGGGTTCAAAGTGTCGTAGAGACACGAGACCGGGTTTGTTGGATTCAGCGTCAAAAAGTAAGTCAGAATAAGTGTCTTTTATCCGAAAGAATGTGTAATCGTGTTGGTGGCGTGCAAATTTTGTGTCTTTTTCGCAATCATAAAGGGTTAAAATTGTCGGAGAGACACGAAACCCATTCCATCGGATCAGGCATCCTTCAAATATGAAAAGTGTTTCCTGCGTAAAACAAACAGATTTTTTTAGATGTTTTTATTGATTTTAAGGCCAAAAATCCGGGTTTCGGTGTCTTTTTCGCAATCGTAAAGGGTTCAAAGTGTCGGAGAGACACGAAACCCATTCCATCAGATCGGGCATGCTTCAAATATGAAACGTGTGTCCTGCCTGAAACAAAACATATTTTTTTGATTTTTTTATTCATTTTAAGGACAAAGGGCCTGTTTTGACGCCTAAAACGACCCTTTTCCTTGACCTTTCGAGTTAGGAGTGCCGTGTACACAGGATCTACAGAGCTGGCTGGAGCATGGAGCAGCCTGGTGGAGTCTGGTGCAGTCCTGTCTACCCTGGTCTGCCATTACAGTCACTGTAATGGCCTGGTGGAGTCATCTAACTACCCCCCTTCCCTGGTCTATACTCCTATTGGGCAGGACTGGGCTGGACTTAGGTTTGCTGGAGTCTATTGGGCTCTGGTATAGGCTGTATTGGGCTCTGGTGGGCCGTGTTGTGCTGTGATGGGCTCTGTTGGGCTACACGAGACAATACAGTACTAAAGCCTGAACATGTTCATGTAAAACTATTGGCTGTGTACACAAAGTCATGTAAAACTATTGCCCGTATAGTATACACAGGGGTTAATTATTATAATTGAATTTAAGGACACAACTGTTCAAGTGTGGAGAGCTACAGAGCTGGCGAGAGCCTAGTGCAGTGTTCCAGACGGATCCAGCCTCATATACTCCCCTTATAAGTCAGTGGTTCAACTATGGGACCCCTAGAGGGGTCTCCATACTCCCCTTATAAGTCAGTGGTTCAACTATGGGACCCCTAGAGGGGTCTCCAAATGATCTTGGGTGGTCCCAAATGTTTAGCTTAATGTGAAACATTGTTTTTCCACTCAACAGTGTACAGAGGCTATCTGCACATTTCTAAAGAGACAATTTAAGGACTTTTTAATACTTTTAAAATTATAAATTAAATATTAGGGGCAGAAATTGTGAAAATATCAGATCTACATGCTCACGCCGCCCTGCGTTGTGAGGTGTTGTGAGCATGTAGATCTGCTATTTTCACAAGGCCGTGTTTTACAAAATGTAACGCCTCAACTCTTTGTCCAAACAGTGAGGCATTGTGAGCTTGAAGATTAGCTATTTTCGCCATCTGTTGGAACCAAGTCAAATAAATGCAAGGCCTACAATTCTCTGTCTGTCTGTCTGTCTGTCTGTCTGTCTGTCTGTCTGTCTATCTATCTGGCAATATCCTCAGGGTGTCCAGTCAAAACACCACAAAACTGACATTCAAGGAGTAGTTCACCCCCAAAATTACTTATTTTTTCAATGTATTACTCACGCCATGGAGACTTGAGTTCAATAGAAAAAAGTCACTTTGGGGGTGAACTACTCCTTTAATGAAATGTTTTTCTTCTCTTCACCCACACCAAATGATCACCACTCTGTTTTGTTAAACACGTGTGGTTCTAAAGATGAAAGAAAAATGCAGGGCATTCACAATCCGGCTAATTAAACAACAAACAAATTGGAATTATGAGAAATATGTTAGTCGCACGCATACTGTACCAACAAAACACAGTAAGTCCAAATGGAAAACAAATACACTTGCACTGATCTGAAACATATTCTCTCCCAGTGAACTTGACTGACCAGTGAACAAAGACAGACTGGTGCCACTCATCAAGCAGAAGCCACTGATCAAAAGAAGGCACTAATTGACCACACCTGGCTTGGTGGCCTGAGTGGTGTAGTATAGTGTGTTGACAGCAAGGCTTATGCAGGCCAACCTAACTCTGTCCCTGGCATGTGCGAGGTGCTTGTAGATCTGTGAGGTGCTTGTAGATCTGCTGTATTGGGTTTTTTAACTAGTTTGAAGTGTTGGTGCCGTGCTGTGACAGCTTGAAGCAGGGATGGCTCCCCACAAACCCAATTGTGATGAAAAATATTTATGAAATAAATAAATGAAATATATATATATATATATGTATATGTATATGTATATGTATATGTATATGTATATATGTGTGTGTGTGTGTGTGTGTGTGTGTGTGTGTGTGTGTGTGTGTGTGTGTGTGTGAAAGACAACTGACTTTTATGTAAACCATACTATATGGACAGTTTGTTCTGCATGTCACTATGCTGGAAAGTGTCCTAATCGGGAGATAAGCCCTGGGGGTCCCTGGAGCTCCAGGGGTCCCTGGAGGGGTGGAGGTTGTGGATTGGCAGGCAAGGAGTGTGTGTGCAAAGTTTGGCATTGAGTAATATGCTGGCTGTGTACACATGTTGCCATACCTTAGCAACAGGCACGATGAAAAGTACATTTAATTATTTCCCCCCTGTAGCCAAGGTATGGCAGCTGCCATAGCTTGCCATACCCAATTGACGCCCCTGCATGTTCACCTCCAGTAGGTTGGGAAAGTAGCCTGCCACCCTGTGGAAATAGGCTTGAACTGCAAGATAGGACCCTAAAACAAATAAAATGGAATAAAAAAGCATCCGTAAGACGGATGGGCGAACAAGTGGTGTCCATACGTAGATGGGGTCCCAGAGGACATGTAGAGCCCACCCCCTTATTTTTCACGCCCCCAGGGAACACACAGCGGGGTTTGGAAATTTGTCGTGTACACCAGCCCTAGGACCTCGGCTTCGTGGACCGATTTAACGATAGGGGTAAAAATAATAATAATAATAATAATAATAATATAGTAAAGACCTCCTCCTCATGCCAACATCTGCACTGGTGCTTAACAGCACATACAGCAGGTGTTGCTGTTGTTCTATGCTCTGTAGATTTAACAATGAAGAATGTGTATGTAGCCTTTGTAATTAAAAGATTGATAGTTATTGTGCATGTGTCAGACTTCACACAAGAGTTTACTATCCAATATCATAAACGTGTTTACAGCTATTAAATGATCAATTGAACAGAGCGCTTACATTTTCTAGAAAACCAGAGGACACCACTTGATCTTGGTCTCATGCCATCATGTTAACTTGTTCCCCATGTTCACACTTAAACACACATGAGATGAATCAACCCATTTCCAGGGGCTATTTGTAACGCTTCGTAGTGTGATAGGTAAGGCATTGCGTCATAGATTTTCTTTGGCTCATGACTGCGGCGGATCGAATCCTACATATCTGGTATTTTTTTCTTTTTTTTCCTTCTTTTTTTCCATCATTCTGTGTTTTATGAGTGCATGTCTTGACTGTTGCAAGATTCCACAAACAATCGGATGATGTGTAATGGTATTTATTGATATAACATTAGAAGCATGAAGACGAGGTTGTCTCCGCCCCTTCCAGGATAAACATCTGCTGACGTGCGCGTCCCAGAGGACATGGAGACAGACAACATGGCAGCCAGACAACACAAGACACATGTCAGGTACATATTATATGGAGAAACGTTCATCCCATGGATACCTAATGTTTCATGCTATTGCCTTGCTGTCTGTGTTTTATTGTGATAGTGTTTTCTCACTGTAAACACAAACTATTCACATGAGCCAAGCTAAGCTAATGTTCAGGGGCGTGCACAGACATTTTGAGGAGGGGGTGCTCAAGTGAAAAAAGGGGCACCTTGTGCGGCGTTGGAACTTGTAACCGCTCATCCCATGGATACATAATGTTTCATGCTATTGCCTTGCAGTCTGTGTTTTATGTGCTTTAAAGAAGAAATGACAGTATTAGCGTTTGTATTGTTTTCTCACTGTAAACACAAAATATTCACATGAGCTAAGCTAATGTAATGTTGCTGTCTCTAACCTGACTGGTTACACTTGAGGGTTTGGAGGAAACATTTGTGGATACTAGGCTAGTATGCACAACTCTAAAAGAACTGGTGCACTATTGTGATGGAGCGCCTCCGTGCGGCTGAAAAGTTGTATTTCTTCTATACAATGTATTGATGTTGATGTATTACCTTGATTATTGTAAATCACTCTGGGTCAAGAGCGTCTGCTGAATGCCTAAATAAATTGCAACTTTTTAGTGTGTCAGGGTTGCCATGTCTGCTTGTCTGCAAAGCAACTTTGGGCTTATCTTTCTGGTGGCTGCGTTTTTATGGTCTGATATTTGTTGAATTTGTACTGTAACCGTTAGTATCATGCAAATCTATGCTGCTTAGAGAGCCATAGTAAAATAAATATGTTGTGTGTGTCAGGGTTGCCATGTCTGCTTATTATAAGCAACTTTGGTCTTTATTTTTCTGTAAAGTTGTTTGTAAATATTGGTAGTTGCTGGTTACGGTTATGTTCCATTATGGGGTGTGTGTGTGTGGGGGGGGGGGGGGGGGGGGCACTTATATTTGAGGTCGCCCTGGGGCACTACACAGGGTTAATCAGGCAAGTAGATGGGGAAAATAGGTGTTTGTTACTGTTTATATTAATAAATAATGCTCAATTTATTTTGCTCGCGCGCTGCACGTGCGAGCATGAGGGCTGGTCTGATGCAAATCCAAGGGCTGAAAATTGGTCCCACTCCGAGCCTGCCTGGCACTGATAATTATTAATAGCCAATAGCCACAGTATTTCGATAGTAGCCTATAGGCTATTATGTTTTAATAAATAAAGGTCCATTATCTCAGTCCCCTTTTTCTTTTTTGGGGAGAGTTCTTGCGCACCATCACAGTTTGAGAACCACTGCCCTATAATAACCATTGTGGTCCAAAACTAAAACTGTCTCAGCGATATTGTCGGGGAGGTGGGGCTGCATCAAAAATGTTTACGATTACTTTCAAATGGGCGTCTGTGGCCAAATACATATCGATTTAGGGGTCCTTGACCTGTGATGTTTGAAATCCAGCAGTCTTAATGTTTCCCAAACAGTGGGTCGGGACCCATGTCTGGGTCATGGAGCAATCTTTATTGAGGTTGCGACTCGAGTAAATAGCCCCTATTGAAGGTCGGGTGACATGGCCAAAACAGCTAATTATGGCTATCAAATTAGCCAATTTTTTTAATGATGTCATGTACCCCCATGTTAAATTACCCAATCAAATTAATTTATTGTATAGTT
Source organism: Nannobrachium achirus (assembly GCF_963921795.1). Lineage (NCBI taxonomy): Eukaryota > Metazoa > Chordata > Actinopteri > Myctophiformes > Myctophidae > Nannobrachium > Nannobrachium achirus. The sequence goes on along the minus strand of NC_137827.1, from coordinate 57,733,700 downwards.
ACTGTACTGAAAGTAGTACTTTCTGTACAGTAACGGCAATACCTTAATTTGATTGGGCTAATATGGGGGGGGGGAGGGGCGGAGTCGAGCATCCATATCATTATCTTTTGAAACTGCCTCAACAAAAGCTGTCCGAGGTGTGTTTCCGACTTTCAAAACCAACTTTAAAACTATCAGTTCTAGGGGTAAAAATTATACAGCATTCGCTATAAAATCAGTGGTTATACCGGTAAAAAAGTCTTCTTCAAAAAAGGTGTCAGAGATTAGTTACGAGGGTCCAACACGCTTCTCCCCGTCCCTGAGACGGTTTTGTCAGTGTGTGTAGCCTGTGTGTGTGTGCTTTCGCGCGCGGGTGTGTGTGTGTACACACAAAATAGCCGTGCGGTGCTAGCCGCACCACAAGCTAACAACAACGCATCACGTTGTGCGCGGCACCGCACGACGGACGAAGTATACACTCACTACTAACTGATACGGCCCCGCCTCCTTTTCAGACTGTTTGGAGAAAGACCACGTGACCTACTGTATCATAATGTTAAACTTCTTTGGCTGTGCTCCGGGCAGATGTGACTTATAAGGATTGGAATGTGACCTGAGGGCAGCATTCAATTTCATTGGTCCTCGCGCCTGGCCAATCAGTAACAGTTGGAGGCGGGGCGGGAGGCGGGTTCAATGCAATTTTGAATTGTTCAGCGGCAGCCATCTTTGTATCACAGTCAGTCAGTCAGTTAGTCTGCTCCTGCTGCCTTCAGTGAAAGCCTGCTACTGCTTCAGTGCAAGCCTACTACTACACTAAACTATTAAAATCTTCACTACTCGCTACACTGCCTAAGAATATTGCTTCATCTGCAAGGTAAGACTTTTAAATATAAATTTGTTGATGTTTGCTAGCACTACATTTAGAAACTTTCATTAAGCTAAGGTTTGCTAGCTGACTAACTTAGCAAGGTGTTGATTTCATTTAGCTAATGTTAGCCACTGTAGCTTAGCCTTGTTACCATAGATAGTCTGCTATGTTGAAACTAGCTGTTCCAACTCTGCCTTGAATTGTAATGTAATTAAATCATTTTCAAATGTAGCAACCTAGCAGGTTGCTAATGTTAACATTTTCAAACATAGCTAGCAAGCTACTGTTGTTAGCTAATGCAGCTTGGCCTTGTTATATAGCTACTCTGTTGAAATTAGCTGTTCAAACTGCCTTGAATTGCAATGTTATTTAAATCATTTTGTTGTGTTGAGGCGCCTCAGTGCGGCTGCAGAGTTCATGTGCAACCTCTTCCAGAGAGAGATAGAGACACTAGAGACACTATAAACTAGTGTCTCTATCTCATTGCCCTCAGGGCAGCATTTTAACATTGGTCTATGCATATCATTTAGGCTGCCCTCAGACCAGCATTGACTAACTGCCCTCAGAGCAACATTTTAACATTGGTCTATGCATGTCATTTAGGCTGCCCCCAGAGCAGCATTGACAAAGTGCCCCCAGAGCAGCATTGCTCTTTGCATATCATTTAAGCTGCCCTCAGAGCAGCATCTTAACATTGGTCTATGCATATCGTTTAAGCTGCCCTCAGAGCAGCATTGACAAAGTGCCCTCAGAGCAGCATTTTAACATTACTCTTTGCATATTATGTAAGCTGCCCTCAGAGCAGCATTGACCAACTGCCCTCAGAGCAGCATTTTAACATTGGTCTATGCATATCATTTAGGCTGCCCTCAGAGCAGCATTGACAGAGTGCCCCCAGAGCAGCATTGCTCTTTGCATATCGTTTAAGCTGCCCTCAGAGCAGCATTGAGCCCTCAGAGCAGCATTTTAACATTTGTCTATGCATATCATTTAGGCTGCCCTCAGAGCAGCATTGACAAAGTGACCCCAGAGCAGCATTGCTCTTGTTCTTTGTATATCACATAAGCTGCCCTCAGAGCAGCATCTTAACATTGGTCTATGCATATCGTTTATGCTGCCCTCAGAGCAGCATTGACAAAGTGCCCTCAGAGCAGCATTTTAACATTGCTCTTTGCATATTATGTAAACTGCCCTCAGAGCAGCATTGACAAAGTGCCCTCAGAGCAGCATTTTAACATTGGTCTATGCAAATCATTTAGGCTGCCCTCAGAGCAGCATTGAAAAAGTGCCCCCAGAGCAGCATTTTAACATTGCTCTTTGCATATTATGTTTGCTGCCCTCGGAGCAGCATTGACCAACTGCTCTCAGAGCAGCATTTCAGCAATGCTATTTGCATATCATTTAAGCTGCCCTCAGACCAGCATTGACTAACTGCCCTCAGAGCAGCATTTTTAGATTGGTCTATGCATCTCATTTAAGCTGCCCTCAGAGCAGCATTGACTAACTGCCCTCAGAGCAGCATTTTAACATTGCTATTTGCTTATCATTTAGGCTGCCCTCAGAGCAGCATTGACAAAGTGCCCCCAGAGCAGCATTGCTCTTTGAATATCATTTAAGCTGCCCTCAGAGCAGCATCTTAACATTGGTCTATGCATATCGTTTAAGCTGCCCTCAGAGCAGCATTTTAACATTGGTCTATGCATATCATTTAGGCTGCCCTCAGAGCAGCATTGACAAAGTGCCCCCCGAGCAGCATTTTAACATTGCTCTTTGCATATTATGTATGCTGCCCTCGGAGCAGCATTGACCAACTGACCTCAGAGCAGCATTTCAGCAATGCTATTTGCATATCATTTAAGCTGCCCTCAGACCAGCATTGACTAACTGCCCTAAGAGCAGCATTTTTAGATTGGTCTATGCATCTCATTTAAGCTGCCCTCAGAGCAGCATTGAATAACTGCCCTCAGAGCAGCATTTTAACATTGCTATTTGCTTATCATTTAGGCTGCCCTCAGAGTAGCATTGACAAAGTGCCCCCAGAGCAGTATTGCTCTTTGAATATAATTTAAGCTGCCATCAGAGCAGCATTTTAACATTGGTCTATGCATATCGTTTAAGCTGCCCTCAGAGCAGCATTGACAAAGTGCCCTCAGAGCAGCATTTTAACATTGCTCTTTGCATATTATGTAAGCTGCCCTCGGAGCAGCATTGATCAACTGCCCTCAGAGCAGCATTTCAGCATTGCTCTTTGCATATCATTTAAGCTGCCCTCAGAGCAGCATCTTAACATTGGTCTATGCATATCATTTAAGCTGCCCTCAGAGCAGCATTTTAACATTGCTCCTTGCATATCATTTAAGCTGCCCTCAGAGCAGCATTTTAACATTGCTCCTTGCATATCATTTAAGCTGCCCTCAGAGCAGCATTGACAAAGTTCTCTCAGAGCAGCAATTTAACATAGGTCTGTAACTTTGACAGTGTACAAATGGAACCAAATGGACCTGTTAGGGTCCATTTGGTTCCATTATTAAATTGGAACCAAATGGTTCCAAATGGTTCCTGAGGTCAGGTTGCAGCGGTTAACAGCAGCAGGCTGTTGCCGTTCTGGTGTGAACAGTTCTTTGCACTTTTGTTTTTGTAAAAATGTTTCGTGTGAACTTAATTCCACTCTCATACATTCATATAGGTTGACGGAGGAGGGGGTTCAAGCATCAGTCTGCTGAGGACCTTAATCACCAACAGCAGATGCAGGGAGAGCATACAAGACCATTCTTGGGCCAAGTCCCATTGTACTGTTTAAGGTGCCTGACGAGGTTTAGGGTCCAGCTCCCATATCCTGAGGTCCCCCTACAACTGCATCCTGACGGGTGGAATCATCGTGTGGTACTGGTACAGGAGCTAGTACTGCTCTTCAGTGCGGTCAGCTTAGCGAGCAGTTGGAGGTTAGCTTCCTTCCCTCCAGTCACTATGTGGCCATTTGTCTGTGGCTTATGTTTGGCCAGATTAATTAAACCTTGTTGTCTCTCCAGCCTTACAGGACATCTGTTGATTAAAGGTTGAAAATACTTCATAATTCCATTGTAATGTAAATAAATAGTGTTTGCCCTGTACATGTATGAATAATAAAAGAGAATGTTACCATGAAGCAGCAAAGAATGTTTAACATGGGAGAGAAAGACAATGTTACCAGATGCAATAAGACCAGTATCTCTCTCTCCCTGTGTCTTTCTGTCTATTTGTACACTGTCAAAGTTACAGACGTGTAAGGGTCGATTTAGACCCCCATAAAGGAACATAGAGAGTCCCTGAAATACACTTTGAGAACCACTGATATAGATACATTTAAGCAGCTTAGTTTTTTTAACCTTGAACCTTGGAAGAGGAAAGAAGACAGCTTTACAATGACAATGTTGTGATATGAGACTATTGTCCGTACTGTAACAAAATGGAATGTTTGAGAACAACAGCGAAGTAAGTGAGGTTTAAGTGTTAATAGATGTTTTAAAACTATAATTGATTTAAAATTGTAATTCTGGTATGACAGTTGATTCTGATCTATTTCTGTGAACACTGTAAATGACCACAATATTTACAATAAAATATTGATTTCTATCATTTGCATGCTTTATTGGGTAATTGGGTAAACACTATAACTTTAATATAACTGACTCCTCCTCACACGCATGAGAAACATTGCTACACAAAGCACAAAAAGAGTAATGTACTTACTGTAAACCTTCATTATACCAATAATTATTGATAATGGCTTCATATTTATACTATTTTGCTAGAATACTGATGTTTTAACTATAACATACTGGTCATGCTACTGATGTATCTCTTTGTTATTATCTTCCACGATAATAGGTATTACAACAATGAGTATATGAGATACTTCAATGGTTTCCTGTGTAAATAAGCCAAGTGCTTTTCTATGATCTCCTTTTAGTTGACCTTGTACCAGTGAACTGTACCTTCATGAAACTGTACCTTTTCCTATGCAAACCTCTAATAATCAGTCCAATAGGACCCCCATAACTCTGAGGAAGATATTATATTATGGTCTGTCTGTCATTCTGTCTGTCTGTAACACTTCATGTTCCATATACTGTATGGGCAATAATAACGTCAATGACAGCCCCACAATATTGGACACTGTCACAGTCCTCAATGCTGTCCTAGTTTAAAACTTTATAAGGACATTAAAGCATTGATCAACCCAATTATGGAAGAGGGATTAAAACTGGGTAGGGTTTAAGGGGTTGGCCAGTTTTGTTCAATATACAGTCGATGTTTGCTTTATTGACATGAGAAAACATACATTTACATTGCCAAAACTGTTGACAATGGGGAACATACTGTATATACAGTTGGAGGGGGTACAGCAGTGTGTAAACAGAGCTATGTCGCATTGTGTCCTTTAAAGGTAGCAGCTCTATTTCATATTGTGCAGCAGGTCTAGATGATAATCCATGGTTTGTAGTCCTTAGGGTGGTTGTGTTCCAGTCTCTAGCCTTCTTTTATCGTCATTGCTAACATGATGGTCGTCTTCAAACTGGTTTAGCCTCCATCATTCTATATACTCATACTGTCAGTCAGACAGCTAACAGTCTGACTTTCTAAAGTGTTTAGAAACAAAAAATAACCACATTATCTCTATATAATATGGGCCTGTACAGAAGCATAGGGATGAAGCGGGTCATCCATAGAAAATCTAAATATTTGTCAGGGAGAAGGACAGGTCTTTGCCATGGACACATTTATCCAGGTACGGACATATGATATTGATGACCTCTGGATGAACTCTTTTGGGTTGTTTCACTCCCAGGCCAGCGCATAATCGAGCTTGGTACCCATAAGAACATGACTCACTCATCTGGTCTCAGATAACATACTGTATATCAGTCTTTGATAGAACATATTATGACCTTAGGAGACTACAGTCATTGTTGGCTACACTTGCTTTGCATCCCATCTATAAAGCTTCATAAATATACTTACAATGCATTTAATCTATTTATAATGCTGTATAATTTGAGTAACTAAAATCCAAAACATACTCATGATACTTTTTAAGGTAAAGTATCATAATACCTTACTAGTAAGATGCCCTAAGGGCGAGGCAAATGGTCGTGTGCACGCACCCGCCTGGGTGACTGCAGACTGCTGGGCACTGGAGCTTTGGCATAGGATCAACTTTGACCGTCTGACATCATAGAGAGATAGAGATTGACACAATATGGGCATTCCCAGATATGTGGTCTATTTGCAAGTGTCTTGCAGTGTGGCCATATATGAAGCATGAAGTGTGACAGACAGACAGACAGACAGACAGACAGACAGACAGACAGACAGACAGACAGACAGACAGACAGACAGACATACAGAACATAATATCTTCCTCAGAGTTATGGGGGTCCTAGTGGACTCATTGTTGTAATACCTATTATAGTGGAAGATAATAACAAAGAGATAAATGAGTATCATGACCAGTATGCTATAGTTAAAACATCAGTATTCTAGCAAAATAGTATGAATATAAAGCCATTATCAATAATTCTCTGTATAATGAAGGTTTACAGTACATTACTTTTTGTGCTTTGTGTAGCAATGTTTCCTGTGTTTGTGAGGAGTCAGTTATATTATAATTATAGTGTTATAAGCAGATTATAGAGATTACCCAATAAAGCATGCAGAATCATTATGTAATGTTTTCAACACTAACTTTAATAGAAATGATAGAAATCATTTTTTATTGTAAACATCATTTACAGTGTCATACCAGAATTCCAATTTTAAATCAATTATAGTTTTAAAACAATTATTAACACTGAAAACCTCACTTACTTCACTGGAGCAGTGGTTCTCAAACATTCAATTTTGTTACAGCACAGATAATGGTCTCATATCACAACATCATTGTCAAGCTGTCTTCTTTCCTCTTCCAAGGTTAAAGGTTAAAAAGCTGCTTAAATAGTCTATATCAGTGGTTCTCAAAGTGTATTTCAGGGACTCTCTAGGTTCCTTTATGGGGGTCTAAATTGACCTACTGTACAAGTCTGTAACTTTGACTGTGTACAAATAGACAGAAAGACAGACAGAGAGAGAGACTCGTCTTATTGCATCTGGTAACATTCTTTCTCTCCCATGTTAAACTTTCATTGCTGCTTCATGGTAACATTCTCTTTTACTATTCATACATGTACAGGGCAAACACTATTTATTTACATTACAATGGAATTATGAAGTATTTTCAACCTTCAATCAACAGGTTTCCTGTAATGCTGGAGAGACATTCATTCTTTCATACTTTATTACTAACAAGGTTTAATTAATCTGGCCAAACATAAGCCACAGACAAAAGGCCACATAGCCACCTAGTCCAGGGCATGTAGTGTTCAATGTTTGTCCATTTGGCTGATGGCAGCCAAGAAGAATGTACTTTTGGAGCGGATGGAAAGGCTAAGGTACCGCTTGCCTGAACAGAAGTCCCCCACAATCCATTCAGCCTTGGCCATGCATCGCCTCTCATATATTCCTTTGAGGAAAGGAAGCTAATCTCCAACTGCCCGCTGAGCTGACCGCACTGAAGAGCAGTACAGCTCCCGTACCAGTACCACACAATGATTCCACCTGTCAGGAAGGATGCAGTTGTAGGAGGACCTCAGGATATGGGAGCTGGACCCTAAACCTCGTCAGGCACCATAAACAGTACAATGGGACTTGGCCCAAGAATGGTCTTGTATGCTCTCCCTGCAGTCTGCTGTTGGTGTTTAAGGTCCTCAGAAGACTGATGCTTGAACCCCCTCCTCCGTCAACCTATATGAATGTATGAGAGTGGAATTAAGTTCACATGAAACATTTTTACAAAAACAAAAGTGCAAAGAACTGTTCACACCAGAACGGCAACAGCCTGCTGCTGTTAACCGCTGCAACCTGACCTCAGGAACCATTTGGAACCATTTGGTTCCAATGTACAAATGGAACCAAATGGACTCTAACAGGTCCATTTGGTTCCATTTGTACAAAGTCAAAGTTACAGACCTATGTTAAAGAGAAGAGAGAACGTTGTCAATGCTGCTCTGAGGGCAGCTTAAATGATATGCAAGGAGCAATGCTAAAATGCTGCTCTGAGGGCAGCTTAAATGATATGCAAGGAGCAATGTTAAAATGCTGCTCTGAGGGCAGCTTAAATGATATGCATAGACCAATGTTAAGATGCTGCTCTGAGGGCAGCTTAAATGATATGCAAAGAGCAATGTTAAAATGCTGCTTTGAGGGCAGCTTAAATGATATGCATAGACCAATGTTAAGATGCTGCTCTGAGGGCAGCTTAAATGATATGCAAAGAGCAATGTTAAAATGCTGCTCTGAGGGCAGTTAGTCAATGCTGCTCTGAGGGCAGCTTAAATGATATGCAAATAGCAATGCTGAAATGCTGCTCTGAGGGCAGTTGATCAATGCTGTTCTGAGGGCAGCTTACATAATATGCAAAGAGCAATGTTAAAATGCTGCTCTGAGGGCAATTTGTCAATGCTGCTCTGAGGGCAGCTTAAACGATATGCATAGACCAATGTTAAAATGCTGCTCTGAGGGCAGCTTAAATGATATTCAAAGAGCAATGCTGCTCTGGGGGCACTTTGTCAATGCTGCTCTGAGGGCAGCCTAAATGATAAGCAAATAGCAATGTTAAAATGCTGCTCTGAGGCAGTTATTCAATGCTGCTCTGAGGGCAGCTTAAATGAGATGCATAGACCAATCTAAAAATGCTGCTCTGAGGGCAGTTAGTCAATGCTGGTCTGAGGGCAGCTTAAATGATATGCAAATAGCATTGCTGAAATGCTGCTCTGAGGGCAGTTGGTCAATGCTGCTCCGAGGGCAGCATACATAATATGCAAAGAGCAATGTTAAAATGCTGCTCTGGGGGCACTTTGTCAATGCTGCTCTGAAGGCAGCCTAAATGATATGCATAGACCAATGTTAAAATGCTGCTCTGAGGGCAGCTTAAATGATATGCATAGACCAATGTTAAGATGCTGCTCTGAGGGCAGCTTAAATTATATTCAAAGAGCAATGCTGCTCTGGGGGCACTTTGTCAATGCTGCTCTGAGGGCAGCCTAAATGATAAGCAAATAGCAATGTTAAAATGCTGCTCTGAGGGCAGTTAGTCAATGTTGCTCTGAGGGCAGCTTAAATGAGATGCATAGACCAATCTAAAAATGCTGCTCTGAGGGCAGTTAGTCAATGCTGGTCTGAGGGCAGCTTAAATGATATGCAAATAGCATTGCTGAAATGCTGCTCTGAGGGCAGTTGGTCAATGCTGCTCTGAGGGCAGCATACATAATATGCAAAGAGCAATGTTAAAATGCTGCTCTGGGGGCACTTTGTCAATGCTGCTCTGAGGGCAGCCTAAATGATTTGCATAGACCAATGTTAAAATGCTGCTCTGAGGGCAGCCTAAATGATATGCATAGACCAATGTTAAAATGCTGCTCTGAGGGCACTTTGTCAATGCTGCTCTGAGGGCAGTTTACATAATATGCAAAGAGCAATGTTAAAATGCTGCTCTGAGGGCACTTTGTCAATGCTGCTCTGAGGGCAGCATAAACGATATGCATAGACCAATGTTAAGATGCTGCTCTGAGGGCACCTTATGTGATATACAAAGAGCAAGAGCAATGCTGCTCTGGGGTCACTTTGTCAATGCTGCTCTGAGGGCAGCCTACATGATATGCATAGACAAATGTTAAAATGCTGCTCTGAGGGCACTTTGTCAATGCTGCTCTGAGGGCAGCCTAAATGATATGCATAGACAAATGTTAAAATGCTGCTCTGAGGGCAGTTGGTCAATGCTGCTCTGAGGGCAGCTTACATAATATGCAAAGAGTAATGTTAAAATGCTGCTCTGAGGGCACTTTGTCAATGCTGCTCTGAGGGCAGCTTAAACGATATGCATAGACCAATGTTAAGATGCTGCTCTGAGGGCAGCTTAAATGATATGCAAAGAGCAATGCTGCTCTGGGGGCAGCCTAAATTACATGCATAGACCAATGTTAAAATGTTGCTCTGAGGGCAGTTAGTCAATGCTGGTCTGAGGGCAGCCTAAATGATATGCATAGACCAATGTTAAAATGCTGCCCTGAGGGCAATGAGATAGAGACACTAGTTTCTAGTGTCTCTAGTGTCTCTATCTCTCTCTGGAAGAGGTTGCACATGAACTCTGCAGCCGCACTGAGGCGCCTCAACACAACAAAATTATTTAAATAACATTGCAATTCAAGGCAGTTTGAACAGCTAATTTCAACAGAGTAGCTATGTAACAAGGCCAAGCTGCATTAGCTAACAACAGTAGCTTGCTAGCTATGTTTGAAAATGTTAACATTAGCAACCTGCTAGGTTGCTACATTTGAAATGATTTAATTACATTACAATTCAAGGCAGAGTTGGAACAGCTAGTTTCAACATAGCAGACTATCTATGGTAACAAGGCTAAGCTACAGTGGCTAACATTAGCTAAATGAAATCAACACCTTGCTAAGTTAGTCAGCTAGCAAACCTTAGCTTAATGAAAGTTTCTAAATGTAGTGCTAGCAAACATCAACAAATTCATATTTAAAAGTCTTACCTTGCAGATGAAGCAATATTCTTAGGCAGTGTAGCGAGTAGTGAAGATTTTAATAGTTTAGTGTAGTAGTAGGCTTGCACTGAAGCAGTAGCAGGCTTTCACTGAAGGCAGCAGGAGCAGACTAACTGACTGACTGACTGTGATACAAAGATGGCTGCCGCTGAACAATTCAAAATTGCATTGAACCCGCCTCCCGCCCCGCCTCCAACTGTTACTGATTGGCCAGGCGCGAGGACCAATGATATTGAATGCTGCCCTCAGGTCACATTCCAATCCTTATAAGTCACATCTGCGTCATCCGGCCTTTAAGTTTAAACTGCAAAAATCACAACTTTTCAACAATTAAAAACAATTACCACACTATTCTAAAGTATTTTGATATAAATCAAACACATATATACAAATATTAAATAGAGGGCTCTACTTTCATCCATGCCTTACACTTTATCTCTAAACTTTCTTGCAATTTTTTACTATTTTTTAAACGGGCCCCACCATGAATTTCACATTTTTCATTTCTTTCTTGTTTTTTGGTCTTCCCAGTGTCTCTTCCAGCCCAAAAACAAAAACATTCATTAATTCTAAGCCTTGCCTTTCATTTCAGTGATTTTCTGAATGGGCGTGTCTGAACGGTACTCTTTTGAAATCAGGCCCTTGTTTATGTCACAAAGGAGCTCATTTCCTATTGTGCCTCCTAGAGAAGGGGCGGTACTTTTTGGGAGGCTATATTCTATTGAGACTATATGAGGTGGAACCATGAGGTAAAGTTGGTCTAAAATTGCCTTGAATGGATTGACTCTACATAGTTCTCATCGTGGTGCCATGCTAATCTTCTATGCATCGTTCCAATTTTAGCCCAAAGACAACGGCCCGTTGCCAATAAAGGGCATTTTGGTAGTGCATCTGAAATGGCTTGGAATTAGAGACAGACAGAACAGGATATTTAAATATCGGAGTGGTTGTTTAGGTTAAAATCTGTATGAAACCGTATTATGGACCAATATTTATATAACATATATATTTTGAAAAGCATGGTGGGGCTCCTTTAACTAAATAATTAAAATATGGATATAAATGGGATAGAATTGTAAGGCAGACATACCAAAGTGCGCGCACGCACACGCACACGCACACGCACACGCACACACACACACACACACACACACACACACACACACACACACTACCATATGCAAACACAGCCATAATGTACAGTATGCTTTAGCAACACAGCAGCTAACGTTGTGACATTATGACTTCAGCACACAACTCTTTCGCAAATCCAGTTTTTAGGAAAAGAACACGGTCTGTCGTTCCGACATCCTCTATCCTCTGGCCAAACATAATACGCAACACAGTGTTGATCTCCACCAGAGTTAGAAGGCTGACCAGAACTCCAATACCTGGAGAAGTAGGACATTGAATGCATTACTACACATTGACAATGATGTTTTTGCACTCAATCTTTCTTAATCATGATATGAAGTGATATTCTATATAGACAGTGAAGTAGACCAGGGGTTCCCAAACTTTCTGTCTCAGGTCACCCCATGAATCTTTTTTTTTAATCCGAGTCACCCCTACATTAAATTTTCACTCCCAGCACCTTATATTTATAGCATATCGTCGTTGTTCGGTGGAAACCTTGTATGTCCAAAACCGTTTGTGTTGTATTTATTATCTATAAAATGTACTAAACTAGTGAAAACAGCCGATCTACAAGCGCATCGCGAGGCGTTTTGCGCTTGTAGATCGGCTGTTTTCACTAGTTTTGTGCGACAGTCTTGTGTGATGAAGCAGGGCTTTGCTTTACCAAAAGACGTACACATTTGAAACTTGGGAGATACGAGGTTTCTGCCCGACAGTGACGATATTTTAGTGATTTTGATGCTAGGAAAACGTTGAGATAATAGCCATTTTGGTTAGAACTGACTGAAAATAACTTTGTACTTCAAGTTTAAAATTATACTAAATATTTTTTCAAGTGTCCAAAAAAATTCCAAATATTATCAAATGATCTCGCGGCACCCCTGGACTGCCGTCGCGGCACCCCAGGGTGCCCCGTCACCCACTTTGAAAACCCCTGAAGTAGACAACATACATCATTTATCAGTAGCAGTGTAATAAGATTAAAATGTACAGTGTATAATTGAATAGTGAAATGTATTGAAATGAGCAAGAGAAATGAAGATACGTAAGTCTTACGTTTTTGTGTTCAGAGGTGTTCCATTCACCCATTGAAATGATCCTTGTCTGTCTCTGTCAGTCAGACCCAGCAACACACTCTTGTTGAAACTGGTAACAAAGTCCTGGAGAGAAAAGTTGCTGGTTACTGATGTACACACTAGAGGTCTTCACAGGTCCAATTTTAACTACCCGAACCCAAATGGACCCGGGAAAAATGGAGCCGGACCCAAATGGCCCGTCTATTATTTGGAATTTGAGAACCGTTACCCGAGGAGCCCCGAAACGTGACGGACCCGGTCCGACGGCCCCGTACTGTTATTAGGCAAATTAGATCTGATACCCGCGCAGAACGAGAGGTTCGAGTGCCGAACCTGTGACTTTCGCCTTGTGACTGATGCGGAAGTCTCGGTAGGGGATCACCCCCGCTGCTTGCGGTTGAAGGCTGGATTCCAGCCGGGGAAGAGGCACTATAAACAGACGCTTTAATGTAGATCTTTTTTCTTTTTGTACTTTAAATAGCAATATTAGGCAATGAAAAATCTCTTTTTTCAATGGGCGTGGATATTGGAGGGAAGATTTTTTTGTAACATAGCGACAGGGTGGGACTTGACAAAGAGTGAATGGAATCTTCTCAAAACTGGCTGATATACTGATACAGAACCATATGTGTCCAAAACAGTTTCTTAAAAAAAGAAAACTAAAAAAGAATGGCCAATCTACAAGCACAGGAATATCATCATATCTCAACGCGTTGGGAGCTTGTATATCTGCTATTTTTACTCTTATAACACTTCTATGATGGACTTTGTTATAGTTTATTATTAGGCGGGTGAATATATAGTTTGACCCAAAACAAATTGCAACAAAAGGTTTCACAGGTTTTATTGGAGTATAGTTCTACTTAAAGGAGTAGTTCACCCCCAAAATGATTTTTTTTCTATTGATTACTCATGCCATGGAGAGTAGAGTTCAATAATATTTTTAGTTTTTTGTCACATTCCTAAGACATAAATGTGATAACAATAAATTTACCCCCATTCATTTCGGATGGTGACCCGTTTCGAAACGGGTCACCATCCGGAATCAATGGGGGTAAATTTACTCAAATCAAATTTTTGTCTTAGGAATGTGACAAAAACCAAAAAATATTATTGAACTCTACTCTCCATGGCATGAGTAATCAATAGAAAAAAAGTCATTTTGGGGGTGAACTACTCCTTTAAAAGTTTACCAAAATCTGACCACTAGAAATTCTCATTTTCAAAATGGCCGCCGCTAGTTCCTTAAAAGACCATTACTCCTTTATTATTCATCATAGACAAATCATTTTGATGTCTAACCCCATGTTTTGGTGATCCAGGAATCCAATTAGCATATATAAATCATAGTCAAGTGATACAATTATGTTAAAGCATTGGTTATAACATTTAGAGAAAAAATAACGCACATCCTCCTGTCTTCGGTGCTGAGCTATAACTGACAGTGCAGTAATACTAAATACAAAACAAGGTAGCCCGCACTCACTTTTCGTTGCTCCAATCTTTATTTAGCAAGCAGCAAGTAAAATAGACGTTTCGACCGTGAGGTCTTCTTCAGTATAGCAGGAAACAGGAAACAATGTTTTTTTTTATACAATAGTGACACTGACAATCATTAGCCCCACCTGGTGTGCTGGAGCATGTATCAGTGTAGACATGATTTAGAACAAGATTCACAACAATTACATGATTACATAGTATTGTTTTTTCCTTTTTCTTTTTGGAGCGGTGAAAACGCTCCCAATAGACAGGTATATCCGTGGGTATGTGGGTGGGTGGCTGGGTGGCTGGCTGGCTGGCCGTGTCCGTAGTCTGGCAATACCTTGAGTGGCCACACACAACACACTAGTTAAAGGAGGGGCGCTGTTTTGTGCAGGCCAGGCACACTCACCTCAGCACTCACTCACATGTGCAAGGAACACACACACACACACACACACACACACACACACACACACACACACTACGCACGCACGCACACACAAACGCGCGCACGCACACACACACACACACACACACACACACACACACACACACACACACACACACACACACACACACACACACTCACTACACAAACGCACGCGCGCACGCACACACACACACACACACACACACACACACACACACACACACACACACACACACACACACACACACACACACACACTACACAAACGCATGCACACACGGCCCGCCCCCCACACTCTCACACACACACTACACAAACGCACGCACCCCCCCCCCCCCACACACACACACACACACTACGCACGCACTCACACACACACACACACACACACACACACACACACACACACACACACTACACTACACTACACAAACGCACGCACCCACCCCCCCCCCCCCCACACACACACACACACACACACACACACACACTACACAAACGCATGCACACACGGCCCACCCCCCACACTCACTCCAAAAACAAGCAACACACACACAGAGGGGAGAAGCCACGGTTGCCAGATTCTGTGAGTGAAACAAGCAAACAGGTCTATGAAAACGAGCCCAAAGGTTTCACCACTTGACCTATATTACATTCGCTATTTTCTAAAAGCATGTTGAAAGCAAGCCACATAAGCAACTATACTTCAGAAACAAGCCCAAATAAAAGCAATTCGCAACTAGAGACTTTACAGGAAAAGAAGACCAAAGTCACTTATAATGAGCAAACCTGGCAACATTGTTGACATTCCTCAGTAACGACACAGTGTTATCTTAAAGTCAACAAACACCACTGGGACCAAGCAAGCATCGACAACTCATCTTCATTATTCACTCATACACAACCACATGCAGGAGGACATTTGGACAAGGACCTTTCTCTGCAGCTACCAGAACAAAAAACTTTTTGTTTTTTACTTTTGTGCGTAAAAGCACAAAAGTATTGATATCAAAATGTACTTAAAGTACCAAAAGTAAAAGTACTCATTGTGAATGTCCCATTTCAAGTGTATACAAATATTTTTAATGGCAAATCTACAAGCTCACAATGTGAGCTATTTAAATGGCCAAATATATATAGGCTACAGCTGAAGTGGTTAATGTATGATTTGTATAAATCAAAATCTACAAACTAACTAATAACTATCAAGTTTTGTAATGAATGTAGTGGAGTAAAGTTCGGATCCGAGATTTAGTGGAGTAAAAGTATCAGTTGGGAATTACTGGTCTTTATTTTATCTTATTTTATTAATGTAGGTCCTATTTCATTTTGCATACACTTTGCACTGTTCTATGTCTGCATATACTGCACATATTAAAGGGTTAGGGTTAACACAAGTTAAATGCTACACTTTATGAAAAATTACATTGACTCGTTGATTTTTTGTGTGACTCATAAAATGTCCCTGGGACCCATCTGAAAGACCCCTCTTGAGTCCCGGGACTCATTACATTAAAAAGCTAGCAACATCACTGTGTTATAGATCTAGGACAGAATTCATAGATTTAGAACACATAGAATCAAAAACATAGACCTGGAACTGCTCAAATTCACCGCTCCACTTCGAACCGAGGTTTGATTTTTTTTATAAAAATACAAAATTAAAAACACTTCTCCAAAGAAATCAGATCCTAAATTGATTTCAACCTTCATGTTGATCAAATCACAGAAATGTACATAGACAGACTATAATCATAGACCCTCTGTTTTACAAAAAGGGCCTGATATCGAAGTCTTCGTTCAAGCCTACAGGTGCCATTGTTTTCAAGTAGTCAATCCACCACACTTCTCTCTTTAAGAGAAGATTATCTATGTCACCTCCCCGTCTTGGATAATGTACTTTTTCAATACCTAGATATCTTAGAGATGAGACATTGTGTTTTGCCTGTTTAAAGTGTACCGCTACTGGACTTTTCTCGTCCCCATTACGAATAGTGCTCCTGTGTTCCGCAATGCGGGTCTTTAAGGCCCGTGTAGTTTTTCCAACATAATCTTTTCCACAGGGACACTTGAGCATGTAAATAACATGAGTAGTTGAGCAGGTTATTTTTCCTTTTATTTTAACCTGTTGTCCTGTAGTAGGGTGATAAAAGAAGTTACATTTTTCTGTAAAGTGACACTGGGCACAAGAGCCACAGCGTCTGTTCCCATCAGGTAAATCATCTAAGAAGGTGTGCATTTTCTTGGGCGGCAAGTCAGACTTCACCACAATGTCTCTAATATTGGGTGCCCTCCTATACACTAGACGGGGGGGTACCTGAAACGATTTATCTAGTGTTGGATCCGAACTCAGCAGATGCCAATGTTTTTTTATAGTTTTTTTTTTAAAAGTTACCAAGAGGTGAGTATTGTGTCACACATAGCACTGGTTGTACTGTATTTTCTTTTTTATTAGTTTGCAAGCACTCATCTTGAGTCTTCAGACTAACTTTCTCAGCTGCTTTGTCTACAATGTCCTGTGTGTATCCTCTGGTTGTAAACATATTTTTCAAAGTCTCTGTCTGTTCCTGAAATGGCTTCTCTGTACTGCAGATCCTCCGGATTCTATAGAACTGGCTAATAGGTAAACTGTTTTTTAAAGGAGTAGGATGAAATGAATCACTTTTCAATAAAGAGTTTCTATAACAAGGTTTTCTATATACATCTGTTTGGAATGTACCATTCTCTCTTGTGATACTAATATCCAAAAAATTTACTTGGTGCTGGTCATGCTCCATAGTAATTTTTTTTTTTTTACATTTAGATAACCGAAATCAAAAATGAATTGGAGGAATATAAAAACAAAGTGGAGAAGGAAACTAAAGCTAAGAAAGTTTGGAAATTTCAAAGAGATGCCAAGGCTTATGAAAACAATGAAGTATATATGTGGAGGATATCGAAAGAAAATAGATTAGAAAAGAATCTCCTTACAAACACGAACTCTGTGATTCACTCCTCTACAACAGATTTGGACACCACCTCGGAGACAAGCGGACCTACATCCTACGGTGCCGCTTTTTTAGAAAGAGGCGACGGCCGGAACCGAGGAGGCCAGACGATACGGCGAGGACGAGGAAGAAATGCCGCAGGGGGCAGAGGAAAACGGGGAGGCGAAAGGACCTACTACGGGACCCGCAACTCCACCAGGAGATGATCAACATTATGAACTTGAGCGACAAGCCTCTCTCCACTGCATGTGAGTCAGCTCTTAAAAAAGGTTTATCTTTTGTACCAACGACTGACTGCAATGAGTTCAATACTATCATTGATTTTCATAAGTTCTTTCGATCTATAAGATTAAAGGATTTTTTTAAGAGTAACAAGGTTGATATGCCAACTACAACAGACTCTATAACTGAAACTAAAGCACCAGAAAATTCGAATAAATTCCGGAAGAGATCTACCTTCATTCCACCTAAGCATAGAAATGCATCTATTGATACATACTGCAGACTGGTGGAACGAGATGTTAGAAACTCTTTTAAGAAGAGAAAAGAATATAAGGTGTACAATAATTTAAAGGAGCTATAGTCAACTTTTTCTTGAAAAACGGATGCTAAAATAAAAATAATGTTTCGAAAATATTTTATAAAAAAATAAGCTTCATATATGTGTTTCAATTAAAAAATGACCACAAAAAGCGGAAAAATAAAGATAAAATAATCATTTTGGCCCTTTGTTTACATTTTTCGGACCCTGTAAATGTAAACAAAGGACCAAAATGATTATGTTATCATTATTTTTCCGCTTTTTGTGGT
The DNA here is from genome assembly GCF_963921795.1 of Nannobrachium achirus. Lineage (NCBI taxonomy): Eukaryota > Metazoa > Chordata > Actinopteri > Myctophiformes > Myctophidae > Nannobrachium > Nannobrachium achirus. The sequence continues at coordinate 57,715,294 of NC_137827.1, read as the reverse complement.
CATTTTTTTATTGAAACACATATATGAAGCTTATTTTTTTATAAAATATTTTCGAAACATTATTTTTATTTTAGCATCCGTTTTTCAAGAAAAAGTTGACTATAGCTCCTTTAACTAAAGATGAAAGGGAGGCACTGAACACACTGTCAAAAGATACATCATTGATTGTTAAAAATGCAGACAAAGGAGGAGCGATAGTAGTTCAGAACAGGAGTGACTATGAAAAAGAAATACACCGCCAACTAAGAGATGAAAAACACTATAAAAAACTGTCTGGAAATCCAACATCTGTTTTTAAAAATGAGATTCATCAACAACTACAAAACTGGTTGGACAATGGCCTTTTGACCAAAAAGGAATATGAGTTTCTAAAAATTGAACACCCAATCACTCCAGTGTTCTACTGCCTACCCAAAGTACATAAAGATCCGATCCAGCCAAAAGGCAGACCAATAGTGGCAGCAATAGGATCTCTCACTGAAAATATATCTTCCTTCGTGGAGTTTTTCCTACAACCAATAGTGAAATCTCTCCCATCCTTCACACAGGATTCAACGGACCTATTGAAGACTCTGAAATCTATTCAAGATCCAACCGCTGTGACCTACATGGCCTGTTTGGATGTGGAATCCCTGTACACCTCGGTACCCCATACAGGGGCCCTAGAAGCTCTGACTCTGTTCCTGAACCAGCGACCACCAGATTCGAAACCAGAAACTCATGTTCTTATTGAGCTGACTGAGACTCTACTCACACACAACTACTTCATGTTCCAAGACGAGAACTATCTACAAGTCAAGGGTGTGAGTATGGGCAGCAAAGCCAGCCCGTCCATAGCGAACATATATATGGGTCTTTTTGAACAGAACTATGTATTTAACTCTACGGAAAATGTGTTTCTACCCTACATTAAAATGTGGAAGAGATATATTGATGATATTTGTATACTGTGGACAGGGGATGAAACGACACTACTTAATTTCTTTAACTTTCTAAATGTAAAAAATGAACATCTAAAATTTACTATGGAGCATGACCAGCACCAAGTACATTTTTTGGATATTAGTATCACAAGAGAGAATGGTACATTCCAAACAGATGTATATAGAAAACCTTGTTATAGAAACTCTTTATTGAAAAGTGATTCATTTCATCCTACTCCTTTAAAAACAGTTTACCTATTAGCCAGTTCTATAGAATCCGGAGGATCTGCAGTACAGAGAAGTCATTTCAGGAACAGACAGAGACTTTGAAAAATATGTTTACAACCAGAGGATACACACAGGACATTGTAGACAAAGCAGCTGAGAAAGTTAGTCTGAAGACTCAAGATGAGTGCTTGCAAACTAATAAAAAAGAAAATACAGTACAACCAGTGCTATGTGTGACACAATACTCACCTCTTGGTAACGTTTAAAAAAAAACTATAAAAAAACATTGGCATCTGCTGAGTTCGGATCCAACACTAGATAAATCGTTTCAGGTACCCCCCCGTCTAGTGTATAGGAGGGCACCCAATATTAGAGACATTGTGGTGAAGTCTGACTTGCCGCCCAAGAAAATGCACACCTTCTTAGATGATTTACCTGATGGGAACAGACGCTGTGGCTCTTGTGCCCAGTGTCACTTTACAGAAAAATGTAACTTCTTTTATCACCCTACTACAGGACAACAGGTTAAAATAAAATGAAAAATAACCTGCTCAACTACTCATGTTATTTACATGCTCAAGTGTCCCTGTGGAAAAGATTATGTTGGAAAAACTACACAGGCCTTAAAGACCCGCATTGCGGAACACAGGAGCACTATTCGTAATGGGGACGAGAAAAGTCCAGTAGCGGTACACTTTAAACAGGCAAAACACAATGTCTCATCTCTAAGATATCTAGGTATTGAAAAAGTACATTATCCAAGACGGGGAGGTGACATAGATAATCTTCTCTTAAAGAGAGAAGTGTGGTGGATTGACTACTTGAAAACAATGGCACCTGTAGGCTTGAACGAAGACTTCGATATCAGGCCCTTTTTGTAAAACAGAGGGTCTATGATTATAGTCTGTCTATGTACATTTCTGTGATTTGATCAACATGAAGGTTGAAATCAATTTAGGATCTGATTTCTTTGGAGAAGTGTTTTTAATTTTGTATTTTTATAAAAAAAGAAAAAAAGAAAAAAACAATACTATGTAATCATGTAATTGTTGTGAATCTTGTTCTAAATCATGTCTACACTGATACATGCTCCAGCACACCAGGTGGGGCTAATGATTGTCAGTGTCACTATTGTATAAAAAAATACATTGTTTCCTGTTTCCTGCTATACTGAAGAAGACCTCACGGTCGAAACGTCTATTTTACTTGCTGCTTGCTAAATAAAGATTGGAGCAACGAAAAGTGAGTGCGGGCTACCTTGTTTTGTATAAAGCATTGGTTATAAGCATGTATTAGTATTGGTCCAGTATTGCTATTGGTCCCATATTACATATTTCAGTTATAATTAACCTTTTTTTTAAGCTTTCAGGTGATTTATTTTGAAACCAATAAGGCATAAATTCATTATTACTGGGAGGTACTGTGGAGAAGAAAAAACAAATTTAAAAGTTAAAACAGGGCTGCCACGTGAGGAAATATTATACAAATTAGGGGGGGAAATCCTTATCAAGAAATGTATTTACCAATGTAGTATGTATAAAGTATTATCACATCAAAACTAAAATCTAAATAAAGTTCAAAAGTTCTCCTGCCCTAGGGGAACATGTGCTGAAAGTTGGGGTGCCTGAAACCATATACAGGAAAGCTTTATTAGTTTATTTCTATTTCTCTCAAATATTATGAGATATTCCAATTTGTAAAATACAACAGGAGTACCTCTGGAGAGTTTTAAAGGACCTACACCATGAATTTTCACTTTTTCTATTTTAAAACCTTTTTTTGGGGTCCCACTGGCACCTTCTATCCTCACAAAGTCCTATTTCTGACCTTTGTGTCTTTCTCTGTTTTTGGGAAGGCAGAGTTGAAAAGCTTTCCACGGGTTCTCAGAACAGTGCTGTTCTGAGAGTTGATCCGTGTGACGTCACACGGAACCCCCCCCCCCCCCCCCCCCCCCCCCCGAGTCATTTCCTTCTTTTATTCTATCAACATTTTTGCTATCAACATGTCCAAGGAGAAGTCTTAACGTTCCTGGATTGCACTATAAATGTGACGTTATAGACTGCGAGGACCCAAGCTTCGTCCCTTCTAACAAGGAAACAAAGACTATTTTTAATGGCGATGGTCCTGTCTGTGGCTGTGAAGAAAACCCTACCATTTAATTTTGGACAGTTACCTTTCCCACAAACCACAAACCAGCCCCGGCCCGCGGGCGAGCTCCGGAGCTCAGCTCGCCGCGGTGGCCGGGTGGGTGCTCGCCGCGGAGTGAGCCGCGGTGGCCGGGTGGGTGCCCGCCGCGGGGCGAGCTCCGGAGCTCGCCGCGGTATATATTTATACAAAAAATAGAGTTTTAAAAGCATGGTGTAGGTCCTTTAACAGTAAAGCTGGCCGTACACTAGCCGATAATCGCAGTACACTAGCCGATAATCGCCGTACACTAGCCGATAATCGCTGTACACTAGCCGATAATCGGGGCATTTAATTACCCTCCCGACAATCGGTCTGCCTCCGACTGAAACGGGCCCGACAATCGGGCATAAATGTCGTCTAGCGTGAGGTCTCACAGATCCAATCCCAGCCCAACCGAGTGGCTCGGAGGACGATCGGGGCAAGCCCGACTCTTTTCAAAACTGTTTGATATTTTCTGGATCACTACTGGTCTGGAACAGCAGTGGGGACAGAGCGAAACAGTATAGTAGTCTCTCTCTCTCTCTCTCTCTCTCTCTCTCTCTCTCTCTCTCTCTCTCTCTCTCTCTCTCTCTCTCATCTCTGCGCGGACGCAAGACCATGGTATCTAGTAGTGTCTCTCTCTCTCTCTCTCTCTCTCACTCACACACAGACACACACACACACACACACACACACACACACACACACACACACACACACACACAAAGAGGAGGCGCTGCCGCTGAATAGCGACACTGACACAGTCTCTGATACAGGTCTCTCTTTCTCTCTCTCCATCTCTCCCTCTCTCTGACTCTCACTCACTCTCACACACACACACATGCGCACACAGACACACTTTTCATAGTCATACCGTCCGTCTGTACTAGTTGTGTCATGATTAGGATGTGAATTAAAACTCAACGGTAGCTGGTTTGTTTTAGGACGCTATCAAACACAAACAGCAGAAATAACCGCTACCAGTGACAGTCACTGCAGTCAGTCAAAGACAGCTTGATCTACAAGCCTGGAGATCTGATATGTTCTGTGCGTTGCACTGTCATACAACTAATCATAAATCATGCACCGTGAGAAGCACGCAGCACTTGACAGCGCAGTGGAGAGAGGGGATGTCAGAGTTTATCCATGGATGGACATGAAACATGTCAAAGTGAATTCATATTATCTATCTATAAATGCGAGAAGTCTCTGCGTGTCTGTCTGTCTGTCTGTGTGTGTGTCTGTAATCCGCGTATCTCGAGAACCGTTCGTCCCACCGGCTTCAGATTCGGCACGCGCGTTCCCCGCCGCGGCACGGAGTGCAGTGCCAGGTCTCGACCCGACCCGACGCGCGGTTTTCCCGAACCGGCGCGAAACGTTCGGAATCTCCTTATGCGGGGTTGATTGTTGACATCAGGCTGTTCCGGAGGAAATCGGCGAAAGCTCTGACTCATTGTGACATCACTTCATAAAAGGCTCTGACATCACGTACGCCACATGAGTCAACAAAAAATCTCTGTGATTGTGTATGTATGTATGTAATCCGCGTATCTCGAGAACCGTTCGTCCCACGGGCACGCGCGTTCTCCATATATGGGCATAAAATGAATGCCCCCATATATGGGCATAAAATGGATTGCAGACAGACAGATACAGATATCTCCATATATGGACATAAATGGACAGAGGCAAACAGATGGTCAAAGATCTCCATATATGGGCATAAAATGGACGCAGACAGACAGATACAGATATCTCCATATATGGGCATAAATGGACACAGGCAAACAGATGTTCAAAACGGGTCCTATGACAACAGGTATAATGAGGTTTGCATTAAAGGGGGAACCGGCACTGTGTCTGCAACACAGTTGGAGGCACAGACAGATACTCCATATATGGGCATAAAATGGACGCAGATAGACAGATATCTCCATATATGGGCATAAAATGGACCCAGAACTATAACTGCAGTGATCTCCATATATGGACATAAAATGGACGCCGACAGACAGACAGACAGATACAGATATCTCCATATATGGGCATAAATGGACACAGGCAGACAGATGGTCAAAACGGGTCCTATGAAAACAGGTATAATGGGGTTTGCATTAAAGGGCGGGGCATTCATTCCCTATTTACATTGTTCCGAGTTGGCCAGGTCGCCGACTAGACGCTGGGCCGCCCGAAGGGCGGCCCAGCTTCTAGTAATCAAAATGGGACACAACTTTTGAAGCTTTTTTTTTTTTAGTGAGTGAGTGAGTGGATAACATAATGTGTTTGTTTGTATGTCCGTGTGTCAGAACAGCCCCAGTGGCATTTTGCATTCATCATATTATTTATTATTGCTGTGTTCGAGCCCGACTCAATCAGGATAGTATCCTGTAGCGTGCGGAGCGCCCGACTTTTCAAACCGGCTAGTGTGAGCGCGTTTAGATTATCTGGTCAGATAATCTGAAATAATTATCCTGTAGTGTTTAATGCTACCCGATTCAATCGTGCCCGACGATCTGCTAGTGTATGGCCAGCTTTAGATGGGGCAGCTGATGACGCGTTGTGCTTAATTGTACAGTAGGGCAGGGGTTTTCAACTGACTGTGAACCCAGGGCGGTAACGCTTGCTATGCATCACATGTCTATAATGCATTAAATCAGCTAATAACCATGATGATAGATGATAATAGTTATTAGAACTAATAATACACATAACCCTTTATAAGACCAATTTCTCAACCAATTGCTCATGGACAGGTTCTTAAATAATGACTAGATAAATACTAGCATTTTCGGAGTGTTTTTTTTCTTCTTTTTTTTTTGTTATTTAATTGCAACCGTCAGGTCGCAGTTACTATCAAAACCTCGACCAGCTGTCCGTCTGTCAGTCACACGTCACACGTCATACTTTTGCCCTGCTCATATCTCCTCAACCGTTGCCCCGATCCATGCCAAATTTTGCACGCACACTCCTTGGCTGCCAAACCACAACCTCCACCCAATTCTCACATAGCCCTCTTCTAGCGCCACCATGAGGCCGATTCTTGCAAAACACATTTATGGACACTGCTCCTACAAATCTTTACCTAAAATCACGCAAATCGGTACACACTTGTTCCACACTCATGTCATCAACATGGATCTGTCCCATTTAGCGCCACCTTAAAGCAGATTTTTTAAAACACATTTTTGGACACTACTCCTACAGATTTTGCCCTAAAATCACGCTGCGACCTGACGGTCACTTATCTCCCGATTAGGGAGTCACTGTCTTACTGTTTGTGTTTCTTAATCCAGCCTGATATACTGTTTTGTAACTTATGTATGAGTGAGCAGACACGCCTTATTACATGGCCAAAATTACTAATAATGATAACTGAGGCAATCTGGTATCACTTCTCCTTCTTGAGATTACAAACAGCTTTTCTGTGGAAGTTCTTGACCTCCTACTTCCCAGTCCCAGTAACAACTGCTGTCAGCTACAACTTGTTTCTCAACTTGTGGTCCATGGAACACTAGTGGACCATGACATGATTAAAGGGTGGTCCATGTCTGACCTCCGTGAAGTTGGCACCCCATATGTTGAAAACATAATAAAAATTGTGTCATTATTTGTGCTGAATTGTGCCGTACATTTTATATTTTTTGCTGGTATCATTTTTGAGATATTCTAAGTTATAGTTTTGCTGAGGCTTGCACCCCATTTTTTTGGCTCCAAATCGGGAAAAATTGTCTCATTCGTTAGTGCTGTATGTACTCTAATTTGTGCCGTTGAAATCATCAATTGTGTCTTTATATATATTTATATATATATATATATATATATATATATATAAATATTTATATAGTTATGAATGATCAGATTTAGCAGCACTATAGTGATTGCCCTACATAGGGTGGTGTAGAGCAGCAGTATTTCATTATAGAACATAGGAGCAGTACAGTGGTGTTGTGTAGAATATCTCAATAACGATACGAGCACACATTATAAAATGTACGGCACAATTGAGCACAAATCCAGCACAAAAGAATGACACCATTTTTATATGTTTCCATCATATGGGGTGCCAGCTTCATAGAGGTCCATGACCTCATATGGGGTGCCAGCTTCACAGAGGTCCATGACCTGTCTCTCATGGCTACAGTGGAATCTCATATCTCATGTCATGTTTTCAAGGCCCACAGGGCTGTGTCTCTGCTGCAGTGTTCATTTTGTCAGCACATTTTGATTTAGTCTTAGTCTTTTGTATCTTGTTTTAGTCTTCTGACATTGTTTTAGTCTAGTCTAATATCGAAATATTTTAGTCTTAGTCTTTTTGGATTAGCCTTAGTCTTTTAGTCTTAGTATGTTAGGCTAAATATAACCACACAACTCTGAACAAGTCATTGTCTTCTAATGTCTGTTACTCGGTCAAAATAAAAAAGATTCTCAAAAATAATAAACTAAACACTATCTTGGATGTAATGCCATTGCACCTAAATACAGCAAATACAATACTTACAGTAAGTTAATGTTCAAGTAACTCTATAAGAAGTAAAACCAACAAGATGTGATGAGATATATTTGGCTTTAATTCCATTGCACAGTTGCATAGGCCTACCAGTGTTAATTTTTTACAGCAATTAGTCTTAGACTTAGATTTAGTCTTTGTCTTAGGGCTCTATTTTGATAGTTTTTTTTACCCATTTTTAACATTGAACTATGTCAACCAGTAAGACTTCCTAATTCGGGAGACAAACTTTAGAAGGCAATGGTAGCCAATGAGGAGGGAATATGGGAAATGGAACAGATCCATGTTGATGACTTGACATTAGAGATACAGTACTGTGTACCTCTTTGCGTGTTTTTAGGGCAAAATCTGTAGGAGCAGTGTCCAAAAATGAGTTTTGCAAAAATTGGACTATTTTCTTATTTCCACATAACAATTCAAAATTATATTAATGATATAGTTCAATATTGAAAATGAGCGGTTTTTCCCTTTAACTTAATGGACTGTCCATACTGTCTCCGGGGAGGCTCTCTCCATTCCGACATGTCGCCACTCCTACAGTGACTTCTTATTGTCGGAGTGGCGACACCTCCACAGAGGTTAAGGTTAGGGTTAGGGTTAGGGTAACCTCGCCCACCAGGCTTTCTGAGAGAAAGCATGGTGTTCATTCACAACAGGCCGTTTGGTTTCCGCCTAGATCGCGGAAACCACTAGAAGAAGCGGCGTCGCTTTGATTTGGTTCAAAAGCGGCGTCGCTTTTGATCTTGTAGATGTAGTCTTTTAGTCTTAGTCTAAAGCTCCGTACAGACCGGCGAATTAGCGAAGCGCCGCGAATAAGCAAACCAAAAAGGCGAAGTATTCGCGATAAGTCTTTTTCCATACACACCAAAAAGCAAAACGAATATGCGTAAAATATTCGCTTAATTCACCTAAAAACGAGGGGGTGATATCTGCCTGTAGCCACAGGAGAAAGGAGAAGAAGAAATGAAATGGAAACTACATCCTCAAGTGATGATGACCTGGCCGTGGTTGTTAGCCTATTAACTCTCCTACTGCCAGATTATTTATTTATTTATTGGGTCTGGCGCCATCAAAAAGCGGCTTACCTTTGCGACGTTATAGTAGATAGACAGACAGACATTTATTTATTTATTTTCATTTTTTTTGGTTGTGCAATAGTGCACTTTGGTCTGCCAGGCAGCAGAGGGCGGCGTCATGTGAGAATGAATGTGAATTTGCCTGTTATGTGTAGAAGAAGAAGAAGACCAGTCACTGGCCACAGAGCCTTACAGCCGGAGGAAATCAACAAGGAAGTGAATTGTTCTCCGTTGATCTAACGCATAATGGATTTTTTACACCATCACCGCGGAAAATGTGTTTACAGTAGACGGCCGCGCGACCCCTCATCAGCTTACAGTCATCAGACGAACGAACCGAACGAGCGCCGTATTGGCATCGAGGTTCTGTAAAAAATGGGGCGAACGTTAACGTTCAAAGCGTGGGAAGAGTTAAATAAGAAAAAGAACAGAAGAGACAACACACGTTCACCGTTCCCCCTCCCCTCAGCTCCGGGGTCAGAGTAGACAGACTTTATTGTGCAGACAGGCAGCAGCAGCAGCAGCAGTGGTGTAAGTACATTTACTTGAGTGTAGGTATTTGTACTTCTTGTAATTTCCATTACTTTCCTTCTAATCTACTCATTTCGGATCCTATTGTATTTAATACCCAGCAATTTGTTTTAAAACATTAGTATTTTTGCAGATATAAAGTAGCCTACAATAACAAACACATAAACCATGCTTTTACCAGTAAGACATTCGAGTATACTTTTTCCAAGCAGCCACACAGACGAGAGACACGGAAAAGGAGAAAGAAACACCGTTCCCCTCGGCCTCAATGCAAAGGGAAGGTCCCTCGACCATACTCTCTCTCTCTCTCTCTCTCCCTCTCTCTCTCTCTCTTTAAGTAGGATAGAGTGAGCTTGCTTTATTACAGAGAGAGAGAGGAGTTCACCAGCGAATGTTCGCTAAATTCGACACAAGGGCGAATTCACTTTTTTCAAAATTTGTGTTTGGTGTGGATGCTTCCATTGACTTTATAAGGTTTTAAGGAATGTTTTACAAAGCATACGTTAACCGAACAAACAAGGAGGCCACATTAACAGACAGCCAAGGAGTGTGTGTGCAAAGTTTGGCATGGATAGGGGCAACAGTGCCGGGGATAAGAGTAGGGCCAAAAGTGTGACGTGACGTGACGTGACGTGACGTGACGTGACGTGACGTGACGTGACGTGACGGACAGACTGACGGAGGGACTGACAGACAGCCGGTCGAGGTTTTCATAGTAACTTGCGACCTAGTCTTCACTTTACATTAGGGCTCTTGATAACATCTACTAATGATTTATAGATATATATGGGGGGTAGTCCCCAGTTCAAATATAATTATGTTGGGGGTAGAGGCCTGAAAACCTTGGGAACACATTCAACTCTGGATGAAGACTAAGCTTAAACACTGGACATGATTCAATGATGAAACAGTACTGCAGTTTCCCTAAAAGGCCTCTAAGTGTCAGTATAGGACCAGAGCATTACTATGCACAACCCCTGAAGCAGTGTGCATGGCTGCTATAAATGCACAACTACAAGCATGACTAATTAGACAGGGGTCTATATATATATATATATATATATATATATATAAAATATGTTTATTTTATTTCAAAGTTAAATTACATGAAAATATTTGTGGTGGGGGTCCCTGGTTCATCTCTTTCTCAGCTAAGGGGTCCTTGGTCTGAAAAATGTTAAAGACCCCTGACGGTATGCACAGTATACGCTTGGTATTTCTTTGACCTATAATATATTACTTTCTTGAGCCTAATGCAATAGTAAAGCCACAAACTCACAGCACATAAATGTACATAGTTATTGGTTGTCAAATAGAATATCAACATCACTCCTAGGTGATGGGTGATCTATAGCATTGTGAGAAAAAAAAGAATACGATATTCAGCTGTCTAATTTACTAAAACTAAAGATTGTGAGCATGCGTAGTGTGGTGATTTTTCCCTTTGTCCATCTCAATCTCTATGAAAGCGTCACCTATAAAATGATAAATGCATAATAATATTGTCAATGTTGAAACGTAACTGTGTGGAAGTTTTAATCTTTTTTAATCAATAGCAATTATTTTGTTGTTGATTAAAAGTGTATGTCTGTCTGTCTGTCTGTCTGTCTGTCCGTCCGGTGAATAACTCATTTTGACTGATCTACCGATTGAAACTTATGAGCTGACACCTGCGATTACAAGGGCAAATTTCCTAATAACGACGACTCATCCACATGACCACACCCAGTCAATCCGTTAAAGGTTCAAGGTTCAAGGTTGTACTTTATTGTTACGTCTTTTGTACAGGTACATAAGAGTAAAATGTGTTTTTGTTTGGCATCCTTCAGTCAATGCAGTCAAAAAACAATATAATAACAGCAAACCACATCTAAAAAAGAATAAAACATCCCTTCTTGAGATTCTATCTCCATGTCCATGTTTCTCTGGAAATGTCTTGACCTCCGAGTCAGAGGTCAGGACATTTACACAGAAAAATAGACGCCCGACTTCCCAGTAACTGACAACAGTTTCTCAACTGTTTCTCAACTAGTGGGACATTTTGTCATAGCTGTTGTGACAGTCTTCAGAGCAGATTGACATATTTAGTGATTTACACAGGTCTTTTATTTTTTTGAACATAATATATTGCTGGTGTGCTGGGAGTTGCCTTGTAGTACACTCCCAGGAAGTGTACTGGGAGTTGCCTTGTAGTACACTCCCAGGAAGTGTACTGGGAGTTTGTCGCTCCTGATGATAAATAGGCGATTGGTCTCCTCTGCTCCATCAAAACTTCATCTCTGCTCAACATCTCTTCCTCTCCACCGCTGAACTCACTGGTGAGTACATTGTCCTATTTTGTTTTTTTATTATTATTTATATGAATTACTTTAAACTATTAAATTAAAGGCAGGGTAGAGATATTATTTCGTTAAAAGAAAACGTTTTTTTTGGTTAACAGGTTAAAGCACTATATTCTGATAGTAATAGCGGCGTTTTAATAAACAGGAAAAATACATTTTCAGTGGGCTGCAAAAAATCAGCCAATCATAAGGAGAGTACACATTTATCAGCTTAATTTCTGTTTCTGTTCCAGTTTTGTCTGCTCATTTCTTTGTGTTATAACTTACAATTTCACTTGTTTAATCTGTTTTTTCCCCGGCCTGAAAATGTATTTTCTGTTTAAAAACGAGCTGCAGAAACATGGAGACTTGTACTGTTACTGAACAAACACTATAGCAATGAGTACTATCAGAATATAGAGCTATTTAACACTTATTTTAACCAAAGAAAATCACTTACCCTACCTTTAAAGGACAACTTTAGTTTTTTACAACAAGGGTTCATATTTTAGATTGTAATTAAATAATATAAAAGATGAGTGTTAAAATTATTTCATTTAATTCTTTCTATTGTTTTAGAGATTCTTATTTCAGTGGTTGGGGGCATGCGTACAAGTGGCTAAATATGTAATTTTACACAGAATAAGCCCATTCCCAAAATACAACGCAACCTTTCATGGTTGGATGTGACTTATGGGGGCTAGAAGTGTTACTGTAAATAGCAATAAAGAAACTGCTGGCTTATTGAGTCTAAAAAGACATATTTAGCCACTTGTACGCTTGCCCCCATGCGTATGCATGCCCCAAACTTTAGCACGGTAAATGCAATAAAACAATAGAACGAAGCAAATGAAAACATTTTAACACTCACTTTTTCTTTTCTCTAATTACAATCTAAAATATGAACCCTTGTTGTAAAAAAAAAAAAACTTACTTAGGTAGACCTTTGTGATTTTCTGCACATTTGGTTTCATCAGTGATACTTGTCCCACAATTTCAACAATACCCTTTAAAGGTACATTGTACCCAACATTTCAGCTATTATTGTCAAAGTACATTCCAATCAAATTCTAATTTGTTATAACCATTTATACAACATTTTAGAGGTATATTACTCTCGAATGCTATTATCAGGGTCCCCACACATCTTTACAAATTAATTTCCAAAACTTTTCCAAAACCTTTCCAGAATATTTAACCCGATTTCCAGGACTATATATCAATAATTCAGCTCAATAACGAGTCACTTACTCCTATGCGCAATGCCCAAAGACAGGTAGTGTATGCCAGTGGTTCTCAACCTTTTCAGGCCATTTTTTTTTTCAGGCCAAATAATCATTTGAAGAGAGTTGAGGAATTTTGTATAACATGGTTTTATTGTGAAAATAGCCGATCTACACGCTCACGCGAGGCGTTGCAGATCTGCTATTTTCACAATTTCTGCCTCTAATATTTGACAATTTGGCCAATGTTTAATTTGTCATTTCAGTATTAACAAAATCAATAACAAAAGACAACACAGTTATTTTTTCCAGGACCTTCCAGGACCCTTGATCAATTCCAAAACTTTTCCAGCACTGGAAAAAAAAATCTAATTTCAAAATATTTCCAGGAATTGCATGACCGTGGGAACCCTGTATTATAATGAGCATAATCATTTAGAGCTACTTCGCTGGAGCTCCAGAAAATATCCAGGAACAATTATTTGAACTAGTTTTCTTGTCGTCTTTTCTCCTTCAGAATGATGTGCAGCTTCATAAGCACAAACCAGGAGCTTCGTCAGGGAGACGTCCTTTACAGTGCAAACAAGTGCTTCAAGGCTGTCTTCCAGGTAAATACTATATCCATGTTATCATAGTAAACAACATGATGCTAAGGTGACTGACCGAATAAGTTCTTCCAGGTTAATTGTATCGTTGGAACTGATCTGAATGCCAATTTGTCTGTAAACTAGGGCTGTGACTTTAAGCAAACTAACACAATTAAAAAATATATATACTAACACATTTTAATCGTGCTTAGTTTTTGCACCATAGAACCTTTCACACTGGACTGAAGTTTCAGGCCTACCGATCATAGCACCAACCAACAGACAACAAATCCTAGTGCACACAATGGAAGAATCGCCGATCAGACCGCTTATTTGCTCGGCCCAGTGCATGGGAAATTTTGATTTAAAAGATGCGATTAAACATGCGATTCATTTCGAGTGGCCTTACTGTAAATAACTACAGTGTTGGCTGTGTGGTCAACACATTTCTGAGTTCGTAACAGTGGCAATTCATCAGTTAAGGGTTTTATTCTCCTGCTTACAGACTGACAGCAACTTTGTGGTCTACGAGTGGAAACCCATCTGGGCATCTGACACATGTCACAAGGATGGCCGCCGGATCCTTCTCCAAAAGGACGGCAACTTGGTCATGTACAATAAATGTGGCAACCCAGTCTGGTCTACTTGCACCAGTACCAGCCACTGCAAGGCTGCCTGCATGCGTCTCACAATGACCAACTGCGGAAAACTGGTGCTGGAGAGAAATTGTTGTCAGACCTGGAGCTCTTAATAATACAGGGAACAGATTGCAATAACAGAGTTGATCATGAAATTGAAATGTCTGTCAACTATACTCAGTGAATACACAAGACATCAGCATGATTTAAACTGTTGATGAAATAAAGAGCTCTAATCACAATTGTGTCCATGTTTTAATGTCTAAACTGCTTAGCAGTTCCATGAAATTAAATGTTGTTTGTAATAACAAATAAGTAAAGAAGTAATAACAATGAATTCATCATGAATTAAATATACGGTACATATAAAGAATAATGTTGGAGAGGAAGTGTCTCTTCTGTCTTCAGTTAAAGATAAGATTAAACAATACATGTAGCCTCAACAACATTGTTATCTATATTATTATTTTTGGAACATGCAGAAATGTTATGGTTGAGTGTATATTTGGGGACTCATCATATGTCAGAGGGTTAAGAATTTATACTTTCTGGAGAAGAATATGAGATGGGTCAAACAACACATAGATGTAAATCAGGGAAAAAAAGTACTGGGGGTTTTGAAGGGCTATTTCACTTTCAAATAAAATAAACATTATATATACTGTATATAAAAAATAAGTGAAAAGAGTAATGGAAAAATCTTTTCCATAAGGGGGCCGTGACATTTTCAAATTGAATATTATTAATATCAATCCTAGATGATCATATCATTGTAAAAAATGATTATATTCAGTTGTCTAATTATTTTTTATCCCCCCCCCCCAATGGATGGAAATCTCAATCTCTATGAAATCATCACCCTATAAAATAAATATATAGAATACTGTATCATTGTCGAATGAAAACATAATGTTGAAACATAATTGTATGGATGTATTTCTAAATCAAAAGGGCATCAGTATGCCTACACCCCTAGTATAAAAAAATGGTTCAGGGCATCAAAACTCACATAAATATTTTGGAGCGAGTATGCGTGTGTATGTGCGTGTGTGCACACATGCATGCTTGTGTGTGTGCGTGGCATTCAGTGATATTCAATGTGATATCTTCAATAGCTGATAGTTTAGAAATTGACATTCCAAAAATTGCTCCTTTCTTGGGGCTGCACACTTGTCTCTTGTTGTGGCGTCCCATTGTTGTTGCTGTGCCTGAGCCTGGGTACTACCTGAATGTCATATGAATGAATGTCTCAGATTAGTTAGGGAAAGTTAGCCGAGTCTTTGACCAATCTGGGAACTAAATGCTTAGCAATAGCTTTCTTCACAAATGTGTTCATAAAGGTGTCTACTATCACCTCTGACCTCCCCTTGGGAAACTTTGTGGGAGCCAATCAAAGTTGGGGTCTTATTGACTTACTATGCAGGAAAATAATACAAAAAATAAATCTGCTTTCAAACTAGGGTTTTTTCATGATTCTGAATCCAATACAAGCATTTGTTTTGCTCGAAAAACATTCATTGGACTAAAAATGGTCCCCACAAAACTGAAAATGATCCATCATGACCATAGTTTTGTGGGGACCGTTTTTTGCCCAAGGAAAGTTTTGCATGCAAAACAAATGCTTGCATTGGATTCAGAATCATGAAAAACCCCTAGTTTGTCCCCTCACATGCTACTTAAAGCAGATTTTTTTTTTTTTTTTTAATTAGTTCCTGTATTCATGTTATTCCTGGCCCTCTCTATGGAGGCTGCCATCTTTTCACTTCCTCCCAAGTAAGGAAGTGACAGGGAATTGTCTGTTGCCAGATTTTGCCAAAGAAATAAGCCCAACAGAAGCAACTAGGCTATACTACTTTACATTTACATTTGAAAATAGCCGATCAGCAAGCTCACAATGTGTCACATTGCGACATATTGTGAGCTTGTATATTTGCTATTTAAAAACTATTGAGGGGGGAAAAAAACATATTTTGAATATTTTTGAAACATTTTAACAACATAAATCTGTGTGGCAGTCCCTGGCACCACATATTTTCAGATAGGGGTCTGCAACTGTGGACAAATATGTTAATCTGGGGTCCTTGATATGAAAAGATTTGGGAACCACTGGTTTAAAAACATATTAGAAAGTAAGCCCAATAAGCAACTATACTATTTTTTTTAAAAGACACTAATTGCTTATTATAAGCAGACATGGCAACCCAGGTACATACAGATAGCGGCAGATAAATGCATTTTTGCACTAAAATACTTCAGAAGTGGAAAGAAACCTAAAACTTTTCACAAGTACTCCTTAGGGGTTGTTCCTATGATAAAACACATTAGACACTGACAAATCAAAATGGCTGCCATGTTTCCAAGATGGCTGCCTCTGAACAGTACGCCAGCCAGTTAATGTCCGATTTTCATAATATTAGAGTTGTTTTGTAGGTTTTAAAACATCCTGAGTTCATTTATTACACTTTTAAAGCAGCCAGAATAACCTTTCTGACTTTTGGTTGGGGTCTTTCCTCACCTGGGACCCCCCAAACAGACCCCTGAGCCTATCTCAGTAATCGCATTGCTCCTGCTCCAGAGCAATGTTAAATTAGATCATAACTGAAGCATTAAAGTTGTTGTAACTGGGCTCTGAAAGCAAAAATGAGTAGTAGCAAATACCCAGGGGTCTTCCACAGGGGGTCCGGGACCCCTAGGGGGTCCTCAGAGTTACTACAGGGGGCCTGCCGAATCTTGATGGGGAAGTTCTTTTCTTTTTTTTAACTGTTTTTATTAGTATTCTCAGTATTATTTATTACATTTTTGTGTTAGACAGTTCACAGGTGTTACTGCAGGGATTGCAATAATTAAGGTATTGCAACTTCTCACTTTGGGCGCGCAGTCTAACATGTCCATTTATTGCGCTGCACTCACACTGACAACACAACACACACACACACCTCTTTGTTATCGTCACCCCAAAACCCGCACCCTATCCTCTTAAAGAGCTCACGGTCAATTGTACCCAAAGAAATTCACTACTATACATGTCCTCCCTTGGCTCCCTAATAGTGTTGACAGTTTCCACTATAGCATTTGCAGGGAGGAGAGTGCAAGGCAGGTTATTGTTTGAGCAGCTGCACCGTCCCTTGTAACCTGCTTTGCAGCCACATTTGATGAGCTCAAGTACTGCCTTTGCAGCAGGGAGGGCAAGAAACCTGACTGGACATACCCTCCACTCTCTGAATTCCATCTATTTTTTTTTTCAATTGATGGAAGCTCAGGGCAATTTGTCAGGTATGACAAAGTAGGCATCATAATAGGATACCTTCATCAAGGGACATGATTTTGAGGAAGTGCAAACACATGAAGAGGCTGATACCCCGATTCCTTATCAAGTCCTTGCCTCCGGTACAAAAAAAGGAAATTTATATATTCAAGTGAGTTCAAGTTATTGGATGTTACAAATGTCAAGGGTTCCTTTGCGTACATAGTTTTTCAGGTGCTGACTGGGGATGAACATTTGTTGGAATCACCAAAAAGACATGGGTCAATGCCTACTTGATGATGATGATGATGACCAAGCCATTAACCGCTTCAAGGACCTTGGCAAGGTCATTGGCCATTCCTCCTGAGCTTATAAATGGTGAGCTTCCATCAACATTGCAGTCGGAACATTTTGTATGCCATGTTTACAGTTCAAAAGGTCCAACAACCCTGGGATTACTCAGATGGGAACTATTTCTGTCAAAGAACTTGGAGGGTGAGATGCTACATCCAACTCGTGCTGCACTGCTACCACATTACCTCCGCGCCAACTCTGTCACAATGCAGGATAAATCATACCTGACCATACCATACCCTGTGCTTCCACCAATCGAAGAAAATAGATGGAATTCAGAGAGTGGAGGGTATATTCCAGTCAGGTTTCTTGCTCTCCCTGCTCCAAAGGCAGTACTTGAGCTCATCAAATGTGTCTGCAAAGCAGGTTGTAAGGGACGGTGCAGCTGCTTAAATAACCTGCCTTTCACTCTATGCTATGGTGGAGACTGTGTCAACACTATTAGGTTGGACATTGAAGATGATGATGATGAAGACAAATATATCCTGCATGTCTGAAATTACTGTATTGTAGTGAATCTCTTTGGGTGTAATTGACCATGGGCTTTAATAAGGTGAGGGTTTTGGGGTGACAATAACAAAGAGGTGTGTGTGTGTGTGTGTGTGTGTGTGTGTGTGTGTGTGTGTGTGTGTGTGTGTGTGTGTGTGTGTGTGTGTGTGTGTGTGTGTGTGTGTGTGTGTGGTCAGTGTGAGTGCAGTGCAATAAATGGAAATGTTGTTCTGCGCCCAAAGTGAAAAGTTGCAATACCTTCATTATTGCAATCCCTGCAGTAACAGCTGTCAACCATAACTGTTTAACACAAAAAAACATTATAAATAATACTGAGAATACTAATAAACCATCAAAGTACAATACATAAAACTAGGATACATAAAAACATTCGAAGTTTCAAAAAAAAAAAAAAGATTTGGCAGGCCCCCTGTAGTAGCTCTGAGGATCCCCCCAGGGGTCCCGGACCCCCCGTGGAAGACCTCTGTTATTTGCTACTAGTCATTTTTTATTTCAGAGCATATTTCAGATCTAATTTAACATTGCTCTGGAGCAGGAGCAGAGCGATTACTGAAATAGGCTCAGGGGTCTGTCTGGGGGGTCCCAGGTGAGGAAAGACCCCAACCAAAAGTCAGAAAGGTTATTCTGGCTGCTTTAAAAGTGTAATAAATGAACTCAGGATGTTTTAAAACCTACAAAACAACTTTAATATTATGAAAATTCGATATTAACTGGCTGGCGTCCTGTAAAACATATCCGAAAAGGCGGCCATCTTTAAAACTGGCAGCCATTTTGAAAATTAAGTGTCTAATGTGATTTTTCTAAAGAATGACCCAAGAGGTACACTCTGTAAAATTTTGGTGCTTCTTTCCAGAACTGAAGTATCGTTCTCCTTAACTGCGCCGCTAAGAGCCCAGAGCCCAGAACGCCAACTACTGACACTACTGACAACAGGAAACCAAATGATGTTTTTCAGGCCAGCTTTTTCAGCCTCCGCCTCTTTCAGGATATGAACAGGAAGCCGGGGACGGGGCCAGGAATAACGTGAATAGTAAAGTCAATGAGACCCCAACTTTGATTGGCTCACACAAAGTGCCCCAAGGGAGTTGGGTTTGAAAGTTCAGAGATGAACACATTTGTGAAGAAAGCTTATTAGTAAGCATTTAGTTCCCAGATTGGTCAAAGACTCGGCTAACTTTCCCTAACTAGATGTCACAGCTGACTGTGCTGAATCCAGGAAGAGTCACCCTGCCTCTTCTCAGGTCAGTCTCAGAGCTTGTATTGATTCTCCGGATCAACCTCTTCTCAAATTCGAGTGGGTGCCACGCGGACACGCCGCCCAGGGAGCAGCTGATGGCATGGATGTTCTCAAAGTAGTGGCACAGGGCCGTCTGCCTGCTGGAGGGAACATCATCGCACAGCCCCATCATCACGAGGATGCCCATGAAGCCAGAGGTCGGCGGGTGGTGCGTAATCTTCTCCTCTGTGTTTCTCTGAATTTCCTGCCAGAGCTGCCAGACGTAGCTGGGGTGAAGCACGTAGAAGGGCTGACCGGGGTGCAGCCTGCGGCGCGCTACATACGGGCTTAACAGTTTTCCGTGGGCGAACCACTCGGTCATGAGGGGCCTTTTCCCAGGTTACCAGGGTGACGTTGCGGTAGAGAGAGCTGGTGTTGAATCGCAACGTGGGATTATACAGAATCTGTTCGTTAATGAGGCGAAAAGTCGTTTGGGTTCCCACGTCTTTCCCGTAACCCCCCGTTGGTGCGTGATTGAACCGCATGACCGCTTCATGGGAATCAATCTCCTCGCCTAGTCCTGAGTGCAGCATCGCCCCGGCCGAGGCCACCACGGCGCAGGACTCGAAGCTGCTCTGGTTCTCCTGCCGTCTGTGGAGCTGCTCCAGGGGAACGGAGGGCACCAGACGGGACCAGCCCAGCGAGGAGAAGGGCTGCTCCGACCCGTCCACCGTCCTCAGCCTGGCCCAGGTCTTCAGTTCACACAGTAGCTCCTTTGGGCTCTGGGCAAGCCTGCGAACTCCTTTGATTTCCACATGGTGCTGTTCCACTTTTGAGGCCACAGAAGCAACAGATGCATCAGAGGACACAGCAGCCACTGATGCATTAGAGCCCAAAGCAGTCACTGATGCATTAGAGGACACCGCAGCCACAGATGCCCTAGAGACCAAAGCAGTCACAGATGCATTAGAGGCCACATCAGTCACAGATGCATTAGAGGACACAGCAGCCACAGATGCATTAGAGGACACAGTAGCCACTGATGCCCTAGAGACCAAAGCAGTCACAGATGCATTAGAGGCCACAGCAGTCACAGATGCATTAGAGGACACAGCAGTCACTGATGCATTAGAGCCCAAAGCAGTCACTGATGCATTAGAGGACACGGCAGTCACAGATGCATCAGGGAAAAGGAGAATCCAAGACAGAGTTCCAGCAAGGAGAGACCAAGCCAGGATCACTACCAGCATCAGCCTACACTGTTGCCTCATATTGAGCTCCTGCTGAGGCACAGCCAGCCGACAGATGGTCACACTTTTAGGCTTGTCGATTTATTTCCATCAAACTATAGTAAAAGCTGCAAAGACAATAAAACAAGACAACAGTAAACACCTTCAGTTTTAAACAATACACTAAACAATAAAAGAGACCTTCAACAGGAATAAATGAAATAATGACACACTACTTATTTATTTAAAAAGAACACACCGTGTACCCTTTTCAGCAGTGGCTTAAACTTTTTTTTGCAGACTTATAAGTTCTATATTATGTCCTGTTTGTTGCTTGCTGCTGCAAACACTTTCTGTACACTTTTCAATAACCACAAATCAAAAGAAAACAAAATAAACAACCACAAATCAAAAGATAACAAAATAAATGCAAACTCAGATGAAAAATCTACAGCAATATGGATCTAAATTCAGTAGTATGTCGTCCAAATCCTAACAATAAATGTCAATGCCATGGGGTTATTTAAACATGTGATCTCTCTCTGTTCTACTGAGATGTCCTGCATGGCTAATTTCTCAAATTAATATTGAATTAATGGGCATACAGCGAGATCAGTGCAGTTATCGGAAAAAAAAACGTGGATCAGCCTGTTATAGTGCCACCACGAGATAGATTTGAAAATGTTCAAGTTGCATTTCTTCCTCGGCCTAGTGGGAATGTGCATGCAAAATGTTAAGGTGTTCATGATTTGAGGCATTTTGTTCAAAATGGAGCACTCCTGCAAACTTTGGAAGCCAATCTTAGCCAATCAGGATAAAATATGAAAAACTCTTGTTTTGTTTAATGGGAACTGATTTGCGTGAGTTTTAGACAAACATAGGAGTACTGTAAAAAAAAATGTTTATCAAAGATCTGCCTCCTGGTGGCGCTATAACAGACCGATCTGAAAACTGTGGGGTAGAGGTTCTGCTCTGTCATCCAGGGAGTGTGGGTGCACAGTTTCACTGCAAACGGCCAAGCGGTGCTAGAGATTAGCTGTTCAGTCAGTCGGACGGACGGACGGACGGACGGACGGACGGACGGACGGACGGACGGACGGACGGACGGACGGACACACACACACACACACACACACACACACACACACACACACACACACACACACACACGTAGGGTGCAAAAAAAAAAGCGAGAAGTGAGCCCAACCCCCTTGTTTCCCCTATCCTGTACATATAGTGTTTTTTATAACTGTGATGTTATTGAATGTTTTCTTTGCTTGCTATTTGTTATGTCCATGAATTGAATACCTAGGACTTCCAACGTAAAAAAAAAAGAAGGTCTTGTTTGGGATATTCCTTTTAGGCAGGGTGTTTAACTGTACTTATACTGTACTACATTTCTATTGTATTGACTATACTTGTACTGGTCTCTGTTTTTGTCTAATGACATTTTCAATCGATCAAAGCGTAGTCTCGGCACTGCCTTTCGGCATGGCAGAGATAGTAATTGTATAAGTGATATTGTATTAACATGCTCTGAGTCTACCATACAGATTGGACCATTTTTATGAATTAAAAAAAGAAAGTTCTATAGTGCCTCTTTAAAGGAGTAGTTCACCCCCAAAATGACTTTTTTTTCTATTGATTACTCATGCCATGGAGAGTAGAGTTCAATAATATTTTTTGGTTTTTGTCGCATTCCTAAGACAAAAATGTGTAAATAGTAAATTTACCCCCATTGATTCCGGATGGTGACCCGTTTCGAAACGGGTCACCATCCGGAACGAATGGGGGTAAATTTATTGTTATCAAATTTTTGTCTTAGGAATGCGACAAAAACCAAAAAATATTATTGAACTCTAGTCTCCATGGCATGAGTAATCAATAGAAAAAAAGTCATTTTGGGGGTGAACTACTCCTTTAACAAGAAGACAGACTTACCTATTAAATAGAGCAAAATGCATATTACTCCTCATCGACCATAATGCTCATCCAGATACAATTAAATGAAGGACGCTGTGCTCACAATTCGAGTCTCATGCTTAGCGCTTCAACCAAGAAAACAAAAACAAAACACAAGCACAGAGAGGCTTGCATCACACCCGTTTAGACATATCAACCAAGCCAATTCTCTCCCCACCCTCCTCAAAAAAATAATTAGCCGTGACGTCATGAAGTATATTCAGTATATATACACTTACTGTATATAGACTCTGTTTGAAAATGTCACTCCAACCAAGATAAGTCATCATTCGATGCTGAAGCTGGGCAGAGTGCAGAGGAAGAATACAACCTGTACACAGGAAGAAATAGATCTCCAAGGAGGTGCTGTAGCCAGGTGCGCTGGCATGGAAAATTACACAGGGGGACCTTAATGTGGGTGTGGCCAGACGGTGACGTCTGTTGGATTAGACAGCTCAAATAATGTAACCAAATGCCATGGAAAAGCACATGTTTTATTCTCTCCGCCAGGCCGAAAGGCATGTCCGAAACTATGTTTTACACCCTGTCAGTCTATCTGTGAACAGCTCATCTCCGGCACCGCTTAAGCCGTCCACAGCAAAACTGCGCACACACACTCCCCGGATGCCAGAGCAGAACCTTTGCCGCAACTCTTTCAGTTGGGCCTGTAATAGCGCCACCAGGAGGCAATGTTGGGCGAAAAACATTTGTTGACAGTACTCCTACAGATTTGGTCCAAATGTCATAAAAAAAAAAAAAAAGCTATAGTCAATTTTTTCGGATGCTAAAATAAAAAGAATGTTTCGAAAATATTTTATGAATAAATAAGCTTCATATATGTGTTTCAATTCAAAAATGACCACAAAAAGCATAAACTAATTATAAAATAAACATTTTGGCCATTGTCGGGTCGACACTTTGTTTATATCCTAGTCTAACACTATCAAAGAATAGACTAGAATGTAAACAAAGTGTCAGTCTGACAATGGCCAACATTATTATTTTATCATTATTTTACGCTATTTGTGATTATTCTTTAATAGAAACACATGTATGAAGCTTATTTTTTTAATAAAATATTTTCGAAACATTATTTTTATTTTGAAATCCGTTTTTCAAGAAAAAGTTGACTATAGCTCCTTTAAATTAGGACTTTCAGATTTTTCATATTCCATGATGGACTTCCAAATGTTGCAGAATTGTTGAGGGGCACTTGGTGAAAATCTCGCATCGGGGCACGCCGGGCACTTGGTGAAAATCTCGCATCGGGGCACGCCGGGGGCTAGTTCCGCTGCTGGTACGTGCACTCCCTAGAGGCCAAGGAAAAACCTTGATATATCATATTCCATCCTAATTGCCTAACATTGGCTTCCAAAGTTTGCAGGATTGGTCCATTTTGAACAAAATTACTTAAATCATTGTGATTTCAGAGAAATTCTGCATGCACATTTCCACTAGGTCAAGGAACAAATGCCACTCTTTTCACATTGACCTGTTATAGCGCCACCAGCAGGTCGACTTTTGCCACACTCATTTTTGGAACAAAATGCCTTAAATCATGCATGCAGCCAGGCGCGTCACCACCATTCATTGTGAGTACGACGGGACACCCCCACTTTCATAAAACCGTGATCTCATCTCCCCCACCTTTTTTGCCTGCCGGGGTGCTTTAAAAAAAAAAAAGAAATCCTCCCCTGCGCTGCAAGCTGGCTCTCATCAACACAAACACGTAGGGGCTATGGCTACTTATATTTCCAGGACAATTTCAAAATAAACATGTTGAATGATCGATTGTATATGAAAAAAATAAAATAAAGACTCTTGTTTTGAAATGCGCTTCTGTGCAGAGAGGAAATGGCTTTCATAGGACGCCCCTTTACCTCTCTGTCGTCCGTGCGTACTTGCGTCATGGACTCATGGTGAAATTAACAACACAGGCATAAAGGAATATAAACAGAACACCAAGACAAGACCATGTAGGCTATAAAGGCATTAAACATCGTCCTCTGCTTCTCTCATCCTAACTCAACACTTGGTGAGTCGTGGCTATGGTGAGTCGTGGCTATGTTAGAGTTAGAGTAATGATGACGGATGCTAATGCTATGCTGCCTGCTGGCTAATGTACACTGTTGTGGGCTAGTGGCTACGTGAACCAGAACCACTGTTTCCTAACACTGGGATCGATAGGTGGGTCGCGTCGCGGACACATTGTATGGGTCCTGAAAATAGCCGATCTAGAAGTTCACAACGCAGTGCGAAGCGACTCGTGAGCTTGTAGATCTGCTATTTTCACTACTACTAGTTTAGGTAACCCTAACGTTTAGTTTGGTTCACGGGCTAAAACGTTTGGGAACCATCATGCTTGCTGTAGTAGTAGACAGTGGTGTAAAATTAAGTAGATTAAAGCTATACTGTGTAAGTTGCTCAACTGGTGGTCTGTAGCAGTATAGCAAACCGCGGTCGCGTTTGCTTTTTTCGTCCGTTTTTCGCTCGCGGACCGGGCCGTCAGACCACCACGTCCGCCTCGCCTCGCCGAGACGCTTTCAATGAGGTCTCCCGTGTCCTTCTACGAGCAGCGGTTGGAGAGTTACATGCTAGACTCCTCCAGTGTAAACACTGCAGTGTACTTCCTGAAGGCGTGTTTCCTAAACCCACCAGAGAGCCCGGCAGTGTATGTTCTGCGCTGTGATTGGCCGGCAGTGTATAACCCTCGCTGTGATTGGCCGGTAGTGTGATGGTGCAATTTTTCCGCGAAAACCGGTCCCGGGCAGGGATCATAGAAAACATATAAAGAGAAGGCTTTAGAAGCTGAAAATAACGGAGTGGGGGTTCTAAAACTTTAGCGATTTAACAGCCATTAAAAATAACAGACCATTTTAAGATTTGTTTTATAAAAAAAGTTACATGGTACAACTTTAACTGAAAAGCTTTTGGAACTGAATGATTATATGATACTGGTGTTGTCTGTCTGTTGGAGTGTTGGTACCAAGAATTCCATCTACTATAACTATAGACTATCTTGCTGGCTGGTGCATGTGGAGAGAGGCAAAGGGAAAGTGTAGTGTGCCGTTCCCGATTGTTTAGCAAAAAAATAAACCGCGGAAACCCGAATAAAACGCGATCAAGACCGCGAAAATCCGCCAATTTTGTGCACGCGCATGAGGGCGTGGTTATGTCATCCCCCCCACTCTCTAAGATGGTATAACGCCCCTGCATGCAGCATTCTTATTAGTTTAGTTGTCATTATTTTGTTTTTGAGACCGTCAGGTCGCAGTTACTATCAAAACCTCCACCGGCTGTCAGTCTGTCAGCCAGTCACGTCACATCACACTTTCCCCCACTCATATCTCCGCAACTTTGCACACACACTCCTTGGCTGCCAAACCACTGCCAAACCACTTTCTAAGATGGCCGCCGTGGTGTGAGCATGAGAGTTTTGCTGAAGCCTCTCAGTCTGCTTTAACCTATTATTTCTTGGCCTTGCAACCTTTAACTTACGTCCCGAGGACTGCAACTTTTTACTTTACAAACCCAGTATATAAAGTCTTGACCCGCAGCACAAGTTAGCTGTGTGTGCCTGTACAACTGCATGAGGACCGAGTCTTGGACAATGGAACAAACAATCTCCAACCAGGACCAGGCCATCTGGGCCGCCCTGCAGCAAATGAAGGCTGAAATGCTTTCCCATATCGACAAAAGAATGGACGGTCTCCAAGTAAGCCTAACTGCCATAGAGGGAAAGCTATCAACGCTGGGTGACCAAGTTGAAGAGCTTGAACAAAGAGTCAGCTCTAACCAGGACAATATAGCAGAGCTTGAATCACGGGTGAAAAAGCTGGAGAAAGATAATGCTTACTTGTTGGAGAAGGCGGATGAAGCAGAGAACAGGAGTAGGGCCTCGAACCTGAGGTTCCTTCATGTCCCAGAAACGGAGGGCCGTGACATCAAGGGGTTCATGGAAAAGATGATCATACAGCTCTTCGGCAAGGAGAGCTTCCCAGTCCCTCCAGTCCTGGAGAAGGTGCATCGTACACCAACGGCTCGTCGACAGGATTCCAAAGCTGGCCCGAGGCCAATCTTGGTGAAATTCTTAAATTTCCAAGATAAGCTAAAAATCCTGAGACTTGCCCGTGAGAAGAAGGAGCTGAAGTTCAAGGGTGCTCGCATCCACATCTATCCAGACTACAGCGCTGCTTTGCTGCAGAAACGCCGGCTGTTTGACTCAGTGAAGAAAAAATGCCAGGAGAGGGATATCCAATATTCCCTGCTCTACCCCTGCAGGTTTCGAATCATGTTCGATGATAAACCCGCATTCTTCTCCAGCCCAGATGACGCCGAGACATTCCTCAGCAACGTACCGGTGAAATCTCCATAACATCACTGGTGATAAACTAAATCCTTTTTTTTTCTTTCTTCCGCCCGTTTTTTGTGAAGACTGCCTTTCGTTGCTTGATATGAGCTTTCATTTTTGCATATAGCTCTTTTGTGTTTGGTCCCAAGACTTAATACTGACTTTATTAAGCTATTTTCAGCTAATCTGTGTTGTTGTTACTCCGTGCACTGCCATTTTGGTTTGCCCACGTTGCCGTAAACAAGGCCGTAAAGTAACTTAATCTGTTGCAAAATGCCGTGAATTACTATGGTAACCAGGGTCGCTTGCCGTAAATGAAGTTAAGCTGTTGCAAAGTACTGTGATGAACAGCGGCTATTGAGGCCCTAGTAAAGGGGAAATACCCGGGACTTGATAGACTTTCCTGAGGAGTTTTGTTTAGCATTATATTTTTTCTTAGTTATTTCTTGAAAACGCTATTCAATTATTTTTCTTTCTTTCTTTTTTCCTTGTTACTTTTTCTTGTTTCTTCTTGTCTAGTTTTTTTCCTCTCCATCTATTATTTTTGACTTATTCTTTTTATTTTATTTTTTATGAAGAGGGGTGAGGGAGGGGAGAGAGGAGGTGAAAGGAGAAAAGAGAAAAAAAAAAAAAAAAAAAAAAAGTTAAAAACCTCTCGTATGGTTATACTGTACTATTACTATTCCCTGACATATAATTGCAGACGGAGCTTCGCTTTGGTCTAAGCTCTGTATAGTTCTGCTTCGCCCTGTCTTTGTTAATTTACTTTTATTTTTATCTCTGTGTCTACATGCACTCCTGCGTGTGTGCGTGTGCATTTTTTGTCCTGTCCTGTTTTTGTGTTGTCTTGTGTATGTTCTGTTATGGCTCTACCCTCGATTTAACCCTCCATCCGACCAACTCAGTATATGTATCCGACCATGATTCTTATTTTTGTATGACGCTCCTTTTTGGTTCACTATTTGATATTTATTTACATTTTTACTCATCATTAATACTGTTAAAGGTTTAAAAGTTGTCCACTTGAACATAAGAAGCCTTTTCCCCAAAATGTCAGCGCTAAAAGCTTGGGTCATGATTCACAAACCGGATATTATCACAGTGTCTGAAACATTTTTAAAGGGAGATATCTCTGATGAGCAAATTCAGATTGATGGTTATGTTGTGTTTAGAGCAGATAGAATTAGTAGAGCATGTGGGGGTGTGGCAACCTACGTTCTTTCTAGTTTAAACTCGGAACTAACCTTGAAAGTTGTATCGGAGCACTTTGAATGTGTTTTTGTTAAAATACAGTTTCACCAAAATAAACAATTAATTATTGGAAATTTCTATAGGTTCCCAGCCGCACCAGTGGACTCTATCAAAGAAATAGTGTCCACAATTAACTCTCTGAATTGTCACTCAGAACGGATCATTCTTGGGGACTTTAATGTTAGCTGGCTTGCTCGCTCTTCTTCAAGTGATAAAAAACTATTTGAAAATACACATTTAACTCAACTGATCACTGAGCCTACCAGAGTCACTGAAACAACATCGACTCTTTTAGATCTAATATTTGTTTCTCATCCAGATAGGATTATTAAATCTGGGGTACTTTCTGACTGCTTTAGCGATCATTCTGTAATTTTTTGTGTATGGAAGATAAAAATTCCCAGTCTTCCTCCAAAATTCATAAATATGAGACAAAGTAAAAAATTAAATGTTGACAATTTTATTCAAGATGTTGTTTCTATCGACTGGGATAGGTTCCAGTTGATACCCTTTGTTGAAGATGCTTGGAGTTTTCTTTTGAATGAGTTCACTAAAGTTATTGATAAACATGCCCCTTGGAAATCTGTAAGAGTTAAGGGTAGACATCTACCTTGGGTCAGCTCTGAGTTAATAAATCAGTTCAAACGTAGAGATAAGGCTTGGGCAAAATATAGAGCTAGCAGAGATCAAGCGGACTGGGATGTTTACAAAAGATGGAGAAATGACTGTAAAACCCAAACAAGGAATGCTGAGGCAGACTATTATAGACAGGGTCTTGCTCAAGATTTTCAAAACCCGAAGCGGTTTTGGAAAAGATTGAACAATATTCTGAGTCCCAAAAAAAGTTCTGTGTCACAAATTCGTAGTAATGATGAGGTTGTCCACGACCCTGCGCTCGTCTCGAATATTTTTAATCTTCATTTTGCTTCTGTCAGTAACATGTACTCTAATGAGTCACCATACTTAAAAACATACGATGACAATCCTACTATCCCTGGGTCCTTCACATTTAGACCTATTCTACCCACTGAAATTTTACAAGTAATTGCTGACCTAAAGGATGGCTGTGCTATTGGTCCTGATGGCTTAGATGCCAAATTTATAAAACTAGCAGCTCATATACTTATTTATCCTCTAGCCGATTTATTTAATTTGTCTTTGTCTACTTGTCAGCTTCCATCAGTCTGGAAATGTGCAAAGGTCACCCCACTCCATAAGAGTGGTGACCCACTCGATGTTAACAACTACAGGCCAATATCTATTATTTGCTCTACTGCTAAAATATTTGAAAAATAAATTTTTAATCAACTATCTCAATACGTAAATGATTCTAATATATTATCTTCATTTCAATCTGGCTTTCGTTCTAAATTTTCCACCACTACAGCGCTCACAAAATTTACCAATGATGTGTTCTCTTCTTTTGGCAATGGACAATTAACAGGTGCTATTTTTATTGACCTAACCAAGGCTTTTGATTTAGTGGATCATTATTTACTCCTTGATAAATTACATGCAATTGGTGTTTCTCGACAAGCTTTGTTTTGGTTTAACAGTTATCTTCATAACCGTCGTCAATGTGTTTCTCTAAATCAAGTTCAGTCTGATTTTCTAGTGGTCGAAAAGGGGGTGCCTCAAGGTTCCATATTAGGTCCTTTGCTTTTCACAATTTTTATTAATGATCTCCCCAAAATAATGTCAATTTGTTCCATACATCTATTTGCAGATGACACGGTTATTCACTCATCTCACTCTGATGTAGCTCAGATACAAAGAAATCTGCAGTCTGAATTTTCCCTGGTCCAGGATTGGTTATCAAACAATAATCTCATACTGAATAAACAGAAGTCCTGTAGCATGCTGTTTGGCACTAGATACAACCTCAATCATTTATCCACTGATTTGTCCATTTACTTTTCTGATCAGTCTCCCCTTAAATTAGTTGAGTCTTTCAAGTACCTGGGACTCTGGCTGGATTCTGAGCTTTCTTTTAAGTCTCACATAGAATCCATTCGAACTAAAATAAACATTAGTCTTAAAGTTATGTATAGATCAATCAATTGTTTTAGCTTTAAAATAAGAAAACGAATTGCCCAGCAGCTGTTATTTCCAATACTGGACTATGGTGATGTCATCTACCAGAACACCTCTGAAACGCATCTCCATTCATTAACTGTTGCTTATAATAGTATTTGTAGATTTGTTTTGAGATGTCCTTATCTTACTCATCATTGTGTTATGTACGAATCACTGAACTGGTTATCACCCCAGGCTAGGAGAAAATTTCATTGGTTACTTTTTGTTTTCAAATGTTTTTATTTCAATTTTCCATCATACTTAAAACAATACTTACAGCCATTCACATCATCATATTCCCTAAGACATACACAACATCTTTTTTTCTTAGTGCCCATTATGAACTCAGAAACTGGGAGACGTGCTTTTAAGTTTAAAGCACCAGCTGACTTTAATATCCTGCCCTTGTCCCTTAGAGCAATTTCAAATTTTAACGCATTCAAATCTTCTCTATGGGCCCATCTTACAACTAGCTGCTCTTGTTTTTGATTGGAATTAAATTGTTGTTTGTATTTATTTTTCATGTTGATCTGTTATTTGTATGATCTGTGCATCTGCAAAGTTTGGTTATTTTTATTTTTATGTTTCATTTGTATATCATTTTTATTCATCTTTATCACTAAGGATACTAGTATACTGTTGGAGTGGGGGGTGTAGTGGGGGTTGAAATGTTGGAGGAGCCTTATATGTATGTTTTGTTTTGTTATTCTGTGTTGTTTATTGTTGTTGTTGTTGTTTGTTGCGCTTGAGGAAAACCTCGAAAACGAGTTGCTGCAACTCAATGGTTGATCCTCTAACAAAATTTCAAATAAATAAAAACATCATTTTTGGACACTGCTCCTACAGATTTGTCCCTAAAACCAGTAAGACTCTCTAAGCGGGAGATCGGCCTGATGTGTACCGCTTTGTGTGATTTTAGAGCAAAATCAGTAGGAGCAGTGTCCAAAAATGTGTTTGAAAAAATCGGCCTCATGGTGGCGCTAGAAGAGGGACATGTGAGAAATGGGGGGTGGAGGTTGTGGTTTGGCAGCTAAGGAGTATGTTTGCTTTTGGCCCGCCCAATCTTTTTCGTTTGGTTAGGATTTTAGTTAGGTCTCAGTTTTGTTTTGTCTTCTACCATCCTGGTCAGTAGTCATCCGTAGTCTTTTGTGTAAATAAAGAAACATTTAACTTATCTGAGCGTAAAATAAAATTCAATACATTTTGAGACCTGACTTTGTCCAATCATTATGTTATGACCATGGTGTGCGGAGGCAAGGTTTAGTGGCAGGCCGTGACACAAACAATCAAATACTGTTGCAATCACACAAAGTGGTACACAGTATCTCTAAATGCGGTACACAGTATCTCTAAAGTCATGTCATCAACATGGATCTGTCCCATTTCTCATATTCCCTCCTGATTGGCTACCATTGCCTTCTAATGTTTGTGTAGCCTATGTTTCTGTAGACATTATTTGTATAGGTGTCAAATTTAGCGCATTATTAACGAGTTAACTCAAAATCCTTTTAATGCCGATAATTTTTTTAATGTGTGATTAACGCAGTGATGTTTGAGCAGTCAGTGTGACAGTCAGTGTGAGATGCGGCTAGCAGCAGGGCTGGTCGTAGTATGAGACCCCATAACTCTATGTATGAGACAGACAAAACGGCGGAGATTTTTGCATCAGACAACCACAATCACAACCACAATATTACCGCTGACGGCATCGCGCACAGCAAATACCGAAGCGTTGACATGGCACATCTGTAGACAGCGCGAGCCCCAGACAAAACACGCTCCCAAGAACAGGAGCGGCTCCACCTTGTACACAAGCACATAGTAGCCTACGTCCTTTATACAGTGCTCCCCAGACCCCTGCATTAACACGCTAACAGTGACCACTGACCACCGAATGCATGCGACAACGGCCAGAGAACCCACATAGCAAACAGGTTTGGCCCAAATCCGGCTGAAATCCGGCAAGTCTGGCTGACTATGCCTTGTGTGCCACACATCTCCAACGAGCCATCACAGTGTCTCTCTACATCATAACCTAGCAGCTGGGTTTCTCATAGTGAACTAGGGTGCCCAATAACACCAGTCCAGGGTGCCTCAGAATACAGTTAAACCACTTTAGACCCTCTGATGCCTCATGCTTGCTTTGTAAAACACCCCTGAGTTGCACTGTACTTGAGTTATTTGTCAATACACCAACTTTCTTCACAAAAAATAGCTGATCTACAAGCTCTTGTAGCATCTTGTAGTGAGCTTGTAAATCTGCTACTTTGGTGAAGGATGCTGGGGTTTAGTGATTGAATGCCAAGTATAAACGTTTATTTTAAATCTGTCCTGATGAAAAATTTAAGGGAGCCTCCGCACACTCAAAAGTGTGCAAAATCATGTTCTTTATTATCAGTTAAATAAAGTGAAAGTTTTTGGTCATATACCTTCTTCAGGCTTGCAAAATAAATACTTAATATTAATATTAAAGGACAACTTTGTTTTTTTACAACAAGGGTTCATATTTTAGATTGTAATTAGATAAAAGAAAAAGTGAGCCAAGCCAGAAAAGGCAAGAAAGCTAAAAAGCATCAAGGGAAAGCAAAGAAGAAATCAAAGAAAAACTAGAAGCAGTGTTCTTCCGAACAGGTCTCCGACAGGTCAGGTGTTTTTTCTTTTTTTTTTTTTGCCTACTGGTGACTCTATAATAGGCCAAAGTGAAAAGGGTGCCATGCGTTCTTGGGCCTTTCACGGCAATCGGACGCTTGCATGCGGGATTTGAGGCATTTTGTTCCAAAAATGTGTTTTGCAAAAGTTGACCCGCTGGTGGCGCTATAACAGGCCAATGTGAGAAGGGTGGCATCTGTTCCTTGGCCTAGTGGGAATGTGTGTGCAAAATCTCACACACATAGCAGGCTGCGTTCATGATTTGAGACATTTTGTTCAAAAAGGAGCAGTCCTGCAAACCTTGGAATTCAATGTTAGCCAATTAGATAGAATATGATATCGGACAAATCTGCCATGATTACATCACTGTAGAGATACTGTGTACTGATTTGTGTGATTTTCTGATAAAATCTGAAGGTGTAATATCGAAGAATGTGTTTTACATATTGTAAGTCGGCCTTCTGGTGGCGCTATAAATGGCAGATGTGAAAAATGCAGGGCACAGGTTTTTCTCTGGGAAGTGTGCATACAAAGTTTTACACTAATCAGTGGAGTTATAGGTAAAAGCACAAATTTGCCTCTACACAACATGTATGCAAAAGACTGTATATTCAACAGACATAAAATACTGTGATACTATTCACCTGGACATTTTATGATGCTGTACATAGTAAGAAAGGTGTAGCATTATAATGTTTGGTTCAGGAGTTATGATGCAAAATACATTATTCAGTAATGGCGGATATTAAAATATGCATCAAGGAGGGGCATTTTTGGGAAGGCTCCATATCAGACATTGCTCAAGGACCCAAACTGTACAAGTCTACCACATTTCATGGTTTTATGCTTATATCCAGGGGGCAAACCAGCCTTTTTTTAGGAAACCTGCATTTGCCCCGACATAAAAAGTTGTCCACCAGAAATATTATCTATGACCCAGTAGGATCACAACCTATATGTACAACCCGGTCAATTTGTACAACAAAGTCCAATATGGCCGCCTCAATATTAGCCCCTATTAGTTTTAATGGGGGGTGAATAGGGCAACATTTTAAACTGAGGGATATTTCCACGAAACTTCACAGGTTGATCAATGGTATACAGGGTTAGGGTTTTGTATTGCAAGTTTCCATGAAATCCAATATGGCCGCCACAATATAGCCGCCATAATGTAAGGACCCAGAAAATAGGTTTTGCCTCTAACTTCTGAACCAGATGAGCTAGAAACGCAAACTTGGTGTCTATTTCATGGTGTCTGACCATGGGAGACTCAATGGAATAGCTAATTTTATTATTGGGTGTGTCTGGACCTTTATTGTGCATATTTGCAAGATGGTGGATTCCCAAAATAGAGCTTTAACATAATTTCTACCATGATTGTTGACTGCTTTTGCAAATACAAGCAATATGAATCCATTTGCTAAGATTTATGGCACAGAAGGGACTATTCTTGAGTTTGCATGTTGTCAAAATGGCTGTAAACGAGATATTATATTTCCTGTCCGATTCTACTGTATGTAGTTGTAGCAATGACTTCAGATAAAATCAGAGACCAAAACAATGTATCTTAGAAATTATTTTTTTATTAAAAAATAAATAAATAAAAGAGAGAGATTATCTCAATGAAATGAATGCAACTGCCTTTTTGGGTCTTTCACACATAGACATGCACATGCTTTCCAACAACTTCAGCTTCAGGGAGATTATAATGAACACATGATTAAAACAGGCTGCATTATAATGCAAATAATTGCTAGTCACTATCACTGTCATGTGTACCTATCCTGCTGCCTCTTGTCTCCAGTCCTTGGCAACGACACCCCAAGTAGCATGCAATTCCCTTCTTCGCACATGAACAGTTTTTCTGGCAGCCTTTGATACAGCTACATGATATTGCCTTGTCCATTGATATAGGCCAGGCTGGCTCTGTAGATGGACAGGGGACTGCCTTCCCATGGCGGCAGCATGATATAGGCATCTATATCATGCTGCCACCCACCTCCTAGACCTTCCAGAGCTGTGGGTGAGAACAGAGCAGGATGCATATCTTCCTATCCATCATAGTCTAGTGGTTTTTCTGAAAAATGTGATTGTTAGAGGCATTTTGGGGTAAAAGTTGGGAACCAGTCTATTTAACACAATTCAAGGGTGCTGAATCTGAAAAAAAAATGGTTCCCAAGCAAAAATTTGAGTTTTTGACCTTCTAATTTGCATAACAAAATAGCTGCCGAATTGTCAATTTTAAACTATTTCTTCAAGAGATATTTCACTTTCAAAAAACCCTTAGTAATTTTAACGTCTAATCAAGCTTTTGGGAACACCCAGGACAGTTTTTGAGTTGTTTGATTCAGTTTAGATTTAGATATTTGATATTCATTTTATCAGACACACCCCCTTCCTATACAAACCCATTGTAACTTCAAACTCCATTTTAACCATGATTGATTTAATGAAAACACCCGTCCTTTTTTCTGGTGACTCCTGACATCCTCCTAATACGTGAGCAGGTTGTGTTTTGTCAATAACATTTTTCATTTATTTTTAATAATTTCTTAATTGTATTAAATTTTTTTCATTTTCCCAAATAATTATAAAAAATAAACTAAAAAGGTTATCGAAAGAACACTGCCTGTTCGTATATTAGAAGGGCATCAGGAGTCACCAGAAAAAAGGATGGGTGTTTTAATTGAATCTATCATGGTTAAAATGTTTTATTTTTTATTTAAAAGGGATATTTCACTTAAATACAAATACATTTTAACCATGATAGATTCAATGAAAACACCCATCCTTTTTTCTGGTGACTCCTGATGCCCTCCTAATACACGAACAGGCAATGTTTTTTCGAGAACTTTTTTAGTTTCTTTTTAATAATTATTTGGGAAAATGAAAAATAAATACATACAAAAAATATGTTTTTTTAATAAATTAAAGGAGTTATCGAAAGAACAAGACCTGCTCACGTATTAGGAGGGCGTCAGGAGTCACCAGAAAAAAGGATGGGTGTTTTCAGTTAATCTATCATGGTTAGAATGGAGTTTGAAGTTACAATGTGTTTGTATAGGAAGGGGGCGTGTCTGATAAAAATGAATATGAAATATCTAAATCTAAACTGATTCAAGCACCTCAAAAACTGTCCTGGGTGTTCACAAAAGCCTGATTATATGATAAAATTATGAAAAGTTTTTTTAAAGAGAATTATTGCTTGAATAAATAGTTCAAAATGTACAATTCAGCAGCCACTTTGTTATGCAAATTAGAAGGTCAAAAACTCAACATTTTGATTGGGAACCAGGTTTTTCAGATTCGGCACCCTTGAATTATGTAAAATAGCCTGGTTCCCCACTTTTACCCCAAAATGCCTCTAACCTGCTTATAGAAGGCCTTTTTTCAGAATTTCCGCCTGACTATCACATGGTCTCAGCCCTTGGACTCGCACAGTGTCGTGCCCTGCCCTTTATTCACAGCCTGAGTGGCAGAGATACCACCAGCTATCCCTTTTTCACTGGAAAGAAGGCATGGTTCAAGACCAGCATGGGTCTAGATCTCCCTGCACTTCAGGAGCTTGGTGAAAATTCCTCTTATTCCCTCTCAGAGGTTGTCAAGAATCAGGCTAGAGACCTCACAATAGCTGTATATGCATCAAAAGCTGACCATTCGGAGGACTTTGACCTGGCAAAGCTGAGAGTGTACAAGTTCCTAAATAACCGATCAACCCTGTTGAAGCTGCTGCCACCTACAGAAAATGCCTTTGGCCTGCACCTGAAAAGAGCTGCTCTTGCAGCCATAATAGATAAAACTGCACACATCGCGAAGCCAGACATCCCTTGCTTCACTGAATATGGATGGTCTCTCAGTGATGGGAAGGCAGTCCCCTGTACATCTACAGAGCCAGCCTGGCCTATATCAATGGACAAGGCAATATCATGTAGCTGTATCAAAGGCTGCCAGAAAAACTGTTCATGTGCCATCCATCCATCCATCCATCTTCAACCGCTTATCCGGAATCGGGTCGCGGGGGTAACAGTTCCAACTGAGACTTCCAGATTTCCTTATCCTGCGCAACTTCCTCCACTCCCTCTGGGAGTATACCGAGGCGTTCCCAGGCCAGTCTGGAGATATAATCCTTCCATCTGGTCTTAGGTCTGCCACGGGGTCTCCTCCCAGTGGGACGTGCATCGAGGACCTTCCTAGGAAGGCGCTCGGGGGGCATCCGTACTAGATGCCCGAACCACCTAAGCTGACTCCTTTCCAAGTGAAGGAGCAGCGGTTCTACTCCAAGTCTCTCTCGGGTGATTGAACTTCATGTGCGAAGAAGGGAATTGCATGCTACTTGGGGTGTCGTTGCCAAGGACTGGAGACAAGATGCAGCAGGATAGGTACACATGACAGTGATAGTGACTAGCAATTATTTGCATTATAATGCAGCCTGTTTTAATCATGTGTTCATTATAATTTCCCTGAAGCTGAAGTTGTTGGAAAGCATGTGCATGTCTATGTGTGAAAGACCCAAAAAGGCAGTTGCATTCATTTCATTGAGATAATCTCTCTCTTTTTTTCTTAAAAAAAAAAAATAATAATAATTTCTAAGATACATTGTTTTGGTCTCTGATTTTATCTGAAGTCATTGCTACAACTACATACAGTAGAATCGGACAAGAAATATAATATCTCGTTTACAGCCATTTTGACAACATGCAAACTCAAGAATAATACAGGTATAAGTCCCTTCTGTGCCATAAATCTTAGCAAATGGATTCATATTGCTTGTATTTGCAAAAGCAGCCAACAATCATGGTAGAAATTATGTTAAAGCTCTATTTTGGGAATCCACCATCTTGCGAATATGCACAATAAAGGTCCAGACACACCCAATAATAAAATTAGCTATTCCATTGAGTCTCCCATGGTCAGACACCATGAAATACACCAAGTTTGCGTTTCTAGCTCATCTGGTTCTAAAGTTAGAGGCAAAACCTATTTTCTGGGTCCTTATATTATGGCGGCCATATTGTGGCGGCCATATTGGATTTCATGGAAACTTGCAATACAAAAAATGTTCATATGTATACCATTGATCAACCTGTGAAGTTTCGTGGAAATATCCCTCAGTTTAAAACTTTGCCCTATTCACCCCCCATTAAAACTAATAGGGGCTAATATTGAGGCGGCCATATTGGACTTTGTTGTACAAATTGACCGGGTTGTCCATATAGGTTGTGATCCTACTGGGTCATAGATAATATTTCTGGTGGACAACTTTTTATGTCGGGGCAAATGCAGCACACCTTCCTTTGCCCCCTGGGTATTATATCAACCCCAGGTGGGAATCGATCCAACGACCTTCTGCATGAAAGGCATATGCCCTGACCACTACACTAGACAGCCAAAGGTTCTGTCAATCATGTTTGTTTAAAAAAAAAAAAGTAAACAAAAAAAAAAAGGTTCCATGTAGGCTGAGTGCCTTGATTTTATTGACTTTCTTTCATATTTTGGAGGCTTGGGGTGAAATCAATCTGAGTAAATGTAATCTGAGTATTTCTGAAATTTTCGAGTGATCATATTTTCTTTCACTCAGAACAGAAAAATAACGGCCGTTAGAGAAGGGCTAATTTTGAACGTGATCTGGAGTTAGATCAGACGTGTCAACATTAAAGAGTTTGACATACGCACATGCCATGGGCATCCAGGATGTTATCATCAACTCAACACGCCGTGGGGTTTGAACTCTCAACCTTCTGTATATCAGGCACAGGCACTAAGCACCTAGTCAAGGCACGCGTGTAAGCAAGTTGCATGTCTTTAAACAAAACAAGGCATGACTTATGCCCTTTTAAAGTTTGAATTTTCAAACGCTTCGTATAGCGCCGCCCCTTTTGGTGATATTTGGACTAACCCTCTACATCTTTGCCAAATGCCATGAACGTGTCACTTTGCATGTATGATTTAGAGGCAGAAGAATAATTTGCATAAAACTGCAATATTTAGTGAATTATGAAAAAATTATGTTTCATTATGTTTAAAGGTCAGAGGTCAAAAATCAGAGTGTAAAAGTTGTTCGGCATGAGGAGACGCATACGTTTATACAGGTTTCATGGCTGTACCTCAAACAGAGCATGAGCTATACCTGTTCAAAGTTTGCATTTTCAAAGGCTTCCTACAGTGCCACCCCGATTGTTGCGAGCTTCGTGTTTTAGCCGTTTGGCATAGTCCTCTGCCATACTACCGAGTTTCGTAAAAAGCGACTGCACGGTCAAGCCACTAGAGAAAAAGTGGCAGAAGAATAATAGTGATGAAGACCAATATCAATGAGTGACCTTTGCCACTG
Source organism: Nannobrachium achirus (assembly GCF_963921795.1). Lineage (NCBI taxonomy): Eukaryota > Metazoa > Chordata > Actinopteri > Myctophiformes > Myctophidae > Nannobrachium > Nannobrachium achirus. Next base: position 57,675,924 of record NC_137827.1, on the reverse strand, counting down.
TGTGGCTTGGCCACTAATAATATTCGAATATATTCGATATTCGAGACCAATTCTAAGACCAATATTCAAATTTAATTTCTGAGGAATATTGGCAGCTCTACTGTGTACCGCTTTGTATGATTTTAGGCAAAAATCTGTAGGAGCAATGTCCAAAAATGTGTTTTGCTAAACTGGTGGCGCTAGAAGAGGGGTATGTGAGAAATCAGGGGCGGAGGTTGTGGTTTGGCAGCCAAGGAGTGTGTGTGCAAGGTTTGGCATCGATAGGGCAGAGATAAAGATAAAGGCAAAAGTGTGACATGACATGACGGACAGAGGGACTGCCGGACTGACAGACAGCCGGTGGAGCATTTCATAGTAACTTGCGACCTAACAGTCGCAACTAGAACTGCACTCTGTCGAGGTGCCATCTTGCGGCTTACGTCAGTCATCATATCCATATTTGGGAAAATATTTTGTCCACATTTTGTCCAACTTCAACAACCAACCGCAACTGCAATCACACTTGCCAATTAATTCCATCCTGTGAGAATTCCGTCCGGCACGACCTTGCCCTTTCGCCCTTTTGCATCTTACTGGTAATAATAATAATAACTAGAAAATAAAATTTAGAAGAAATTTTAAGTGTGCCTGCAGCTCTCTAAGTTTGTGCAACCTTGTGTTGCGGTTGGTGTTAGCATTAGCATTTTTTAGCATTAACATCAGCATGAGCATTAGAATTTTTAAAATTTTTAGCATTAGCTTTATCATTAGCATTTTAGCATTAGCATTTGTATTAGCATTATCATTAGCATTTTTTGCATTAGCATTAGCTAGCATTAGCATTTTAACATTAGCTTTTCTAACATTAGCATTTAGCATTAGCATTTGTATCATTAGCTAACATTAGCATTAGCATTTCTAACAGTAGCATTTTAAGCCAAATCAAATTTTGGCCAATCTGAAGAGGGGGAGGGGCTAAGTTAAACCAATTAAGGTAAAGACCTCTGAAACAAGTCAAATGACACCACCCACAATTTTTTACGAAAAACGGTTGATGAGTTATAGCCAAATAAAGTTTTGGCCAATCAGCAGAGGGGCGGGGCTAAGTTAAACCAATTAAGGTGAATAACTCTGAAACAAGTGAAATTACACCACCCACAAGTTTGTACAACAAACGGTTGATGAGTTATTGCCAAATAGAGGAATAATCAAGTTTCAACCAATCAGAAGAGGGGGCGGGCTACATTAAACCAATTAAGGACTCTGAAACAAGTCAAATGACACCACCCACAAGTTTGTATGACAAACGGTTGATGAGATCGAGACGGTGCCATGCTGCAAAGTGGAGTTAGAGCTGTTCAAAGCTCAGCCAATAAGAAGACTGAGCTTAAGAGTGGCGAGGCTTAAGTAATAAGTCCCAATTGGCCGTTTAAGTCCAGACACCGAATTTCAAGACGGTACCATGCTGCGAACTGGAGTTATGGTTGTTTAAAGCTCAGCCAATAGGAAGACAGAGGGGGTGAGGCTTCAGCAATTACAGTTTGTCCCTATTTTTTTATAAAACTTTATTAAACAATTTTGTATTCACAAATACATACTTTTTTTTTTCTTTTTTTTCAAAATGTACAAGAAGGATCTCATAATAGACAAAACTAGTTCCTCATATATTTCATACAAAACATTCAGTAAACGAAGAAACCATGTAATAGGACAGACTGTAATAGGGTAACTAACCAATGGAGACAGCGCTTCTTATGCATCTGTGTATTCTGAGAAAAAGACAGAATATTCAGTATCTACACTTCGTTTTTACTTGCAGACAATTGGATAAGTATTTTTTTTTTTTTGTTAAACAGTTAAAAATTCAGGAGGTGCCAAGGTGTTCTCTTTCCTCTGTTTCTGTCTAGAGTACGGGCCCTTCTAAGACTGGACAGAATTTGTTTAAAAACAGTGTTGTGTGGAATTATTTGTACTTAACCCAAAGACATTTTACATCTAGTCTTCCATAGTTTTGCAATGACCACCAGGGGCGGAGCGTCCGGTTAAGCTGGGTAAGCGGCCGCATATAGGCCCGCGAACCACGGGGCCCGGCCGTCAGACGATCAGATCACAAGGATCTTTAGTTTAGCCTATTAGGATTTGGACGCACTTTGCGTCCTCCGCCTCTAGGTGGGGCAGGCGGGCCTTTTAAAACTTTATAATCATCATCATCATCATCATCAACATCATCAATCACTTGTCAACACAAGCCAGCTAGCCTTCAGCAATGCGTTGTTTACGCATGGGTGGCTTAATCATGAGCGGAAATGCATATAAACTGTAAACTGGACATACAAAAATACAAGTGGATGATTTTGCAGAGCAGAGCGAGGAGTCCACTTCATAGTGGTGAGTAGGCCTGTATAAGCATACTTTGAAGGCTATAGAGCTCATGGGCTGCTGTCCCTGTGCCAATGTTTCCTAAGCAGTTCACCATATTTTATTAATACTGTGAGTGTTGCTCATTGGTGGTGCTGTTGATGCCGTTTTGATTGATTGGTTTCCAAGTTGCTTTCTGTGATGGTGGGTGCAGGGTGCTGACTATAGGCTACTGCTATTGTGTATATGCTTAGGACTTTAGGCTATGTGTCTGGATCTGTATATCTGATCTGTCGCTATAGACCCCCCCCCCCCCCCACCACGTCGGCGTCGGGGGGGGGGGGGGGGGGGGGGCGACGTGGTGGGGGGGGGGGGGGGGGGGGGGGCTACCTACAAGCTTTTTCGTTCACCTCTACGTTAAAACCAATTCCAGTCATGCTGGCCCACACAGCTTTAGATCTATTGCATTCGAACAGGAAATGGTTCAGAGTTTCAGCTTGACTACAGCTCGGTACAGGACATTCCGTTGTGTTAATTCTATTGCACCATCTCAGGACGTGTCTAACCGGGAGTTTATTTTGGGATATGAGAAAAGCTCTATCTTGCATTTCATTTGATAGATTTCCTGTATATATATTCTTTACACATATTTCATTTTCTTCATCATTTAAACCTTCGTATTGAGTCATGCCTCCATGTACTTTCTCATTGATCATGGTATAAATCATTTTACTAGACAGTGTGTTCCAATCAATATTTAAATAATCATATTTCTTAATAAAGTCTCCATATAGCAGTTGGTAGTTGGGAATTCCATTACGTCCTCTACCGTATCTTTTCATCCAAGAGTTTGGATCCCCGACCCAAATTGCTCTTCTCTCTATGCATTGACTATATTTTTGACTATATTTTTAACAAAAAGTATTTTTAATTTTAGTTCTAGATCTACAGCGTCAAGGCCACCATGTTTCTTACTGCGGAACAATATTTTTCTCTTTGTGATTTCATAATTTGTTCCCCATATGAAGTTCACACACATCTTATTCATTTTTGTTACATATTTTTTGGGAGGTGGAAAAATTGTACCAAGGAACATGAGTGTAGATATTAGGTAGCACTTCTGAATTTCCACTTTGGACCTGTAAGGGATATTTAATGTAGCATATTTCTCTATTATCTCCTGTAATTTTGTAATTCTCTTCTCCCAGTTTTTTTCCACAACATTTCTCCTTGCTAATATACAGACCCAAGACTTTGATTTCATCTTTAACTATTACATTTACTGTTGGTTTATTTTCTTGTACTCCCATCCAGACTCCCTCTGTTTTATTTTGATTCAATTTTGCTCCAGCTACTTCTTCATACAGTTCAAAATGTTTATTTACTATATTCATTTCATCTAGGTTTCGAATTATGATGGAAATATCGTCTGCATAAGCCAAGGCAGTAACTTTCTGACCTGTACTTATGACTAATCCTTGTATATTAACATCGCTGTTTATTCTTTTCAACAAGGGGTTAATAGCGACTGGACAGCCCTGCTTGACTCCCTTCTCAATTTCGAAGGGGTCTGTTAGGACTCCATTAACATTGATTTGAACCGTAGATCTTGCATATAACAATTTAACCATGTCAATAAAACTATCTGGAAAGCCATATCTTTTCATCACCAACCACAGGTAGTCCCTGGAGATATAATCGAAAGCCTTTTTTTGATCAAGTCCTATGATATAAAGTCTTTCTCTACATCTGATGTTATAATGTCTCTAAATATGCATAAATTGTCCCACAACTCTCTGCCCTTTATGGCGCATGTTTGTTCTTGTTCGATGATCTGATCCAAAATATTCATCAATCTATTAATTATTACTTTGGCCAATATTTTATAATCTGTATTCATCAAGGTCAAATGTCTATAATTATCTAGATTGCTCCTGTCTCCTTTTTTTATGTAACATTGTCATCACACCATGATAAAATGAGTTACCTAATCTACCTTCTTTAATCCCTTCATTGAAAGCCGCTGTAAGAGTATTGAGTACTGGTTCAGAAAGCAGCTTGTAGAGTTCGGCTGAAATGCCATCAGGACCAGGACCTGGACTTAAGTTGTTTTATGGCAATTATTACCTCTTCTTTTGTAATCTCACCTATTAGTGACATTGTTTCCTCCCTAGGCAAAGGTTGGATGTCTTCCAAAAAATCTGACATTTTATTAAAATTCGGTTTAAAATTCTTATACATTTCGGAACACATTTCTTTAATAACTCTTCTTTTCTCTTTCTCATCGGATACCAAACGGCCCTCTTTATCTATAACTGATTCTAGCAAGCGTTTTTCTCTTCTTTTTTTACATAGTGACAGTGCTTTAGAAACTAGAACTCCTGAATCGGATATGGTATTAAAACCAGCTTCCTTCTTAATATTGAACAGAAATTCATTATTGTAATTGTTCAATTCCTTTTTTAAATCATATAAATCTTTCTGTTCACTCTCACTCAGTATATTTTTTAATTTTAGTTCTAGGACATGTTTTGTTAACTGGTCATATTTGTGATTTCGTTCTATGTTCATCTCTTTGGACATGAATTTAGAATAGTCACCGATCCTTTTTTTTCATTTTCAGTTTGTCCTTATTGGCCGGAAAAAGTCCAAAGTTGTGTGAGCATTTTAAAGTTCAAATCACATTGCTAGGCAAAAGTATGGCAGAGTTATGTGGTGCCAAGTTTCTTTTTTTTTTCTTTCGTAACACGGATCGGAAAAGAAAAGTAATAGCACCCCATTCCCGGCCGAGCCACACATTTTGAGGTATATATTGCAGGGTCGGCGTAAATCGTGCGGCAGTTATTACGTGCCGAAATTTGCGAAATGACTTAATGACTGACTTAAGTATGGCAGATTACAATACGTTTTTTGACATTGCATGGCAGGCACACTTAATAAATAGTGATGCACTGGCCTCTACACGTTGAAAATAGTTTCTACTGTTGGAAACTCTGCAATCATAATGGAAAGCTAACCTTATATTTATATCTGGTGTCAGCAGTATAATGATTTTATTGTGGAGAGACATATAGACAGACACATACATCGTCATCATCATTTCCTTTATTCAAACAGGTAAAAAAGACTTATATAGCTTCATCAAAATATGTGTCTGCTGCGATGACACATCTCTACAATAAACCACAACGGACAATGAGATATCTACATTTGTTTATATATCTATGACTTTCGACCTGCTTGTCGTAGCCACTTGTGAGTCGCTGGCAACTTTTTTCCTAACTATATTGTTTTCTAAATAAGTGTCCAACAGTTGTTCAAAAATATATAGCTCCCAAAAAATCTTTTCTTCAAAATGAAGCCCCCGATATAGTTAAAAAAAAAACATTGGAAAGCACTAGCCTGTTACCGTAATATCTGAAAGGTGGTGAACAATCTTTACATCATACTCTTGTCGTAACTGTACGGTGGCTGCTGTCTCTCTTGCAACTTTAATTATAACTAGAAAAGAAAATTTCTGAGAAATTTTAAGTGTGCCTGCAGCTCACTAAGTGTGTGCAACCTTGTATAGCAGTTTGTGTTAGCATTAGCATTTTTGCATTAACATTAACATCATTATTATTAGCATTTTTATCAATAGCTTTAACATTAGCATTTGTATTATCATTAGCTTTAGCATTTTTAGCATTAGCATTTGTTAGCATTATTATTTGTAGCATTAACATAGCATTAGCATTTGTTAGCATTAGCATTTGTTAGCAATATCAATAGAATTTGTTAGCATTGGCATGAGTTAGCATTAGCATGTGTTAGCATTAGCATTTGTTAACATTAGCATTTGTTAGCATTAGCATTATCATTTTTTGCATGTGTTAGCATTATAATTTTTTAGCATTAGCATTAGCATGTGTTAGCATAAGCATTTGTTAGCATTAGCATTAGCATTTGTTAACATCAGCATTTTTTAGCATTAGCATTCGCATTTGTTAGCATTAACATTTGTTGGCATTAACAATAGCGGTTAGCTGTTTGGACTGTGGGACCACCCACCGAGTTTGAGACCAGTAACGTGTTGGGAAGTGGAGACATGGCTGTTTAAAGCCCAGCCAATAGAAAGAGAGGGGGCGGGGCTTCAGCGATTACAGCCCATTCCTATAAGTACACACAGGGAGTTTCGAGACAATACCATGCTGTAAACTGGAGTTATAGTTGTTTAAAGCTCAGCCAATAGGAAGATAGGGGCGGGGCTTAAGAGGGGGCAGGATTTAAGTAATAAGTCCCTATTGGCGGTCTATGTCCAGACACCAATTTTCAAGACGGTACCATGCTGTGAACTGGAGTTATGGCTGTTTAAATCCCAGCCAATAGGAATACAGAGGGGACGGGGCTTAATCAATTATAGCTCGTCCCTATTGGCCGGAAAAAAGTCCAAAGTCATGTGAGCATTTTAAAGTTTAAATCACGTTGCTAGGCAAAAATATGCCAGAGTAATGTGGCATACTTACTGTGGTAAGTTTCTGTTATTTTTTCAGAATCCCCCATTCAAAGTCAAGGGTTTTTTTGGGCGTTGTTTTTGCGAATTACGTCACCATGGTAATGCGGATCCGAAAGAAAAGTAATAGCACCCCATTCCCGGCCGAGCCGCACGCTTTGATGTATGTGCCGAAATTTGCTAGAACATTATATACTTACTTACTTACTTAAGTATGGCGGATTACAATAAGTGTTTTGCCATTGCATGGCAGGCACACTTAATTAAGTGTGCCTGCCATGCAATGCAATGGCAAAACACTTATTGTAATCCGCCATACTTGGTTATATCCGTAAGTAATGTCGCCACAAATTTCGGCACGTAATAACTGCCGCACAATTTACGCTACCCCCGCATTATATACATCAAAACATGCTGCTCGGCCGGAAATGGGGTGCTATTACTTTTCTTTCAGATCCACGTTAACATTGCAACGTAATTCGCAAAAAACTATGCCCAAAAACCCCATTGACTTAGAATGGGGGAAATTTTGGCAAGTAATAACTGCTGCATGATTTACGCCATCCCCTCAATATATACATCAAAATGTGCGGCTCGGCCGGGAATGGTGCACTATTACTTTTCTTTCCGATCCGTGTTACCATGGCAACGTTATTCGTAAAAAAAACGACGCACAAAAACCCCCATTGAATTTGAATGGGGGACTCAAAAAAAGAGAAACTTTGGCGCCACATAACTCTGCCAAACTTTTGACTAGCAACGTCATTTAAACTTGGGATGAGCTGTAATTGATTAAGCCCACCCCCTCTGTATTCCTATTGGCTGGGCTTTAAACAGCCATTACTCCTGTTCACAGCATGGTACCGTCTTTAAACTTGGTGTCTGGACTTAAACGGCCAATAGGGACGTATTACTTAAGCCCCATCCCCTCGTAAGCCCCGCCCCTATCTTCCTATTGGCTGAGCTTTAAACAGCTATATCTCCAGTTTGCGGCATGGTACCGTCTCGAAACTCGCTGTGTGTACTTACATGGCCAATAGGAATTATCTGTAATTGCCTAAGCCCCAAAGCCATGTCTCCACTTCCCAACACGTTACTGGTCTCAAACTCGGTGGGTGGTCCCACAGTCCCAACGGCCCAATAACCAATTAATGCTAATGCTAACAAATGCTAATGTTAACAAATGCTGAGGTTAACAAATGTTAATGCTAAAAATGCTAATGCTAATGCTAATGCTAACAAAGGCTAATGTTAAAAATGCTAATGTTAACAAATGTTAATGCTAACAAATGCTAATGCTAACAAATGCTAATGCTACCACATGATAATGTTAACACATGATAATGCTAAAGCTAACTTATGCTAATGCTAACTAATGCTAATGCTAACAAATGAGCTTTAAACAGCTATATCTCCAGTTTGCAGCATGGTACCATCTCAAAACTCGCTGTCTGTACTTACATGGCCAATAGGAATTATCTATAATTGCTTAAGCCCTGCCCCCTCTGCCTTCCTATTGGCTGGGCTTTTAACAGCCATGTCTCCACTTCCCAACACGTTACTGGTCTCAAACTCGGTGGGTGGTCCCACAGTCCCAACGGCTAAACTCTAATGCTAATGTTAACAAATGCTAATGTTGACAAATGCTAACAAATGATAATGATAATGCTAACAAATGTTAATGCTAACAAATGATAATAATAACAAATGTTAATGCTAAAAATGCTAATACTAATGAATGGTAATGCTAATGTTAAAAATGTTAATGTTAAAATGCTAATGCTAACAAATGTTAATGTTAACAAATGCTAATGTTAATATTTCTTGCCAGCCAAATTTAAATATGAATGTGCGCTTATAACTCCAGGAAATAGCTATATTTAATCATCTTAATCACATCAATTTACCAAGCAACATTGACATACCATACCACGCAATGACCACTAGAGCGAGCCATTGACCATAGACTGTGCAAGCCCCCATGTAAACCCATGTTAAAACCAAGGTTCACAACATCCAAGGATGGGATGATGACATCGCTCCCCATTGACATTGAAAGGAAGCTCAATACTGTTCAATTCGTGCTTGATCGTCTAAAACCACCATCGGTATGGGCACCGGAACGTATACAGATGCCACACAGAAAGTTTCCGAATCAAAATCCGACCTAGTGAAACTGCGTGAGGGTCGGATGGTTTGCATTGAGCCTAGCGGCTAGCAGAGGCCTTGGTAAACAGGAAGCTATGGTTTAAAGGTGACGTCATAATCGTATCCTTTTTTTTCCACGGTTTACGTGTGGATACCATGGGAAGGTAAGCTAAGCATTTCGCTCCATCTATTAACCCAAATTAAAAGCTTAAACAATGCTTTTATATGAGATAGTTGATCTAAAAGTCGCCCGGCGCTAACTGAGTTAACAAATGCTAATGCTAACACATAATAATGCTAAAGCTAACACATGCTAATGCTAACTAATGCTAATGCTAACAAATGATAATGTAAAAAAATGTTAAATGCCAATGCTAACACATGCTAATGCTACAAATGCTAACATTAGCATTTGTTAACATTAGCATTTGTTAGCATTAGCATTTTTAACATTAACATTTTTAACATTAGCATTACCATTCATTAATATTAACATTAGCATTAGCATTTTTAGCATTAACATTTGTTATTATTAGCATTTGTTAGCATTAACAATTGTTAGCATTATCATTAGCATTTGTTAGCATTTGTCAACATTAGCATTTGTTAACATTAGCATTAGAGTTTAGCCGTTGGGACTGTGGGACTGAACTAGTTCGGGATCGGCACTCTGATAAGGACAAATAAAGCCGAACTAGTTCGGCTGCAGGCACACTTAAAAGTAGCTAATGCTTAAAATGCTAAAGCAAATAATGCTAAAAATAATGCTAATGCTAATAAAAATGTTAATGTTAAAGCTAATGATAAAAATGCTAATGCTAAAAATTATAATAATGACATTAATGTCAATGCAAAAATGCTAATGCCAACACCAACTGCTAAACAAGGTTACACACACTTAGCGAGCTGCCGGGCACGCTTAAAATGTCGTAGAAATTTTCTTTTCTGGTTCTATTAACTCTAGTCGAGATATACAGTAACTCTGGTAGTCCATAGTAAAATGGACATTAGAATGTTAGGTGTTCAACCTCATTAACCTCAAAATAGGCTAGACACAGAGACACCATCTTTATAATTCATGACTGACTGAAGAGTCAAATTTTAACAACTTGCACCAGGAAAGAGAATTTAATTAACTCTTTCTTGGTGAAAGTTTTTAAAGGTAAAATAACTGATGTTACTATACTGATGCTATGTCTTGGTGGGGGCTCGACCCATGATGGACTTCTTAGTGTTTAGTTCAGGTCTCAGCAGCATGGTATAACACTTTGGGCCAAACAATGCCAGCAATAGACCAAAACTAGATGCTAAAATAGCAAACACCTCCACTACATCTGCATATTTGCCTGGAGAGCTGATATATGCTGGGATGAAGCCTATCCACACGGCACAGAAGATCAACATACTGAAAGTGATGAACTTGGCTTCATTGAAGTTGTCTGGGAGATTCCTTGCCATGAAAGCTAGGAGAAAGCTGAGGAGTGCCAGTAAACCAATATAACCAAGTAACACTGCAAAACCAACTGTTGATCCCACATCACATTCATAGACTATCTTATCACTGCGGTATTGTGTGTTTTTATGAGGAGTTGGTGAGGCAGACACTAGCCAAACTGTACAGATAATTGCCTGGATGACAGTAAGAACCAGAACTGTTCCTCTCTGCTGCATGGCACCAAACAACTTCATAATGTCTGCTCCTCCAGGCTTGGAGGCCCTGAACACGGCCAACACCACCATAGTCTTTACCAGGATACAACTGACACAGAGCACAAAGCTAATCCCAAATGCTGCATGTCTCAGCTGACAAGTCCAGAGTATGGGACGACCAATAAACAAGAGGGAACACATGAAACACAGTTTAAGAGACAATAACAGTTGGAAGCTGAGTTCTGAGTTGTTAGCGCGTACCATGGGTGTGTCTCGATGATATATGAAGATTCCTAGAACAATGGCACACATGAGTGTGCCTAGCAATGAGATGGTTGTCAAGGAGATACCCAGGGCCTCATGGTAGGAGAGGTACTCCACAACCTTAGGGATACAGTGGTCACGCTGGGGATTGGGCCAGGATTCATCTGGACAACTGGTGCACTCTGTAGAGCCTAACAAGGAGTGCAAGGTTAAATGGACACATGTACAGCATTGCTCTAAAGTAAATTACCTGCTATACATAGCTACATAATGTAAACCTACCAGTCTCATTGCTGATCTTTCCCTCAGAACATGCAATGCAGTCAAAGCAGCAGACAGGTTCCCCTTTCCTTCTTGCCAGACGGGTTCCAGGGGAACACCTCTCACTGCACACTGACCGAACCTACAAAGGAAAGTGACAGTGATCAATTTCAGTCTAAACCTAGAAAAGTGTGCTCCTCGGAGCATATATCTCCACCAGGCTGGGTTGCCTAGCCAACATGTTTTTAGTATTATTATTTTTACCATTAGCATTTTTAGCTTTAGCATTAGCGGTTAGCCATTGGTTATGTGGGACCACCTACCAAGTTTGAGACCAGTAACGTGTTGGGAAGTGGAGTTATGGCCAAATAAAGCTTCGGCCAATCGGAAGAGGGGGCAGGGCTAATTTAAACCAATTAAGGTGAAGGACTCTTAATCAAGTCATATGACACCAGCCACAACTCTGTATGACAAACAGTTGATGAGTAATTGCCAAATAAAGGAACAATCAAGTTTCGGCCAATCAGAAAAGGGGGTGGGGATAATTTAAACCAATTAAGGTTAAGGACTCTTAATCAAGTCATATGACACCACTCACATGTCTGTATGACAAACGGTTCGTGAGAAATAGAGGCACTTCCTGTTTGGTGAAGGGCACTTCCTGTTTGGCGAATGAAGCACCAATTGAGGTTAAGAACTCTTAATCAAGTCATATGACACCACCCACACGTCTTTACGACAAACGGTTCATGAGATATAGAGGCACTTCCTGTTTGGCGAAGGGCACTTCCTGTTTGGCGAAGGAAGCACCAATTAAGGTTAAGGACTCTTAATCAAGTCATATGACACCACCCACACATCTGTAAGACAAACGGTTCATGAGATATAGAGGCACTTCCTGTTTGGCGAAGGGCACTTCCTGTTTGGTGAAGGAAGCACCAATTGAGGTTAAGGACTCTTAATCAAGTCATATGACACCACCCACGTGTCTGCACAACAAACGGTTCATGAGATATAGAGGCACTTCCTGTTTTGCGAAGGGCACTTCCCGTTTGGCAAAAGAAGCACCAATTAAGGTTAAGGACTCTTAATCAAGTCATATGTCACCACCCATGTGTCTGTACGACAAACGGTTCATGAGATATAGAGGTACTTCCTGTTTGGTGAAGGGCACTTCCCGTTTGGCGAAAGAAGCACCAATTAAGGTTAAGGACTCTTAATCAAGTCATATGACACCACCCACATGTCTGTACGACAAACGGTTCGTGAGAAATAGAGGCACCTCCTGTTTGGTGAAGGGCACTTCCTGTTTGGCTAATGAAGCACCAATTAAGGTTAAGAACTCTTAATTAAGTCATATGACACCACCCACGCGTCTGTACGACAAACAGTTCATGAGATATAGAGGCACTTCCTGTTTGGCGAAGGAAGCACCAATTAAGGTTAAGGACTCTTAATCAAGTCATATGACACCACCCAAACGTCTGTACGACAAACGGTGCATGAGATATAGAGGCACTACCTGTTTGGCGAAGGGCACTTCCTGTTTGGCAAAGGAAGCACCAATTGAGGTTAAGGACTCTTAATTAAGTCATATGACACCACCCACGGGTCTGCACAACAAACGGTTGATAAGATATAGAGTGTGTGCAACCTTGGGTTGGTGTTAGCATTAGCATTCTTAGTTTTAGCATTAGAATTTTTAACATATTCATTAGGCTTTAACATTAGCATTAGCTTTAGCATTTTTTAGCAATAACATTTTCATTTTTTGCATTACCATTAGCATTTTTAGCATTAGCATTTTAACATTAGCATTTTTAGCATTAGCATTTCTAACATTAGCATTAGCATTTTAGCATTAGCTAGCATTAATATTTCTAACATTAGCTTTTTTAAGCATTAACTTTTTTAGAATTAGCATTTGTTATCATTAACGTTAACATTTGTTAATATTAGCATGTGTTATCATAAACATGCGTTAGCATTAGCATTAGCATTTTTAGCTTAGCATTAGCGGAAGTAGTGGTTAGCATTAGTGGTTAGCCGTTGGGACTGGGACCACCCACCGATTTTAAGACCAGTAATGTGTTGGGAAGTGGAGTTATGGACAAATAAAGCTTTGGCCAATCAGAAGAAGGGGCGGGGCTAAGTTAAACCAATTAAGTTGAAGAACTCTGAAACAAGTCAAATGACACCACCCACAAGTCTGTACGACAAACGGTTGACAAGATAAAGCCAAATAAAGTTTAAGCCAATCAGAAGAGGGGGCGGGGCTAAGTTAAACAAAATAATCTGAAGGACTCTGAAACAAGTCAAATGACACCAGCCACAAGTCAAACGGTTGACGAGATAAAGCCAAAAAAATGTTGTCCAATCAGAAGAGGGGGCGGGGCTAAGTTAAACCAATAAAGGTGAAAACTCTGAAACAAGTTAAATTGCACCACCCACAAGTCTGTACGACAAACAGTTGATGAGTTAGAGCCAAATAGAGGAACAATCAAGTTTCGACCAATCAGAAGAGAGGGCAAGTCAAATGGGGCGGGGAAGGAAGCCAATAGGAAGACAGAGGGGGTGGGGCTTCAGCAATTACAGTTCGTCCCTATTTGCCAGAACGACGCCCAAAAAACCCATTCACTTTGAATGGGGAACTCTGGAAAAAAAAAAAAAAAAAAAAAAAAACGTTGGCGCCTCATTACTCTGGCATATTTTTGACTAGCAATGTGATTTAAACTTTCCAACACTCACAGGACTTTGGACTTTTTTTCCGGCCAATAGGGACGAGCTGTAATTAATTAAGCCCCACCCCCTCTTTATTCCTATTGTCTGGGCTTTAAACAGCCATAACTCCAGTTCACAGCATGGTACCGTCTTGAAACTTGGAGTCTGGACTTATTACTTAAGCCCCGCCCCCTCTTAAGCCCCTATCTTCCTATTGGCTGAGCTTTAAACAGCTGTATCTCCAGTTTGCAGCATGGTACCGTCTCGAAACCCGCTGTGTGTATTTACACGGCCAATAGGAATGATCTGTAATTGTTTGAGCCCCGCCTCCTCTGCCTTCCTATTGGCTGGGCTTTAAACATCAATAACTCCACTTCCCAACACGTTACTGGTCTCAAACTCGGTGGATGGTCCCACAGTCCCAACGGCTAACTACTAATGCTAACCATTACTTCTGCTAATGCTTATGCTAAAATGCTAAAGCTAGCAAATGCTAATGCTAAAACATGCTTATAAATGCTAATGCTAAAAATGCTAATGCCAATACTAACAAATGCTAATGCTAAAATGGTAATGCTAAAGCGAAAAATGTGAATGTTAAAAATGCTAATGCTAAAAATGTTAATGCTAATGCTAAAAATGCTAATGTTAGAAAAGCTAATGCTAGCTAATCTATCTATAAATGCGAGAAGTCTCTGCGTGTCTGTAATCCGCGTATCTCGAGAACCGTTCGTCCCACCGGCTTCAGATTCGGCACGCGCGTTCCCCGCCGCGGCACGGAGTGCAGTGCCGGGTCTCGACCCGACCCGACGCGCGGTTTTCCCGAACCGGCGCGAAACGTTCGGAATCTCCTTATGCGGGGTTGATTGTTGACATCAGGCTGTTCCGGAGGAAATCGGCGAAAGCTCTGACTCATTGTGACATCACTTCATAAAAGGCTCTGACATCACGTACGCCACATGAGTCAACAAAAAATATATGGGCATAAAATGGACGCAGACAGACAGATACAGATATCTCCATATATGGGCATAAATGGACACAGGCAAACAGATGTTCAAAACGGGTCCTATGACAACAGGTATAATGAGGTTTGCATTAAAGGGGGAACCGGCACTGTGTCTGCAACACAGTTGGAGGCACAGACAGATACTCCATATATGGGCATAACATGGACGCAGATAGTCAGATATCTCCATATCTGGGCATAAAATGGACCCAGAACTATAACTGCAGTGATCTCCATATATGGACATAAAATGGACGCCGACAGACAGACAGACAGATATCTCCATATATGGGCATAAATGGACACAGGCAGACAGATGGTCAAAACGGGTCCTAAAGGGCGGGGCATTCATTCCCTATTTACATTGTTCCGAGTTGGCCAGGTCGCCGACTAGGCGCTGGGCCGCCCCAGCTTCTAGTGATACTAATGTTAGAAATACTAATGTTCAAAATGCCAATGCTAAATAAAATACTAATTGCTAGCTAATGCTAAAAAATGATAACGCTAATGCAAAAATGCTAATGATAATGCTAAAAATGCAAAAGTTAATGCTAATAAAATGCTAATGGTAAAGCTAATGCTAAAAATGTTAATGTTAAACATTCTAATGCTAATGCTGATGTTAATGTTAATGCTAAAAATGTTAATGCGAACACCAACCACTACACAAAGTTGCACACACTTAGCGAACTGCAGGCACACTTTTCGTAGAAATGTTCTTTTCTAGTTATTATTATTATTATTATTATTATTACCCTTATTATTATATAGTGAAGTATGGCGGATTACAATGAGTGTTTTGCCATTGCATGGCAGGCACACTTAATTAGAGACTGGTAGCGTAAAGTATTTATGACAATGTTATGCCAATTAAAGTAATAAAATCAAGTGCAAATTTCATTAAAAAAAAACATTTGACACCAGCACTGGAGACCCTTCAAAATGTAATTTTTGAGGTTGATTGGATGTTATGTTCATGATGAATGGCATTTTAGTAGGAAATAAGGCCTACAGTTCAATAGTTACAGGCCAAATTTTAAAAAAAAGTGTTGAGTGGTTGGAATGTTTTCCATGGCCTACTGGGAGTATGCGTGCAAGGTTGGACCAGCTACAAACAGACTGTCGGACATACACACGGACAGGGGTGAAAAATGTATCTCTTCCTTCCGTTCTGTCAGCCTAGCATTGATAATAAATAATTTCACATCATCAGCTCAACATTAGCTATTGTAGAAAATTAAACTGACCTTTGTGGATTCACGGTTCCAGAAGATTCTGTCTTCCTCAAGGATGAGTTGTTCACCTGCGGAGGCTGACTTCTTGAACACACCTACATTCTGAAAGTTTACGCTTCCATCAGGGAACAATGCCCAGTTTACGACGTCATAGATCGGTAAAGCATCACCATTCTCATCAAATGATACATCATCACCAAATGATGTGTTGAAGTTGACCCTTTCCAGGTAATGCATGAGCTAGAAATGGCAATGCAAAGTTATGAATATAGCAAGGTATGACTGCATACGATATACGTACACCATAGTTAAGGCCCTTCCACACATTCAGAAATGATGAATTCTATAGAATTAATAATTTCACCTGCCATGGCTGTATTTTCTGCAATCTGGCACAGCTGTGCCCAGCAAAAGGCCCTCTTCCTGGCACACATTGCAACATGTCATGGAGGGCATGAGCCAGGGCATACACAGCCTTGTACACGTTATACACGTTTCTGAGGTCAGACACAGAGTTAAATTTAGGTTTCGTTCCTGGGTCCTCTTGTCCAGTACACACCCGTCCACCAGCATCCACCCACTCTGACGGAAGGGGTGGAAATTTACACTGAAACGTGTGTTCCCAAAACTGCGTCACCTGAAGAAGCACCATCAAGGCTGAACATCAATTTAGTACAGTATACTTTGCACGACAGGTGTCGAACGGCACGTCGCACTACGTGTCTAACAGCGTTCAGAGTTTTGAGCACTCATACTCTCTCTGAGACTCAGGCAAGTGCAGAGGGGGGACTTTTAGTGCCCTTTTGCCTCAAAGTGCTTAATTATAATTATAATTGAACTATAATAATTATTATTTATAATTTAATTGAGCTGGCTGCCATCAGCCAATTTTAGTTTGACCCGATGCAGAGATCGTCAAGTGCCCTCCTACCTCGTTAACCTTGCAGCTGCAAACTACATTATTTAAGACAGGCAGCAAGCATGGTAAGTTCACTGTAGGCTACTACATTTCTCGTGTGAAATGGCACACAAAAAGACCACCCCAAAAATCGGTGTGCGTGCCATTCGCCTTTTGAGAGGTCTGAGCACCTGCCCACTCAGTGCACACTACAGTGAGACTCGCCGACAGTGTGGTCACAACATGTAATCAAGGAAGTGAACGTGATCTCTGTGGTAAAAGGAGCTTATTCTTTTATTACTGAATGTAATTACTGAATCTCTGTGCTAGGTAAATCTGTGAAACCCAAGCCTTTCACAGGCAACAATGGAAAAGGAGCTTACTTATTTATTCTCAAACAATCAGAGCAGGGGCTTCATTTGGACCTCAGAGTGTTAACATGGCAACAACCATGCGTTTTTATAAAAAAAAAATATATATATATATATATATATATATATATATATATATAATTTTGTCAATTACGAATATTTCCACCACAGAAGGTTTGCAGGACAATACTAGATGAATTGCCTTGTGTGTCTAGAAATCATGCTGTAAGCTTCATCTCTAGTAGGCCTGAAGCTTGATTTAATGAACACAAGCTTGTAGATTGGCTATTTTTGGTGCACAACACTGCGCAACGCAGCATGCCCAAGATTGCAACCAAAGCCGGTACGGCAACGAGCCTGATCGCACAGACACACTGACACAACGAGTGGTCCGGCTCGAATGACGTGAGGCAAATAGGTATGTGTGGACATGACACAAAAGAAGTATTATTGCCTATCCTGTTCATTTCGATCTTACTTGTCAAATGTCAAGTAGGGGCCTCCAAGAGAAGGTCTGAGAGACAGGTGGAGGTGGGTTATTGATAATGATCATTTTATCATTATATCTAGCCTATGGACAATCAAAATCAATTGGAAATATTTATTAATAAATATATTATTTAATATTTATTTTGATGTGGTGTCATTATTGGCTGTGCATTATTGTTTATTTGTGGTCAGTGCATACAGAATAATCTAAATAACCTTTTCCTCGAAATTAAATGAATTTACTATGGATGCTTTGAAGCATGTTGACACACATTCACAATGAAGACAAGTATTAATCTCTGTATTGATAATTTCTGCTCAGTTACTTCAGTAATAGCCTATGCATGTGGAACATCTCCCCTACATTAGCCTAATACATGCAGTGTACATTTCTGGTGTGAAATTGGTATGACATAACCGAAAAGGCCTCTAAAACTTTACCCCAAAAGCATTTATTGTTTCTTTAAAAAATAAAAATAAAAAAAAAACAGCGTGCCCTTTCCTTACCATGCCCTAGATATTGCTATAAATTAAACCTCTGAATCAGAGTATGTGACCCTTCATTTTCCCAGAGATGCACGACTCACTTTTGTCATATAACGGTCATTCTTGTCACACAAAACATAAAATGATGTATTTACTTCAAATATGAGTTAAATGTAAATACCGTGTGAATGTTTAGAAACATGCCCAGTTCGGCATTCTGGGATAAACGTTTGGCTAAAACTGTAATGTAAAAAAATAGCAGATCTACAAGCTTAAAGTGAAAACAGGAGGGGGCCTAGGGCCTTATCTTGCATGCAGCCTTAGTCTTTTGCCTTTTTCAATAGTTCAAAGAGCAGATTGACAAGCTCACAATGTGTCGATGTAGATGAACTATTACAAAATGTTTTTGGGGGGTTAAGAGGTAAGACACAAGATAGGGCCCTAGCTACTATAGAGTCCTGGGTGTCTCCGGCCAACTAACTATACAGGGTTTAAGTGGTAGAAAAAAAAGAAGAAAAAAACAGACGTCAGTTTGAAGTAGCAGCTTAAATACTACAGTACATACCATGCTATGTTCATGTATGTAGTCAGGGTCGTTGTCAGGATGTGTTTTTAAGAAGAACTCCCTTAGACCTGGTATCTCTCCGCGACGGATGGCAAAACCAAGGGTGCCTCTCAGGTACGGCATATAACGAGGAGACTGCAGTACGGTAAAGTGTGCCCAGTACCACGTGGCTATCCATTGCAGACCTGTCACATTCTGCTTTAGCACCTGTCAATTGAGTTGACACTGTATATATATATATATATACGTATAAGGCAAAACACTGCGTTCTAAAAGCTATCAACACAAATGCAAAGTAACAGTCATACTGTAGCAGTTAGACGTGTGCGAATGCTTATTACAAGTATTGCGTTCAAAAAACAAACCAACATAACGTTAAAGTGTATAGAGGATATCTCTATATGCACATCTCTAAAGTGACAATTTAAGGAGTTTTTAATACCTCTAAAATGACATAAAAATGTTTTGGCCAAATAGTCAAATATTAAAGGCAGAAATTGTGAAAATAGCATGCTCACAACGCCTCGCTTTATAATAGCCTTGTGTTATACAAAATGTAGCCTCGGAAACCCAGGCTTATTTTGGCGATCGGAAGAAAAATAAAGCCTGGGCTAGCCCCCCTATAACTGTGGTTCATGATATTTTAATTGTATATCAAATATATGTAGCCTTTCAGATATCTTATTTTACATCAGTATTGTTCATGTGAACTGGTTTGTTTAGGCTTATCCATTATAATTATAAAATCGCTATGATTTATCACTCGTTTTCCACCGCGGATCACTTCCTCATTTACTCAAAGCAGACAGCAGCAGGAGTCATCCAGACGCCGGAGGACTAGAGATGGGATTTATGGCACTTTGCCGGATCTCTGGGATCCGATCCTTTCCAAAAGCCGTTCAAAAGACTGACATTGTAGTTATTTAGTTACTTTAGTTACTTACATCTACATTGCAAGTAAAGAATGTTTGTACTTTTTCAACAACTGTTCTTTAGAAAGGAACGGCTCCCTATACTGCGAACCGGATCCCATTGCTCATTTCAAAGAGCCGTTCTAAAGACTCGAAGATACGGAGGACCCGGTAAGATTTGTTAGGGGCATAGAATGTTCACGTTAGGTTAGACTATACAAAATGTAATGCCTCGACGCTTAGTGCTCGTCAGGGTGTGTGTGTGTGTGGGGGGGGGGGGGGGGGGGGGTCCCCAGTTCAAATATGATTATTTTGAGGGTCGCGGCCTGAAAATATTGAGAACCACTGGTCTACGTGAACACGAATCATAATCATAATAACCCCAACCTCTTCCATGACGGTAGCCATATGCGTGCCGTATACAAATGGAATGACCACGCGAGCTGTGGATTCCTTCATCGCGGCGACGGTCCTCTGAAGGCGGTCCTCTGAAGCCAGGTTGGTCCACAGGTCATAGGGCAGGGCCTCCGCATAGGCCACGCAGCCCAGGCCAGACCGGAGCAGCTCAGCCATGAAGGTCTGGGCAGGGTCTTTGGAACCTTCATGCTCAATGTACACCACTCCTACCCAGGTCCACCTGAACCGCTTCAGAACCTGGAGCACAGCTCTCACCTGATCGGACACGGAATGGTTACTCACCGTACTTACTTGACCCATTTAGACCTAGAATTATTTAATGCTTTAATTATTGAAAAATAGCAGATATACAAGCTCACACCGCGGCACCGAGTGCCGCACTGTGAGCTTATAGAGCTGCTATTTTTTTTAAACTGTGAAAATGTGTGCAAATCTTTGAATATATCAGGGTCCCTGTTTCACAACCTGTTCATAGATTCCATATATTTTCATCCTTTGACAGCACAATCATCAGTGTATTTTGGATTCACGTCAATTTGTGTTTTCAGATATTTAACCACTTGAACCGTCAATAACACGCTGTACTTGGTCTGCTCTTTTTACCCTCTAGTCTAAACCAAAGCTCTTAATGGAAATAACAGATCTACAAGATCGCAGCGCGAAGCGTTTGAGCTTGTAGATCGGCTATTTTTGGTATAACTTCCAAAAAAGTAGAAAAAAGTTTCTATCACACAAAGATTTGAAGGCCCCCCTGAAGACCCCCTAGGGGTCCCGGACCCCCTGTTGAAGAACCATGTCCACAGATTCTACAATGAAAAGGTCTAATCATTCTGATTTTATGCTCTCAACAAAGACCTTCAGCTCCAAGTCAAAAACTGCTGTAAAAGTATTGTTATACTAATAATAATTACCTAGGTGCAAGTACAAGTATTCATCACAATGATTGCTTGAGTACGAGTAAGTTAGTATATAGTTACTTAATACAATCTGATGTATTGCTTAAATAAAAAACATACTTCAAATGTTTAAAATATAAAATTTGTACGTGTAATAATAGAAATAAAATAGAAAATTGGCATGTGCAAATTCAAATATATCACTGCTATAATATATAACTTTAAATAAGACAGTAATGCATGTGTGTGTGCATAGGCGATTTTAAGGGGTGTCCTAGGGTGCACGTGCACCCCCTGGCCGCCAGGCGGCCATTTTGATTTTTTTGATCATAATAAACACGCAATATGATTAAGAAGAAGAACATCTCAAATTCGCCTTTTTTGACCCTTTGAAGCACCCATAGCATGACTTCTAAACCAATCACAGCAAATGGGGGGCGGGAGGTAATAGGACTACTGGTTTCTCAACCAATCACAGTGACTGTCTGAACGTCTCTGACAGCACCGCTGAAAAACAAACGGCAGATGATGACACCTGCAGATTTATCTAAATAACAGAATTAAACAGTTGTTTCACAGTGGAATATGCTACCTGGGGTTAACTACAGACATCCATAGGACATGTGGATAGCTTTTACATTTACCATACGTGAACTAAAGTTTTCGGCGCTGCTCAAAGAGGCTGGATTACACGATGTGTTCTGTGCCTCCAAGGAATAACACT
Source organism: Nannobrachium achirus (assembly GCF_963921795.1). Classification (NCBI taxonomy): domain Eukaryota; kingdom Metazoa; phylum Chordata; class Actinopteri; order Myctophiformes; family Myctophidae; genus Nannobrachium; species Nannobrachium achirus. The sequence goes on along the minus strand of NC_137827.1, from coordinate 57,654,050 downwards.
TTCTTCTGGGCACCTCAATATAACATTGGATATTTTCTTGTCATTTTCTTAAGGTAAGACATGGCTTTATTTAACTATCTGTTCACTGTGGAGTTAGCCAGCCTGTTTTCTTCTCCTCCGTGTGTGTGTGTGTGTGTGTGTGTGTGTGTGTGTGTGTGTGTGTGTGTGTGTGTGTGTGTGTGTGTGTGTGTGTGTGTGTGTGTGTGTGTGTGCGCGCGCGAGCGAGCGCGCATGCTTGCTTCACTTGCTTGTAAATATTGGTAGCTGCTGGTTATGGATCTTTGGTGGTGTGGTTGTGCCACACCACCAATGTAAATGACTGCTTGATTGCTTGATGAATGATGATTAACTTGATGTTTGGCTTTATATGTCCTGGCTGTGCTGCCTCTGTCTGCAAAATAAGTAAATAAATCCTATAGACATATGCTCATGGTGTCTAGAAAAAGAAGCACCTGTTTGACACTTTTTTTGTTTATATTGTGTTACATTTGGGTACAAAATTAACTGCAGAAATCCGCTAAAACAACATTACAAAACCGCTAAGCACGCGCGCGAGCGTCGTGCACGCGCGCTGTGCGCGCGTGCATGAGGTAATAGAGGTCGTGCACCCCCTGCTGGAAGAGGCTAGAATCGCCTATGTGTGTGTGTGTGTGTGTGTGTGTGTGTGTGTGTGTGTGTGTGTGTGTGTGTGTGTGTGTGTGTGTGTGCGTGGGGGGGGTGGACAGGGAATTACTACTTTGTGGGGACCTCATGTCCCCACAAAGATAGTACAATCAGATGAAAAAACCTTGTGGGGGCTTATTAATAGGTCCCCACAAGGTGTTTAGGGGTTAGGTTAAGGATTAGGGTTAGGGTTAGGGTTCAAAATGAATGGAATGTCCCTACAAAGATAGTAGACTATGTGTAATGTCCCCACAAAGTAGCAATTGCAAACCTGTGTGTGTGTGTGTGTGTGTGTGTGTGTGTGTGTGTGTGTGTGTGTGTGTGTGTGTGTGTGTGTGTGTGTGTGTGTGTGTGTGTGTGTGTGTGTTTGCGCGCAAGGGTGTGTGTTGCGAAACAAACATCTTACAAGTACAATGTATTCAAAGTGTTACTTAAGTAAATACAATCAAGTTACTACCTACATCTATGTCATCATATGTATATGTCACTAGAGGGAGGTATTTCTCCAGTGTGTGGACCTGGAACATACAGTAATATATCAACATGTTTTGTGTGTAGCAGTTTACCAGGAAGGTATCACTTGGGATTGTTCTAAAGAATGACGGAAACTCGTTCCTTTCGCTCAGGTAGTCGCTGGTGGCAGTATAACTGATCTGCCAAAGACACAACACATCTGTTACATAATATACCACATTTTGTTCCACAATCTACATCTACAATTTACAGTTTAGGCATTTAGCAGACGCTCTCATTTAGAGTGACTTGCATTAACTTTAAGAAGCCAGGTAGATAATCACATATAGAGACTGTAGGATCCCAGCTAAACAATGAACCTGCTGTAGCATCTGTCTAAACGATATTCTAAATAACAATCTGAACATTGAAACTATATACGTGGCACACAATGAACATCATCGGTCTAAATAACAAGCTATCAAATTCAAAAAACAAAAGAAACAGAGCGAGTGACGCGATATGTCTGCATAGTGCAGATGGGTATGTCTGCATATCTTTGTCCAGAGGGAGTACACGGAGAGCGAAGTGCGAGGGGTGTGAGTCTGAAGAGGTAAGTCTTCAAAATGAGAATTGAGAGTGAGTCTGCAGTTCCCTACAAGCAGAGCATGTGAACAGAGCGGAAAGGGGAGAGAAAAAAAAAGAAAAAAAAACAAAAACATGCGGTGACAATGACAATTCAACTATAGTCCTCCCTCTCCCTCTATCTCTCTCTCTCTCCCTAAAATGGTACAATGTTATAATACATACAGCATTCTATAGATCACACAGATAGCTTAGTACTTCCGACCCCTTTCATAAAAAAATATATATACATTTTATCCGACCACTTGTTCTCTCAGGTCTGGGCAAAGAATCAAACCTCGAACACAGACGTGTTGACAACATGCTGACAAACAAATGCAATAATGCTACTGACATTGCTAATCAAATTTCAGATTCGTAAATAATTAAATAACCCAAATTAGGCATAGCGGTGTCGGGTGGAAAACGTGTCTGTCTGAACCATTACTTATCAGGAAATGGAGGAAGGAAAAAAAGTATCTGTGTTAAATGTGGTTATTATTTATACAAAGCTCTAGTTAATACTTATTAGTTAAATATTCATAAAACCCCACGGACAACCTTCAAACTGGTCTCCCTACTTTGGACTGTAAATCAGCAAGGTAAATAATCACATGGATAGAATGCAGAGAGAAGTAACAAGATACGGTATGTCTGCATATAGCCATTCAGTCGCTAGTCGCTAATATCAATTGAGAGAGAAGTTGGCAAGAAGGGTTACAGACAGGCAGAGTGAAGTGCTAGGGGGTGAGATGGAGTTTGAAGAGGTGAGTCTTCGAATTACGGCACAACATTTGGGAGTAATTCTGCAGTTTCCTACATCAGAGCATGAGAACAGAGCAGAGAGGGGAGAGAGGAGAAAAAAAAGAGCGATTGCTGCAAACGCACAGTGACAATTCACCTAGTGCTCCCCCTCCCTCTCTCTCTCCCAGACTTAAGCATATCGGTGTCGGATGGAGACCTTGTATGTCCAAAACCATTACTTTTCAGGAAAAGAAAATAATCGGTGTTCAATGTAGTCATTGTATAGTTGCAAGATATTAATACTTATCACTCGTTAAATAATACAACTCACATACTTACCAATTTCCACTTGACGTCCCTATTTTGAACCGGCAAACGCAAAATAAAATAAAAAACACTTCTAAAATAAGGAACATAGACAATCTACAAGCTCAAAAAGTCGTGGTGTAAATAATCAAATAGCATGAATTAAACTGTATACTGTATACAATTGATGGTAAAGGCCGTTTCAAGTAGATAACTTACCGTGGGCACTCTGAAAAAGCCTAATACCCTTTGTATGTGAATACAACTTGTTGAGACAGCTGCACCCACAATTCCCAGCATTGGAGGGGACCCACCACAGCTCTCGTTCATTTGATACACTTTCTCTTTCCCACTGATCAATGTCAACGCTGCAGGCGCACCTCCAAATGGTAAACAGCTATCATAGATACTATATCCCAGAGTCACGTTGGGTAAAAGGCTGGGGTTTCTGTTGATCTCATTAATGGCAAAAGCCATGGTCATGGACCATCTGAACCCTTGCATGAGAAACCTAACACACAATATATCATATTTGTAGAAAACACAAGCTTAAGGTACTATCTATCAAAACAAGTTCCCTGTCCTCATGCTTGCTATTGTCTGATGTGTGATACTCACCCCTGGCATGTGGGGTACCGCGGCTTGGAGGTGAAAGACGTCTCATGATAGACAGGCTGGTAGTAGACGGGAAACACGCCACCCAGAACGATGTCTGCAGCCTTTTGCATTCTGGCGAGATTAAACTGTGCCTGTAACTCACAAGAAGAGGAAGGTGGGGAAGACAAAGCAGAGAATGAAGAGAACAATATCAAGGTCAAGTACAGGTATGAAAGCAGGTGTGTGTCTGGAGAAGCCCTCATGACTGCCCTCCTCTGTCTGACCACTCCTTTTGTCCAGTTGCTACGTCTTATAGACAGTGCGGTGCCATCCCCTGTGGCACCGCACATAGGACACTACGTAATGTGTTTTACAGCTCCCATCTGTGGCAGAGGCAGGGCGTAACATACATTAGCAATCCAATCTTATCAAAATGATGTTTGTGTGTCAATAACACACAAACATACATTTGAAATAATGTGATGTGTGAAGTGACATGTAGGTGATGAAATGCAGTGTATATGCTATAGCAACAGCAACAACAAAGACAACAATAATTGCGACCGTAGGTCAGGGTTAACTATGAAAACCGCCACATCTTGTCCGTATATTGTCTGTAACGTCTCAATGTCTAAAGCAGCTGACCAGTTGTTACATCACATCGTTGTGACATCACATTGTGACATCACATTCTGTCCTTGTCCCTTGTTCAGTATGCCCATTGTATGCCCATACATGGAGATCCCTGATCTCCATTATGTCTATACTGTTGCTGACACATTGTGACATCACGTTCCGTCCTTGTCCCTTGTATGCCCATTATGGAGATCCCTGCTGTCATCAATATTAAGCCCATAGCTTGGAATGCTCATATATGGACATATTGTGTGAGTCTCATGTGGTCTATAACATAAGACATCTATGATGTCAGAAGTGAGTCATATCATATCATATACCATATCATATACCATATTTGGGAAAATAGTTTTTCCACATTTTGTCCAACTAAAACAACCAACCGCAACTCGAATCATACTTGCAAATGAATTCTGTCCTGCGCAACCTCGCCCTTTAGGGCGAGGTCGCTTTTCGCCCTTAAGCGTCTTATTGGTAATAATAACTAGTAAGACACCTCAGGGTGACATGCAACCTCGCGCCAATTCTTTGCCATCTGGCCAGTGATGTATATGGGACCAGTTACTCATATATGGAAAACATGCCCATATATGGGCATTACCAAATATGGGCATTCCCAGATATGTCCTTAATATTGATAACATAATATCCTTAATAATGTCCTTAATATTGATAATATATAGGAATCTCCATATATGGGCATAAAACACATGTTAATTAGTAAAGCCAAGCAGGGCCTTGGCGAGTTAGGGCCTGGGTTTGATACCTGGGGATATATATTATATATATATATATATATATTAGGGATATATATTAGTGCTGTCCAAATTAAAGCGTTATTAACTAATTAACGCATCAGCCTATTAACACTTTGAGTGCCAGCCCCCCCTGGCCCCCGTCCCTTACCAGTGCCACCATTAGGTCCCATTCATTTCTGCCCCAATTCCAGGGAATAAATTGGAAATGATCCGATATTCACATCGGAACAAAAATTGGAGATTTGGTAAAAGAGGATTTCTTTTTTTACCAGAAAAATTTTGGAGTGATTTCGATAAGCGGTTTTGGAGATAGGTGCAGCAGAGTGCACACTGCAAAAACCAATGAATAGCCTCAGAAATCTAGATTCTGAGATATTTGAGTTCAAAGAAAAAAAACTTTAGGAAGCCATAGCAACAAATTGGTAAATGGTAACGGAACAAGAGTACCCTTGACAGAAAGAATGTCAAACCAGCTTTCATTCGGTGCAAAAAAAGTTTAAAAAATATTGTACCATCGTCTAGTTTCAAGGGGGCAAAGTGAAAAAGTATGGAATGACTCAGAAGGTGGAAGTTGTCTTACAGTTTGATAGAACTATGCACTGTGAATTCACTGTGTTTTTACCTGGTCTAGAAGGTCAGGAAGACAAAAAGTCAGAAAAGCGATGTCAACCTTTTATTTTATGGCAACATCGAACCCTAACCCTGGTGAGTACCTCACACATCCAGCATGAACATATTTATGTTCAACAATATTTACAAATATTTCAAAAAAAAAAAAAAATCACAAATATGACTTCACAAAAGTAAAATAAAATAAATGTGCAGCAAGTAAAGAATAAATAAAATAATATAAAAGTCAAAATAAAGTACTGTATTCTAAGGTAGTCAAAGGCAGGCAGCACAACAATGTCTATTTGTAGTTGGCCACTAGATGGTACTGTTCACCCTGTGTGTGTGTGTGTGTGTGTGTGTGTGTGTGTGTGTGTGTGTGTGTGTGTGTGTGTGTATGCGTGTGTGTGTGTGTGTGTGTGTGTGTGTGTGTGTGTGTGTGTGTGTGTGTGTGTGTGTGTGTGTGTGTGTGTGTGTGTGTGTGTGTGTGTGTGTTCATTGTTCTGGGAAACGAGGAAGAGAAGTCCCAGAAGTTCTTCAGCTCCCATAGAGTGACATTGGTCCAGGAAGCGAACCTACAGTGACCTGACCTGACTCCTCCGCTATTGCTATCTCCGCCATCATACTGTCCTCTGCGTTGTCATTGGTCTGGTTGCAGATCGTCTCCAGCAGCTCATGGCGTAGCAGGGAATGGGTAGACTGTGGGATCCCATCCTTCCTCCATCCAGTCAGACTCCACGGGCCCTGTATATGATAGAAGAAAAAAAAATACTAAATGATACGTCTGTATACGTCTGAAAACAGCAGATCTACAAGCACACAACGCCTCGCACCGCGAGGCGTTGTGTGCTTGTAGATCGGCTGTTTTCACTAGTCTAAATAATTTCAAATGTATATATGTATATATACGTGGCCACTGAATTCTATGGGCTCTGCTTTGATACAAATCTACAGTAACTATCTGCTGGCAGAGCCTATAGACTGACATAACTACTGTAGATTTGTAGATCGATTTGATAGATTATTATGTCACACACACACACACACACACACACACACACACACAGATTGTATTACTAAACTATCTATCTAGGTATACACACACGCTAAAAAACTAAACTATAAAGAAATGTATTCTTACTGGAAGAAGTTGGTGGAACTTACAGCTACTACAAACCATGGATTGACATCTAGACCTACTGCACATACAGTATTTCAAAGTAGCGTATTTGATAGGGATTATGCACAATAGCGTCTGTCCTGTTGAAATAAGCCATGAATATGTAGCGGCTACATATTCATGGCTTATTTCAACAGGAACCACACTTTATGCATCTCATACAGTGGTGTGTTCTAGACGATCACCCACTATTCGTTTGGCCAGGGCAGACGCTATTGTGCATAATCCCTATCAAATACGCTACTTTGAAAGGTTCACGAGGGCAGACGCTATTCATATTTTATTTTTCCTCCATCACGGAGGTATAGAGGCCAGCGGCTGGCGGCGCCCTGCCCGCGAGGGTGTCACAAGTCGGGCAAGTCCGACAGCAGACCCCGTATACGTGCGTTACAGGTAGACCACAGCACTGATCTCATATAACATTGAAAGACAGACGTATAGAACAAAGTGAAACGTAGAGAACATAAACTTTGTAACGCTTACCGGGTTCGCAGTGCATCCTACAGGGCGCGGGGAGAAACGGCAGCAATCGGTGCTCTGCCTTCTGGCCACCATCATACTGTCCTCTGCGTTGTCATTGGTCTGGTTGCAGATCGTCTCCAGCAGCTCATGGCGTAGCAGGGAATGGTTAGACTGTGGGATCCCATCCTTCCTCCATCCAGTCAGACTCCACGGGCCCTGTATATGATAGAAGAAAAAAAAATACTAAATGATACGTCTGTATACGTCTGAAAACAGCAGATCTACAAGCACACAACGCCTCGCACCGCGAGGCGTTGTGTGCTTGTAGATCGGCTGTTTTCACTAGTCTAAATAATTTCAAATGTATATATGTATATATACGTGGCCACTGAATTCTATGGGCTCTGCTTTGATACAAATCTACAGTAACTATCTGCTGGCAGAGCCTATAGACTGACATAACTACTGTAGATTTGTAGATCGATTTGATAGATTATTATGTCACACACACACACACACACACACACACACACACACACACACACACACACACACACACACACACACAGATTGTATTACTAAACTATCTATCTAGGTATACACACACGCTAAAAAACTAAACTATAAAGAAATGTATTCTTACTGGAAGAAGTTGGTGGAACTTACAGCTACTACAAACCATGGATTGACATCTAGACCTACTGCACATACAGTATTTCAAAGTAGCGTATTTGATAGGGATTATGCACAATAGCGTCTGTCCTGTTGAAATAAGCCATGAATATGTAGCGGCTACATATTCATGGCTTATTTCAACAGGAACCACACTTTATGCATCTCACAGTGGTGTGTTCTAGACTCATATTTTATTGTTAGTTACTAGTTAGTGCCTAAAAAGGAGATCGGCTGTTGTTGTAGATCGGCTGTTTTCACTAGTCTAAATAATTTCAAATGATAAATGCAAAACGAGCGGTTTTGGACATAAAAAGTTTTCACTCCCTCCATCACGGAGGTATAGAGGCCGACGCCGAGCGGCGCCATGCCCAGGAGGGTCTCCCAAATCGGGCTTGAGTTGTGGAGGGTGGTCGCTAGTGCTTTGGAGGTTCCAGGGCGAGCGCCCCCACCCCGGGGCTCGCGATCAAACCTTTTGGGAACCACTGTTCTATACTAGGCTGTGATGTGATGTCCTTGGCTCATTATCGCCAAAATAAACAATGTTCTAACGTGAGTGGCACGTAGTATGCAGTGAAGAATATAGCCTAAAATCAGCGTTTCTGAATGTCGACTTTACAATGAAATGGATGCTTCTCTCGTTTGGGTCGGGACCCATTTGTGAGTCACGGAGGTATAGAGGCCGACGCCGAGCAGCGCCATGCCCAGGAGGGTCTCCCAAATCGGGCTTGAGTTGTGGAGGGTGGTCGCTAGTGCTTTGGAGGTTCCAGGGCGAGCGCCCCCACCCCGGGGCTCGCGATCAAACCTTTTGGGAACCACTGTTCTATACTAGGCTGTGATGTGATGTCCTTGGCTCATTATCGCCAAAATAAACAATGTTCTAACGTGAGTGGCACGTAGTATGCAGTGAAGAATATAGCCTAAAATCAGCGTTTCTGAATGTCGACTTTACAATGAAATGGATGCTTCTCTCGTTTGGGTCGGGACCCATTTGTGAGTCGCGGAGACAGTTTTATGGTTTATGGGCCATATATTTCATACATTTTGATACATTATACAGCACTTATCTCATATAACATTGAAAGACAGACGTATAACAAAGTGAAACGTAGAGAACATACCGCAGCACAGCTCAGCAGTGCATCCTACAGGGCGCGGGGAGAAACCGTAGCAATCGGTGGTCTGTCCCTGGCAGCATGCATGCCTCGCCGTAGAAGGAGCCCTTCTGGCCGCCAGAACCAAAATCGAGGCCGTGGATGTACCAGCGGAGGTCCTCGCTGATGAACCGATCGCCCGTAGAAGGAGCTCTTCTGGCCGCCAGAACCAAAATCGAGGCCGTGGATGTTCCAGCCGAGGCCTTCGCTGATGAACCGATCGCCCGTAGAAGGAGCTTTTCTGGCCGCCAGAACCAAAATCGAGGCCGTGGCCCGTGGGTGTAGCAGCCGAGTACCTCCGTGATTTTAGGCTAGCCCGTGGTGGCGATGTGTTCTTTTTTTTTTTTACAAAATGGACCCCCCCTCCAACCTAAACAAAGAAACTAGCCCTTCCCCCACTCCTCCTTGCTAAAACCTCTACATTCCGATCTCTCTCTCTATCTCTATCTCTCTAAATAATACTAAATCTAATGATTTTATAACTAAATTCTCTGCTTCTGATTCTCGCTCTTTCTCTCAATATATCTATCTCTCCCTCTGATTGCTGTGTGTCCAGTGACTTTGTTGTGTATATAATGGGCCTCTAGAGTCTAGACCCTTGTTTCTGGGGGGAACCGGCCAACCGGAGTGCTCGAATTTGGTCACATGACGTGTGACTTCACAATCCCATAGCCCAGAGGGCCCTGTCTGTGCTGAGGGCAAGATCAGACTGTGTGCTACTGTAATATGAAAAAAAAGCATCTGACGTCATATGACGCCAATATTAATTTCTGGCATCATTGCCAAGGTCGTGTCGGACGTCATATGACGCCCTGGCACTGAAAGTGTTAACATCTACAGCTGACTTTATGACGCTATACCCGTCCCCCTTGCCCTGTACTGTTCCAGAGTGTTAGCAAATTCGCTAACAGTAGCTCCAGATAGTATGTCCAAAAACTAGAAAAGACATTTCTAAGAAATTTTAAGTGTGCCTGCAGCTCGCTAAGTGTGTGCAACCTTGTATAGCGGTTGGTGTTAGCATTAGCGTTAGATTTTTTTTAACATTAGCATTTTTTGCATTAGCTTTAGATAGATAGATAGATAGATACCTTTATTATCCCAAGGGGGAAATTCAGTTGTCCAGTTGTAAAAGTGACCATTGTTAAAGTGACCATTTTGTTAAATTTTGCATTTGTAGTTATTTTACTGTAATTTACCAACTTAATAACCTGCACAGATAGACAAAGAGACATTCATCGATTTTTATTTAGAACTAACTTTTATCTTCCCCCCTGGACCCAGGGTATGGCAGCTGCATACTCCTGCCATACCCAATTGACGCCCCTGTACTGCGACCCTCGGTCGCAATAAAATGAATATAGTTGCAATCAGCAATACAGGGGGCCAAGCAATATCCATATTAACATTATTATTATCATTATTAATACATATACAGTTGCAATCAAAAGTTTACATACACTTGTAAAGAACATCATGACCTGACGAAGATGTATTGACAATGAAACGTTGTCACTCTTGCCTGCACCCTGTAACCAATCAAGAAGGCTTTAACAGTCCGTGTTTGCTCCAGTACACTCCTTCCACACTTGTAAAGAACATGTATGTCATGGCAGTTTTGACTTTCCAATCATTTCTAAAATTATAAATTTTTTCTGAAATAGGTTTTAAAATCACAAAGTTTATTTTATTTTCACAAATTTATTAAGGGTTTTCTGAAAATTTGACCATATCTGCTGCGTCGAAAATATACACAGCAATGCGAACATGAAATGTGACCAAATCACCTGGGTCAAACATATACATAAAGCAATGCTAATGTCCCATGGCCATGTAGAAAGTTGTGTCAATCAAATAGCAACTGTGCAGCAATTGTTTTTAAGTATAAACTGCTTGTCCCACTGGGAAGAGACCCCGGGGCAGACCAAGGTTCAGATGGTGCGATTATATCTCCACACTGACCTGGGAACACCTTGGGACCCCAGGATGAAGTTTGCTAATGTTGCTCAGGAAAGGAAAGTTTGGAGCTCTCTGTTGGAGCTACTGCCTCTGCGACCCGACTCCGGATAAGCGGTTGAAGATGGATGGATGGATCAGGAAGAAAGCGCAAGCTACCACCTACTGCTGAGAGAAAATTGGCCAGGATGATCAAGAGTAAACCTAGAACCACCAAAAAGCAGGTCTGCAATGACTTAGAAGCTGCTGGAACTGTTCTGATTGGTCGATATTTGATAGTTCCCATCTTTTAAGACTTGCCCCACATATATCCACCCATTGTTCTTATGAGTCAATATTTTAGAGTTCTTATCTTTTGACATAACGTTTGAGTGGTTTGTCGTAAGTCATTGGAGTTAATTAGCTTTGCCCCCTGTAGCCTTTAAGTTTTGTTCAGACCTTGTTTCTGTTTGCGGGTCATTTTGACCTGGGGGATATTTGGTTTAAAAAAGCAATACCAATATAATTTTTAACTTGTGATATATATATGGTACATGTTTGTATTTATGCTTTCCTATATCACATTAAACACTGAACGAGCTAGGCATTTTTTCTGATAGCTGAAATTAACACACATGAGAACACACATTAATGTCACATATGAATGTACACTTGTACGTATACGCTAGGAAGCACATGGTTCACATGAACACATGAATTATGTGCCTCACATGAACTGCATGTGAGGCACATAATTATGACCTTCTTGCACCTCCTGCAATCAGTCTGTGTCTTCCTGTCTGCTGTTGTACACATCTGAACCCCGCTTTTCTCTTGTCAGATGCATCAACTTTCAGTTTATTTTACCATATATATCATATGAATTGTTTGTAATTGAGACAAAGGTCTTTAGCAAAGACTTCATGTAATCCGTAAATTAAGATCACTGTCTGTTGCCCCCCATCTTCTGTTATTACTATACAAAAGTATTATTCAACCTATTATGGTGTATTGCTCAGCATGTTTCTTCACTATACTGTCCATGCCTAACAGAAACAAACTTTACAGTATTACCCGTATTGCGTCCAAGATCATCGGACTTCCCACACCCACACTTGCGGAGATGAATGATAAAGCCATCACACGCTTAGCACTCTCAATAACAAATGACACTGATCATCCTCTGTATCGCTACTTCGACCTCTTGCCATCAGGGCGTAGATACAGAACCTTGACGTGGCACAAGCTACGGTTTAGTAGGAGTTTTGTCCCCTCAGGCCCTCAGCCATCGCTGCACTAAACAATCTGCTAAGCAAGCGCCCCCGTCGCTAGGATGGTTTTCTGTGTATAGTGGGGACCTGATGATCTGTCTTATGTTGTTTTGTGTTATATGGTTTTGTGTTGTTTTTGTGTTGAACAGACTGTGAAGACAAATTTCCCCTTGGGGACAATAACGATTATTATTATTAAAGGTGAGGAACCAGTCTTCTTGGGGATGTTGTCTCCCTGGGTCTAGCTTTGACTTCAACGGTCTCACGGAACTTAGTCCTAAGTTTGGAAATGGTACTAGGGCTGACACCAAAGAATAATGCTGTAACATAACACAATCTTTCCATGGGTGGCTGCTAATACCGTTTGGTATTATTGAGGGGGAAAACTATTGACCCTGGGAAATGATTAGCTTGCAACAAAAATATCTTAAAGTTTATAAACAGCCTTTCATGTCCTGTCCTGTCCTGTCCTGTCCTGTCCTGTCCTGTCCTGTCCTGTCCTGTCCTGTGTTGTTTGTTCAGCTCTGTTAGTTCTTGTATTTGCTGTATTACATTTTGGTTCAACAGTGAAATGTTGTAAAACAATTGTGTCCCTGTAAGTTATTGTTGATTACTCGGCTACTCACTTAAAAATTATAACTTAACATAAAACACACTTATGGCATAACAGCTTTTGCTTTTACTTTTACTACCTGGTGCATGTATGGTTCTGTGTTGATTACATTCAAATACAATTCCCCTTTCTTTCTTTTTTATAATTGTTACTATGTCTTGGTGGAGCCTCGACCCATGATGGACTTCCTAGTGTTTTTCTCAGGTCTCAGCAGGATTATATAACACTTTGGGCCAAACAATGCCAGCAATAGACCAAAGCTAGATGCTAAAATAGCAAACACCTCCACTACATCTGCATATTTGCCTGGAGAGCTGATATATGCCGGGATGAAGGCTATCCACACGGCACAGAAGATCAACATGCTGAAGGTGATTAGCTTGGCTTCATTAATAATAATAATAATAATACATTTTATTTGAAGGCGCCTTTCAAAACACCCAAGGTCGCCGTACAGTTTAAAAACAGTCATTAAAAACAGGCAAGGAAAACATACATCAACATGTTAAATTACAGAATACACAATATATCAAAACACAGATAAAATACAGCATAGCAAGAATCAATAGTAGGAGATGAGTGAGGTTATGTAAGCAGATAAAAGGGGTGACGTGGGTATGTTAAAGTGAGTAGGCCAGTTTGAACAGGTGAGTTTTGAGTTGAGATTTGAAAATGGATATGGAGTCAGACTGTCGGATATGAGGGGGTAATGAGTTCCAGAGTCTAGGTGCAGTACAGCTAAAAGCCCTGGCGCCCATGATGCCGATGCGGGCACTGTCAGGGGGCACTGTCAAGAGTCCAGCTGAGGAGGAACGGAGGGAACGGGAGGGGACATAACCCTGGAGAAGGTCAGAGAGGTAGGTGGGGGCGAGGTTATGGAGGGCTTTGTAAGTGAGGAGGAGGTTTTTGTAGTCAATACGGTAGGGAATGGGGAGCCAGTGGAGTTGGATGAGGATGGGAGTAATGTGGGCGGATAGTTTGGTACGGGTGATGATCCGTGCAGCTGAATTCTGGATGAGTTGTAGTTTATGGAGTAATGTGGTGGGTAGGCCAGAGAGAAGTGAGTTACAGTAATCGATGCGGGATGTGACAAGTGAATTAATGAGGATTTCGGTGCTGGATTGGGACAGTGATGGGCGTAGTCTGGAGATGTTGCGGATGTGGAAGAAGGCAGACCGGGTGATGTTATTTATGTGAGGTGCAAAAGAAAGGGTGCTGTCAAGGATTACGCCGAGGCTCTTAACTTGAGGGGAGAACGGGACGGGGAAATTGTCAATGGTGATGTTGGGGATGGTGGTGAAGTTAGACAGTGTGTTTTTGGAGCCGATGAGCAGGGCCTCGGTTTTACTGGCATTTAACTTTAAAAAGTTCCTGCTCATCCAGCTCCGGATGTCCTGGAGACATGCAGTGAGGGAGGGGGGAGGGAGGGTGGTGGAGGGTTTGGTGGAGATGTAAATTTGAGTGTCATCAGCGTAACAGTGGAACTGGACACCATGGTGACGGAGGATTTTACCCAGGGGGAGGAGGTAAATGATAAATAAGAGTGGACCCAATACTGACCCCTGGGGAACACCCAGTGACACCGAAGAAGGCCCAGATCTGTGCTCCCCCAGCTGGACAAACTGTTGTCTGTCCGTGAGATAAGAATCAAACCAGGAGAGTGCAACACCCGTGATCCCTATGTTAGCCAGGCGCTCCAGGAGTAGTGGGTGGGAGATGGTGTCAAAGGCAGCGGAGAGGTCAAGGAGAATGAGGATGGTGAGTAATCCAGAATCAGCTGCACGGAGGAGGTCGTTTGTGATTTTTGCCAGGGCAGTTTCGGTGCTATGGTGGGGGCGGAAACCGGATTGAAAGGGTTCATAAAGGTTGTTGGAGTTGAGGTGGGACTGGAGTTGGGTGGCGACCACTCGCTCGAGGGATTTAGAGATGAAGGGGAGGTTGGAGATGGGGCGGTAGTGGTTCAGGTCAGTTGGGTCGGCGCCAGGTTTTTTGATGATGGGGGTGATTGCGGCTATTTTAAGAGCGGGGGGGACTGTTCCAGAAGAGAGGGAGGCGTTGATTATATTAGTTATTATAGGGGAAATGGATGGGAGGCAGGCTTTGACAAGGGTAGTAGGAAGGGGGTCTAATTGACAGGTGGTGGACTTTGATTTGTGGATGAGCACAGAGATGGTGGATTCTGAGGTGGGGGTGAAGTTGGAGAGGGGACTGGGAGGTGGTTGGTCAGCAGGATTCATCCAGGATGGGTCGACTGTTGGGGCATTGAAGTTGTCTGGGAGATTCCTTGCCATGAATGCTAGGGCGAAGCTGAGCAGTGCCAGTAAACCAATATAACCAAGTAACACTGCAAAACCAACTGTTGACCCCACATCACACTCATAGACTATCTTATCACTGCGGTATTGTGTGTTTTTATGAGGAGTTGGTGAGGCAGACAGGAGCCAAACTGTACAGATTACTGCCTGAATGAAAGTAAGAACCAGAACGGTTCCTCTCTGCTGCATGGCACCAAACAACTTCAGGATGTCTCCACTCCCAGGCTTGGAGGCCCTGAACACGGCCAACACCACCATAGTCTTTACCAGAATACAGGAGACACACAGAACAAAGCTAATCCCAAATGCTGCATGTCTCAGCTGGCAGGTCCACATTCTGGGACGACCAATGAACAAGAGTGAACACATGAAACATAGTTTGAGTGACAATAACAGTTGGAAGCTGAGTTCTGAGTTGTTAGCGCGGACCATGGGTGTGTCTCGATGATATATGAAGATTCCTAGGACAATGGCACACATGAGTGTGCCTAGCAATGAGATGTTTGTCAAGGAGATGCCCAGGGCCTCGTGGTAGGAGAGGAACTCGACGGCCTTAGGGATACAGTGGTCACGCTGGGGATTGGGCCAGGATTCATCTGAACAACTGGTGCAGTCTGTAGAGTCTAACAATAACAATTACAATTACAGTTTAGGCATTTAGGAGACAGAGTGAATAACAATAAGCAAGGATAGCACAAGGTAATACATCAAATGAAAAAAATAGTCATGTAGGATCATAGGTAAACAAAACAAACAATTGTAGAACTAGAAAAGTGTGCCTGCAGCTCGCTAAGTGTATGCATTATCATTTAAATATTAGCATTTGTAGCAAGAGCAGTAACATTTCTTTACATTAGCATTAACATTTTAATGTTACCATTAGCATTTTTAACATTAGCATTAGCAGAAGTAGCGGTTAGCATTAGCGGTTAGCCGTTAGGTCTGTCGGACGACCCATCGAGTTTGAGAACAGTAACATGTTGGGAACTGGAGTTATGGATGTTTAAAGCCCAGCCAATCGGAAGAAAGAGGGGGAGGGGCTTATCATTACAGCTTGTCCCTATTGGCCATCTGTGGCAGTTCACCCTGCCACTAACACCAACACCACATAACCACATATACACTACACTACAAAAGCCCAGGTAGCATACAAGGTTATTTTGGTGGGTGCACACACTAAGCTTTAACTATAATGTTTCCTGCGTTATTTTGTTATTTTTCCCCATAAACTGTTAACATGAATGACACAACACAGGGTTAGGGTATTATTGTAGTTTATGGTTTGTTCATTGTGATGGATTACAAGTGTTTAACTTATATTATTTCTCTTTCTTCTTGTCACAGTGCTTCCTACCTCTGGGCAGTGGAAAAGGACCCGAAGGCTGGTTCAGGTGGCCTTTTATAGTGCCTGTTCCAATTAGGGAAGCCTGCTTGGTTCATCCCACAGGACCATACCACCTGTGGGATATTGTAAATAAAGTGACCTATTGCATTATGGTTGTGGGTAATGTAAGAGACATGTATTACTAAGTATAAAATGGGGTTACAGTATATGCAATTGCAGCCCATGGTCTGTCTTTGTAAATAGAAGGGTTAACTGGCTTGTAGAGTCAATCAGGTTTGGTATGGTCGGGTGGGAGGGCCTTAAGCTTTATAAGGGTGAGCCCTGCCACTGCTCAGCAGTTAGTAGTGAAGAACTGTGGGGAGCTGACCTGGGCCAGCCTGGCCATTGTTTGATTAGCATGTTGGATGCTGTTTGTGCTTTGAACACCCCTGCTGTGGATACTCTGTGAAAGGTGAATAAACACATGGTTTTTGCATCAAAGAACTCTTGACTTTTTCCTGATTTGGGATATTTTGCTATTTGAACCTTTTGAGTCTTTTTGAGTATTTTTTGAGTACTTTGAGTATTGAGTATTTTTGAGTATTTTTTGAGTACTTTGAGTATTGAGTATTTTTGAATATTTTTGAGTATTTTTTGAGTACTTTGAGTATTGAGCATTTTTTGAGTATTCTGAGTCTTTTTGAGTATCTTTTGGAGGACTGAAGTATTTTGAGTCTTTTTGAACATTATTCAAGTGCCTTTTTTGCACATTACCTTCACTCTAGGGACAGAGTGTGACATTTTGGTGGCAGTGGTGGGATGGGGCCTCGAAAGATCCCCAAGGGGGTATTGAAAACCCATTCCACGAGAAGTAAGACTGAACTCCCACCTGAACCAGATGAGCAGGAGTGGGAGGATGATGAAGGGGAGGAGGGGGCGGCCGCTTTCCGTCGCCATACCATTCCACCCCAGCAGGAGATGGTGGATTTGCTGAGGCGGTTTATGGGGGCACAGAGGGACCGTGAGGAGCTGTTGGTGAGGGAGATGCGGGGCATACGGGCAGCAGTCCAAGCTGCCAACCAACCAGCACCACCAGCCCCACAGCATCCCCAAGCAGAACCACCAGCCCAACAGCACCCCCAAGCAGAACCACCAGCCCAACAGCACCCCCAAGCAGAACCACCAGTCCCACAGCAGCCCCAACCAGCACCACCAGTACCCCGCAAAGACCCCAAGCTGCTTCCATTCCAGGAAGGAGAAGATATGGAAAACTACCTCCTCCGATTCGAACGAATCGCCAAAACCTGGGCGTGGCCAGAAGTAGAGTGGGCCTACCGGCTTGTGCCTTTATTGACGGGGAAGGCATTGGAGGCCTACTCCGCCATGGATGAGGAGCTTTCCGACTCGTACCCAGACCTGAAACAAGCATTGTTGGCCAAGTTCAACATTTCAACCGAGACGTACCGACAGCGCTTCAGAGACACAGCAGTTCCACCAAATGAAGTGCCCACCGAGACCTACCAACGTCTGAAGGGCCTGTATCGGCGATGGATTAAACCGGACCAGACCAGCGTGGAGGACATCGGCGAGGCCATCATCTTGGAGCAGCTGCTGCGAGTGCTTGCACCTGACATCCGGACCTGGGTAAAGGAGCATGAGCCCACCACTGGCTTGGCAGCAGCCAAGCTGGCAACTCAATACGTCAACGCCCGGAGGACACCAGCTTCCAGGCCACCACGTCAGCCCACCCGAGGCAACAACCAACAAGATGGGGCGAAAGCTGGGTATGGGACTCAGGGGAACAAGGGGTATGTACAACAGCCTACTAATACCAGTCAGGGGAGAATGGGGGTTAGTACTACTAGTAGATATGGGCCACAGGCTAGCAGCAGTCGTGGTGAACTCATTTGTTTCTACTGCCAGCAGCTGGGCCATAAGGCCGCCGACTGCCCCCTAAAGAAACCGAAACTGTCTGGTTACTGTTGTGTGCCCCGCAGAGAGATGTCTAGAGAGCTAGGCATGAAGTCAGAAGATGCCTCATTCTATCCAGTGATTGTTAATGGTGTCCATGTGTTAGCTTTTTTGGATAGTGGAAGTTCTATGTCTTTGATTAAGAAATGCTATCTGACAGAAAGTGGTATTGATTATGGGCACAAAACTGACATTGAATGTGTGCACGGGGACCAGAAACCATACCCCACCGCTGAAGTTACCATCGGTGTAGCTGGGCAGGCATTTTTGCTACAGGTGGGGGTTATGGACCATTTATCTGTTGATTGTATCCTGGGGAGGGATTTGCCAATTTTGCGAGAGCTAATTGCAGAGAAACAACAGAAAATTGAAACATGTGCTATGGTCACAAGGTCCCAGGTTAAAGCTGGCCTGGAGCCTCTCCCAGATCTTGATGGTGATCTGTGTGAGGGTGCTTCCAAAGGCCCAAGAAAACCACGGCGACAGCGCCGCCTTGAGAAAATGGAAGGCACCTTTAAGAAGGTAGAGAGTCTAGAGACCTATCCTGAACCTGTTGATGTTAATTGGGACATTCCAAATGACATACAGCAGTTGCAAATGTCTGATCCTTCTCTGTCTCCTTTGTACAAGCAGGTTGAGGATGGGGAGGGGAACAAACCTACTGGTCCACATTCCATGATTGAAAATGACATTCTGTATGTGATGGGGGATGCAGGTAAACGCTTAGTTGTACCCACCAGTTGTAGGCCTCTTGTTTTACACCTGGCACACACCGTACCATGGGCAGGTCATCTAGGGCAGCAGAAAACATACACACGGCTGGGGTCACGGTTTTACTGGCCAACCATGTATAACGATGTCAAGCATTTCTGCACCACATGCCCAGATTGTCAACTCACCACACACCTCAAGCCCAAGCAGGTTCCATTACACCCATTACCAATCATTAGCACCCCTTTCCGGCGCATAGCCATGGATATTGTCGGTCCCCTGGAGAAGAGCAGCTTAAGGTACCAGTACATACTTTTTATCTGTGACTATGCCACCCGGTTTCCAGAAGCTTTTCCCCTCCGAAGCATCAAGACCCCAAAGATAATTGGTGCACTTGTCCAACTTTTCTCTCGTGTAGGCGTTCCGGCAGAAATCTTGACTGACCAAGGCAGTAACTTCACTTATGGTCTGATGAAACAGCTGCACAAGGAGCTCGGCATTAAAGGCATTCGTACTACTCCGTACCATCCAGAGACTGATGGCCTAGTTGAGAGATTTAACCAAACCTTGAAGCAGATGTTGCGTAAGTTTGTCTCTGATACCGGCCGGGACTGGGATAAGTGGTTACCCTTTGTCTTGTTTGCCTACAGGGAGGTGCCCAAGCATCCACAGGGTTTTCCCCCTTCGAACTCCTCTATGGATGGCCAGTACAGGACCCTCTGGACCTCTTGAGGAAGGAGTGGGAGGAAACCAAAACACCAGCACCAGAGGGAATCCTGTCCTATGTGCTCCAAATGCGTGACCGCCTGGAGAAGTACCGTGAGGGGGCCAAAGAGAACCTGGAAAGGGCGCAGCAGGACCAGAAGCGCTGGTATGACAAAAGGGCTCGGCAGAGGGAGCTGAAACCTGGCCAAAAAGTCCTGCTCTTACTCCCCACGTGCAGCAACAAACTGTTGGCAAGATGGCAGGGGCCCTATCCGGTGCTGAGGAAGATGGGACCAGTGACGTACGAGGTGGCTCATGCAGACAAGGGGAAAGCAACCCATATCAACCTCCTCAAAGAGTGGAAGGAGCGTGAAGTTCCAACCGCTGAAGTGTTACTGGTGCGGCAGGTCCAGGAGGAAGATGGTGAGGCTGATTCCAACCTACAGCAACTCCTCGAGCCGAAAACCATTGACCTTGATCACCTGCCATCCCAACAGTAACAGCAGTTACAGAGGCTACTGGGGGAGAGGCCTGGGCTGTTCCGAGAGGGTCCAGGGCGAACCACGCTGACTAAGCACACCATCCGTATAAAGGAAGCAGTTTCTCCCATTCGTCAGAGGCCATATCGGATCCCGGAAAGGCTGGGGGTGTCTCTCAAGGACGAGATCCACAAGATGATTGACCGGTGATCGAGCCATTCGAGAGTGAGTGGTCCAGTCCTATGGTGATGGTGCCTAAGAAGGATGGTTCTCAGCAGCCCTGTATCGACTTCAGGAAGGTCAATGCTGTCTCCCGCTTTGACGCTTACCCCATGCCTCGAATAGATGACCTGGTGGAGCGTGTTGGAAATGCCAAGTACATAACCACACTGGACCTCTGCAAAGGTTATTGGCAGATTCCATTGGAGGAGACATCGAAACAGTATACAGCCTTCCGCACCCCATCAGGGCTGTACCAATTCACAGTGATGCCATTCGGACTTCATGGAGCGCCTGCGACGTTCCAGAGGTTGATGGACACTGTTCTCAGAGGTTTGGAGTCCTTCAGTGCTGCTTACCTGGATGATGTAGTCATCTTCAGCTACTCCTGGGAGGACCATCTCCAACACCTCAGACAGGTCCTGCTGTGCATTGAGAGAGCCGGGCTGACCCTCAATGCTCAAAAGTGTGTGTGGGCCAAGGGTGAAGTGCAGTATCTCGGGTTCCAGCTGGGAGGTGGCTCCATTCGCCCTCTCGTGGACAAAGTCGAAGCCATCCGCAATGCTGCACGTCCACGTACCAAAAGGCAGGTGAGGTCTCTGTTAGGCCTTTTAGGATGGTATTGCAACTTTCTCCCTCATTACTCCACCCTTGCGCCCCTCTAACTGACCTAACCCAGAAAGCAGCACCTTTCTGGGTTAGGTCAACTCAACTGTCAGCGAAGTTAAACCAATTAAGGTGAAGAACTCTGAAATAAGTCAAATGACACCACCCACAAGCTTGTACGACAAACGGTTGATGAGTTATAGCCAAATACATTTTCGGCCAATCAGAAGAGGGGCCGAGGCTAAGTTAAACCAATTAAGCTGAAGGACTCTGAAACAAGTCAAATGACACCACCCACAAGTCTGTACGACAAACGGTTGACGAGATAAGGCCAAATAAAGTGTTGACCAAATCAGAAGAGGGGGCGGGGCCAAGTCAAACCAATAAAGGTGAAGAACTCTGAAACGAGTCAAATGACACCACCCACAAGTTTGTACGACATACAGTTGATGAGTTATAGCCAAATAAAGTTTCGGACAATCAGAATAGGGGGCAGAGCTAAGTTAAACCAATTGAGGTGAAGAATTCTGAAACAAGTCAAATGACACCACGGACAAGTTTGTACGACAGACGGTTGATGAGTTATAGCCAAATAAAGTTTTGTACAATAAGAGGGGGGTGGGGGCTAAGTTAAACCAATTAAGCTGAAGGACTCTGAAACAAGTGTGCACCACCCAAATGACGCCACCCACAAGTTTGTACGACAAACGGTTGATGAGTTAGAGACAAATAGACGAACAATCAAGTTTCGACCAATCAGAAGAGGGGGCGGGGCTATGTCAAACCAATTAAGGACAAAGACTCTGAAACAAGTCAAATAGGGTGGGGCTAAGTAATACGTCCCTATCGTCCGTTTAAGTTCAGACAGAGTTTTGAGAGGTTAACCATTCTGCAAACTGGAGTAATTAAGTGTGCCTGCCATGCAATGCAATGGCAAAACACTTATTGTAATCCGCCATACTTAGTTAAGTGTGCCTGCCATGCAATGGCAAAACACTTATTGTAATCCGCCATACATAGTTAAGTGTGCCTGCCATGCAATGGCAAAACACTTATTGTACTCCGCCATACTTAAAGGAGCACGAAACCCCGCCTCTTAATTTGTTTTATGGGATTTCAAAACATGAAAAGAAATCTGAAATGTAGGCGTGGTTATCTGCTGCTGTGGGGGGAGGGGGCGGAGTAATGCGCATATCATTGTGTTCTATCTAGAGATGGGATAGCCGGAGGCTGATGCTATGCTGTCGGCTATTTTGTGACTGTGTAGTGTAGTGTGTGTGTGTGTGTGTGTGTGTGTGTGTGTGACACGTGTTTGTGTGTGGTGACAGTGCGCACACGCACACACACTAAACGCCATGTCCACATGCACGAAAAATAGCCGCGCCGCTTTCGCGACGCATTGTGAGCTTGTAGATCGGCAATTTTTTTACATTTACGGGTACATTTTGAATCCTGGACGTTTACTTGCAGCAGAGTGTTTCTACATCGCAGTATTAATATACTTCCAACATGTAACAAGTGTTACTTTCCACCACTGAGTCGAACAGCAACAGCCCACCCCAGCCCCACGGATCACGATCGAGACAGCAGCCGCAGTACCTGCCCGCCCGTCTCTCGCCGGAGAGGGTGGACAGGTTCCTGGCATGTCTTCACTCTTTTCATCTAGACCGGGAGGTCAGGTACAAGGAGTGCATGAAGTTGACAGGGCTGATGGCTTCAGCGGTGCAACTTCTTCGCTTGGGCAGGTTCCATATGAGACCTTTCCAGCGTTGGACACAGGCTCTCAGGATTCCTTCCCTGCAAGGGTACAAGAAGGTAGTGGTCAACCAGGCCTGTTTGGCCTTGGAGGGACGGGGCGTTTCTGGCCAAGCGGGTGAGTGACCTTCATGCGCTCTCAGTGAGTCCTGATTGTATGAGGTTTCTCAATAATGACTCCAAGGTTCTTCTTAAACCGCATCTGCGGTTTATTCCTAAGAACCAGGTGATCCCGAAGGAGCCTGTTGTGTTGACGGCTTTTCACCCTCCTCCGTTTGCTTCGGAGGAGGATCTTTGTCCTGTGAGGGCCTTGAAGGCCTACTGTGACAAGACGGTGAACTGCAGGTCTACTTCTCAGCTTTTCGTGGTCATGAATGCCCGTCAGCGAAAAGCGGTGTCCAAGCCCACCTTGTCCAGGTGGATTGTGGATGCCATTAGGTTGGCATACGCCTGTGCGGGTTCCGAAGTGCCGGAGGCACTTAAGGCCCATAGCACTAGGGGTGTGTCGACTTCTTGGGCCTTGTCCAAAGGGGTCTCCATTAGTGAGATTTGTTCGGCGGCGAATTGGTCTTCGCCCGTCTACCTTTGCGGCCTATTACCACCTAGATGTGGCGCCTTCTGCTCTGGTGCATTCGGTTCTAGGTGCTGCCGCCTCTTCTACGGTGTAGTGAGGCGGCTCTCCCCTTCCTGGGTCAGCGCGCGGCTGTCCTGTGGATATTTGGGGGGAACCTGAGTTTTTCCCTTATAATTACTGTAGTATTATGAGGCGGGCCCGTGTCTGCTCTTAGCGCATAAGGCGGACTACGGTCTGTCAGGGTCTTTCTTTACTGTCTGAACACGCCCAGGCCCTGTGGGTCTGGGTCGGTCCGGTCTCAGGAGGGGTCACGCCCGTTTTGACGGTGCCTCCCTCCTGGGTTATGGATTGTGTGTGCGACGGTTTTGTCGGTTCATGGCTTCTCGGGGAGTGTATGTGTCCCAATGGGGGACCTTTTCTGGAGGTATGATAATAAACGGTCGGGTTCCGAACGGAACCCTTGTTTATTTAATAACGGAGGAAAAGGTCCCCCAGATTAAGGCCCCTCGGTTCGCAAGTTGCGGGCAGAGGAGCGGTTTAGAGGACGCCATGACAGGCGGGGTTACCTTTATGCACTCGGGGGCGGCGCCCTCGTTTGTGAGTGACAACCCTCCCGACAAATAATATTTGACGTACGGGAGTATATGAGATTACTCTGTTGCATCGCCAGATGGCGCTGTATCCCAATGGGGGACCTTTTCCTCCGGTATTAAATAAACAAGGGTTCCGTTCGGAACCCGACCGTTTTTGCACCAAAGAACCTTCAGTTTCGGCCAACCAAGAAAAGACAACAAACGTAAAGGAGAAGTAGCCGATCAGAGTGCTTTGGTTGGCCCAGTGGATGCGAAATTTAGATTTAAAAAACTCACTCGTTGATTCTCGTTCAACAAAATGTGTTTTACTTGAAAAAAAAAAATATTCTCAGGTCAAATATCGATGTGCGATTAAAATGCGATTAATTGTGATGAATTAATCACAGAGCCTGTAATTAATTAGATTATAATGTTTTATCACATCCTAGCCCTAATATATATATATATTATCGCGTTAACGGTGTCAAATTCATTTTTGGGATTAAAATATTTAACGCAATTTAACACATGCGCAGCATAACCGGCCCATTCACTGCAGCCGAGAACACAGCCTGCCCTGAAACGCAGCCTGCTCCCCCGATCCTCCCTCCCCCTTCCCCCCTCCATACACTCACATCTCACACTCAGTGAGCAGAGGGGGAGACGCTAGCTGAAAAAAAGTTGTTAAACCTCTTGGAAACATCGCTGCCACTGGATTAATAACTGATCATCAATACAGCTCAAATAGAGATCTACTACTACCTTTGGCTGTTCAATTAGAGAGGACAACAGCAACACATTAAAATCCACGATATTAGGCTTCAACTGCTTGTATTAGATCCAGAGAAATGGTCGTGATGGATGCGACCAATAATGATTAATTATTTTTTTGATGACAGCCCTATATATATATATATATATATATATATATGTGTGTGTATGTATGTATGTACATTGCATGGGCAAAAGGGGCAAGGTTAAATGGATACAGTATTGTTGTAAAGATGACTTAGCGTGCATACCGGTAGCTACATTACAATGTAACCTACCAGTCTCATTGCTGATCTCTCCCTCAGAACAAGCAATGCAGTCAAAGCAGCAGACAGGTTCCCCTTTCCTTCTGGCCAGACGGGTTCCAGGGGAACAACTCTCACTGCAGACTGACCGAGGAGGCTGCAGAGGAAAGAAACAGAATTAAAATGTTGCACTGGGAGAAAGTGAAAAAGCTCTATATAGTCCCTATAAAATGTTTTCCCCCAGTGCACAAGAGGTTCGCCTCCCTCCGCCGTAGGGTTGGAGGGGGAACAACTAGTCTTAATGGGGGACTTCAACGAACACATGAGTAATGACAGAGATACTTGGACTGGCGTGATTGGAGGAACCCCAGGCAGTTGCAAAGTACCGAGAGGCCCGAAGGGCAGCAGCCACGGCCGTGACTGAGGCTAAGCAGCGGGTGTGGGAGGAGTTTGGGGAATCCATGGAGAAGGACTTTCCGGTAGCACCAAAGTTGTTCTGGAAGATCATAGACACCTCAAGAGGGGAAAGCGAGGAACCATCCAAGCGGTGTACACCAAGAATGGGATGACTTCAAGTGAGGAAGTTGTAGGGCGGTGGAAGTAACACTTTAAGGAATTCCTAAACCAAATGACATCAGATCCACCCTCCATGACAGGAGCAGAGCCTGAGGATGATGGGGGATTTACGTCAATCTCACTGAGGTAGTTAAAGGTGTATTCAGTGATAATGAAAGTGGCCGGGGGTCATCTTGTCACAGCGTGGAAATGTTTAGTTTTTTATAGATTTTCTACACCATTATAATGTTCTCGTTTTGATCATTAGACCCAATCACTGAATATCGGTAGGCCTACGTCTCCAGCTTCAGGATATGTATGATACTGATTTACTACAAGACTGTGGCATTCAGTGGAGTTCAGTAGTTTACAATCTAGGCATTTAGCAGACGTTCTTAATTCAGAGCAACTGTGGTTCTCAAAACTTTTGTTTTGACCATCATAACTAAACATCATAACATAACTACGGCCATACTCTACCCTGATTGGTCGAGAACTGGCTGGCCACCTCTGAAAACGGAATCTAGCTATGCTCGTAACACGGGCCATGGTGGAAGTCCTTATATGGTCAGCACACATTATAGTGAGGAGAATGAATGGAAAATGTACCAATTATATTTGTATTTGAATTAAATACAATCACTGAATATACCTTTAAGTAACTCCGGGGGTTGATGTGATTCGGCCAGAAATGCTGAAGGCTTTTCAACATTGTGTGGAAGTCTGGGACAGTGCCGTGAGAGTGGCAGACCGGGGTGGTGGTCCCACTTTTCAAAAAGGGGGATGAGGGCGTGTGCCAATTACAGAGGTATCACATTACTCAGCCTCTCTGGGAAAGTTTATGGCAAGGTACTGGAAAGGAGGATCCGGCCAATTGTTGAACCTCAGAGGAGCAACTGACCAGCTCTTTACTCTTGCAGGGATCCTGGAGAGGGTCTGGGAGTATGAATATCCGGTCTACATTTGTTTTGTTGATTTGGAGAAGGCATATGACAATATGACTTAACACCAGTTGAAGGAGTTTAAGTACTGCTGCCCCGCGTTCCCGACTCCGGATAAGCGACTGAAGATGGATGGATGGATGTATGTATGTATGGATGTATGTATGGATGGATGGATGGATGGATGGATGGGAGTATGTGTGCTACATTTGACAAAGACCGGTCCAGCAGTGTCCAAGATTAGCTGCAAACAGACAGACAAACACACACACACTGGGGTGAAAATATGATCTCTGCCCACAGCGGTCTGGTGGCCTAGCTAACTGACAATGACATTCAAATCATTAGCTCAACATTAGCTATTGTAGAAAGTGAAAGTGACCTTTGCAGATTCAATGTCCCAGAAGATTCTGTCTTCATCAAGGATGAGTTGTTCACCTGCAGAGGCTGACTTCTTGAACACACCTACGTGTTGAAGCTCTGTGCTTCCATCAGGGAGCCACGACCAGTTTATGACATCATAGATTGGTAAAGCATCACCATTCTCATCAAATGATACGTCATCACCAAATGATGTCGTGAAGTTGACGTTTTCCAGGTAATACATGAGCTAGAAATGTTGATGAGCAAAGTTATGGAGAGCAAGATACTACTGCATACAATATACGGCCCTTCCACTGGTGTATTTTTTTTTTATTCAACCCAGTTTGAATCCCTTGTCGTCGTTGTCGCCCCCATGCGTACGCATGCGCCACATTTTAGTACGGTAAACGTGATAAAACAATAGAACGAAGCAAATTAAAACATTTTAACACTCACTTTTTCTTTTCTCTAATTACATCTAAAATATGAACCCTTGTTGTAAAAAAAACTAAACTGTCCTTTAAACATGTGTTTTCTAATACTCCACATGTATTATGGAATGTCTTTGATTTCTTCATGAAATTACTGACAAAAATAATTTCATTTGTTTTAAATGAATGAAAAAAAGCTCTTTTGGGAATGTTTTTTTTTTATATTTTGAAATAATAATACTAATGAACAAAATGTAGGAAACAAAAAAAAAGAATGCATCTGAGTTCATAAGAAAATTGCTTTTAGGGAATATTTGTGAAATCAATACATAAATGGATGATTAAATGAAAATAAATATAAATGGATCAAAATAATTCACCTCCGGGGCATTAACACCAAAAACTAACTCCAAATTCTGATAAGCTACTATACCACTTTCATATCACTTTAACTCATACTGTGCCCGGGCCACAAGGTGCCGCTAGAGTGCCAGACATTTCTGTATAGGCCTTCGCTCTAACATCCGTCTACAGAGGCAGTAGTGCCTTGTGATTTCACTGCACCCACTGTTATGGATGACGAGAGGAGGAAGTTAGCTAACAGTTAGCTATTAGCTTCTTTATTTTTTAGAAGCCCGATCTGAAGCTATTTTAGTCACAAAAAAACTATGTTGCTGCTCTGGGAACACAGTTCAGAGAAAAAGGTCTCTAAAGATGTGAGTTTGTATTGAAGTGGGCGGCGCGGTGCGGCAGCGTTGCCCGATTACGGGCCGATGTAAACAGAGTCTCAGTCCCAGCCATGGATGGAAAATTAGACCGGGGCTTCGTTGAGGCCTCCGATTAATTAATTAATTTTATTAAATATCCCGGACTAGTCCGGGATAGGCACCCCGGAATATGTTGCGCCGCCGACAGTCTAGATTGAGTTTTTTTGGGGGGGCTCTAAACTTTATTTTAAACCATTTTCAATGGAATACATCGTCGGACAATCTAGGATCACTCGTTGGAAAGCGTAGGACGAGCCAAGACCACCCACATCTCTACAAGCAGCTCAGGGTAAGTAAAATAGCAAAAAAAACATTGTATTGGATTGAAATAAAGCCGAACTTGTTCGGGATAGGCACAAAAAGGGTTAAGAAGATGTATTCTATAGCAGTAGTGCATTGACAACATGTCCCAGGATGCTTGTATGTTACTTCCTGATAGACCAATAAACATACTATGCAACATTACTCCACTGTGTCCCGTCTCGTCTTTATACATGGTGTCGGAGTGAAAAATAACTCAAAAGTTACTGCAATATACTCCCACGAAGCGGCGGACATTTTTTCATCAAGATAGTCAGGAGTAAAGTCTGTGCAGTCTGATCATTTAGGAAAACATGAAACGCTGAAAGCATGACAAAAAACAACTTGAGTCAGCTACACACATGGGAGAGAACGGGAGAAGTGGCAGAGCGACAAACCTTTTTCTGTATGTCACCAGCAAGGAAGCATACAGAATGGAAATAGCATTTGAACAAATATAACACCCAGAACCATTTGACTTTCTATCTCAAATCCGTCAGAATGGCCTAGATGCTATGCAACGTTACTTCACTGTGTCCTGTCTCCATCTTTATACTTTGAATTGTGAATTCATATCACACCTGCCATGGCTGCATTGTCTGAAAACTGGCGCAGCTGTGTCCAGTGAAAGGCCCTCTTCCTGGCACACATTGCAACATGTCATGGAGGGCATGTGCCAGGGCATACACAGCCTTGTACACATTATAGTTGATGCTGGCATTCTCCAAAAGGGCAGTTACTGTTCCCAGGTCCTCTTGTCCAGTACACACTTGTCCACCGGCATCCACCCACTCTGACGGAAGGGGTGCAAATTTACATTGAAACGTGTGTTCCCAAAACTGCCTTACCTGAAGACAGACCATAAAGCTGAAGATCAATTTATACTTTGCCCATGAGCTCAAATACAAGACACATCACACGGGAGTGTGTCGCTGTTACTACATCTCATCTTTTCGACACCCGACTCTAACCCTCACCCTAACCTTAACCTCCGTGGAGTGAGTCGTTAACCCTCCGGTCGAAATGATGGGCGTTCGCAAAAGCAAGATTTCCCCCATCACACTATGTGTCTCAAAATGTGTTCATGCATTCACACTGTGTGCCCACAGACAGTGTTGCAACAAAATGTAATCAAGTAATGTAACTGAATGTGATCTTTATGGGGAAGGTTTTCCAACCAATCAGACTATGTGACCCTTAATTCTTCCAGAGCTATGTTTTAACATCATTTGGACCTCCCTTTTGTCAGGACCTTACTCAAGAAACACAACCTTGATCTCTCCATGCTGGGTAATGATAGACATATTTCTAATCTGCCTTTTCTGGGCAAGGTCAATTGAATGTGTTTCTACAGAACAATAAAGGTTCATAACAAATTCCAATCTGTCTTCATGGAAAGGTCACAGCACAGAAACAGCACTTGTAAAGGTAATTAATGATCTAAGGGTGTCCCGACAATAAAAATGTTTCCGTTCTCCTACTCCTTGATCTAACAGCTGCATTTGACACAGTTGATCACACAATTTTAATACATCGTTTGCAGCACTTGATAGGGCTGTCAGGCACGGCCTTGTCTTGGTTTTACTCCTACCTAACATAAGGTATTTCGTCAATCTAGCTGACTTTGATTCAGACAAACACAACATCTGGTCTGGTATTCCACAGGGCTTGTGCGTGTTTAACTGATAAACTAGTGCCAAGTTAGTGTGATGATCAAGATAGTGTAGCGAAACAGGAGAGGCCCTACTATCAGGTCAACTATTATAATGGGTTTGAGTGGTTAAAAAAACAGATGTCAGCTTGAAATAGCAGCTTAAATACTACAGTGCATACCATGCTATGTTCACGTATGTAGTCAGGGTCGTTGTCAGGATGTACTTTTAACAAGTAGTCCTTGAGACCTGGTATCTCTCCACGGCGGATGGCAAAACCCAGGGTACCTCTCAGGTATGGCATGTAGCGAGGAGACTGGAGTGGGCTAAAGTATACCCATACCCAAGTGGCTATCCATTGCAGACCTGTCACATTCTGCTTTACCACCTGTGAAATGTGTTGATATGGTCGCAGTTAACTATGAAAACCGTCACATCTTGACCGTAACGCCTCAATGTCTATAGCTGATGACGTGTTGTGACATCAAATTGTGACATCACATTCCGTCCTTGTCCCTTGTATTCCCATTGTATGCCCATATATGGAGATCCCTGATGTCATCAATATTAAGCCCATAGCTTGGAATGCCCATATATGGACATATTGTGTGAGTCTCATGTGGTCTATAACGTAAGACATCTATGATGTCAGACAACAGTCATATCCATATTTGGGAGAATATTTTGTCCACATTTCGTCCAACCTAAAAAACCAACCGCAACTTGAATCACACTTGCAAATGAATTCCGTCCTGTGCGAATTCCGTCCTGCACAACCTCGCCCTTTAGATGAACAATGATAATCCCAAATGAAAAATTAATCATGACACCAACCTCTTCCATGAGCTTAAGCATTTGGTATGCAGGTGTAAATGAAATGACCACCCGTGCTGTGGATTTCTTCATCACAGTGACAATCCTCTGTAGTTCAGCAGGGTCAATCTTCCTTATGTCATATGGCAGAGCTTCCACATAGGCCAGACAACCCACACCAGACTGGGCCAGCTCATACAGGAAGGACTGGGCAGTTTGGCTGTTACCTTCACCATCAATAAACAGCAATCCTACCCAGGTCCAACCAAACCGTCTCAGAATCTGGAGCACAGCTCTCACCTGATTGGATTAAGAATGGAGTGAGAAGCAGTGGTGGAAGAAGTATAAAGTATTTTTTTAGTAGTACTCCTGGAAAAGGAGCTAAATAGCTCTAACATGTCGCTTTATCCGGTCAAAAACCAATGGGAAAATGTGTTAACAAATGTCCGGGCTTAAGTAAACTGAAGCCAGCTACATCAGGCCTAGATATGGCCTACATCCTGGCATCCTAGCATCACTGATTACATCAGTTTTTGTGAGAAGGCGTGCATTCCTACTAAGGAGGTTCACTGCTTCTCTAACATCAAACCATGGATGACAAAGGAAATCATTCAAAGGAAAGGGGGATTTGTTCCAGGCAGGAGAGGGAGAGGGGATGAAGGTGGTGGTGGTTGCTCAGGCAAAGGGGAGCTACAAAGCTAAGCTGGAGAAATGTCTGCAGGAGAACAATACTAGAAAAGTGTGGGGACTGGGGAGGTTTCAGGAAGATCACAGGGTACGGTTCTGCTAACTCAGCTGTGTCAGGCATGGAGGAGCTGGCAAACGAGATTAACCTTTTGTCAACCGGTTTGACGGAGTACGTGTTTCTGTTCAACAAGCTGTGGCTGGGTCAACCGCTAGCAGGAGAAATGGTGACCTCAGTAGCCACTCTGTACCCCCTCCCCTCTGACCCCCACCATTGAACAAGTGAGGCGCCAACTCGCCCAGACCAACACCAGGAAAGCAGCGGGACCTGACAAGATCAACTCTCGGGTGCTTAAGGTCGTTGCAGAGCAGTTTGCTGTCCCCTTCACACATCTCTTCAACCTCTCCCTGAGGACAGGGAGGGTGCCACAACTGGAGAGAGGGCGAGATCATTTAGCGACCTACAACCGGGTCGCGACGTGGTCGGTAGTTTTCAGCGACCGGGTCGCTAAATCGACCGACTGGGACGGTAAAACCACCGACCGGGACGCTAGAACCACCGACTGGGACGCTAAAACCACCGACCGGGACGCTAAAACCACCGACCGGGTCGCTAAATCGACCGACCGGGACGCTAAAACCACCGACCGGGACGCTAAAACCACCGACCGGGTCGCTAATTCCACCGACCGGGACGCTAATTCCACCGACCGGGACGCTAATCCAGCGACCGGGTAGGTAAATCCACTGACCGGTGGTCGCTTCCACCGACCACCGGGCTACTAACCCTAACCCTAACCCTAACCCTAACCTCAGTAACCTTACCTCAGTTAGGCTAACCTGCCACGCAAATCCACCGACCGGTGGTCGCTTCCACCGACCGCTTCCACCGACCACCGGGCTACTAACCCTAACCCTAACCTTACCTCAGTTAGGCTAACCTGCCACGCAACCTCCCGACCGGGTCGCTAAATCACCGACCGCGTCGCTAAATCACCGACCGCGTCGCTAAATCACCGACCGCGCCGCTAAAGCGAGCGACCGGGTCGCTAAATCGACCGACTGTGGCGCAAAATATTCCGACCAGGTCACCAGATGTACCAACCGGGTCGCTAAATCTACCGACCTAAAACTGCAGGCAGGTCGGTAGATTTAGCGACCGGGTCGGTCAATTTAGCGGCGCGGTCGGTGATTTAGCGACCCGGTCGCTCGATTTAGCAACCCGGTCGCTCGATTTAGCGACCCGGTCGCTGAAAACTACCGACCACGTCGCGACCCGGTTGTAGGTCGCTAAATGATCTCGCTCCTACTGCACAACTGTGGAAGTCCTCTTGCATCGTCCCGGTGCCTAAGAAGATCCGTAACTCTGTCTGCAACGACTGTCTATTGGGGACCAGTTGCCTTGACATCAAAGGTCATGAAGGCCTTTGAGTGGCTGGTACTGAACCAACTGAGACAGACTGTTAGTGAACACCTGGACCCCCTTCAGTTTGCTTACCAGGCTGACATCGGGGTCGACGGCGCCATCACCTACATGCTCAACAAGGCCCTCACCCACCTCTAAGATCTGGGCTGCACAGTCAGAATTGTTTAATTTTTTATTTCTCCAGTGCCTTCAACACTATCCAGCCTCTTCTGCTTGTGGAGAAGCTTGTGCTGATGGGGGTGGAAAAGAGCCTGGTGGCATGGATTACGGACTACCTTCCGGGCAGACCACAATGCGTGAGGCTGCAGAACTGTTGGTCTGATGTGCTGGTGAGCAATATGGGTGCCTCCCAGGGCACTGTGCTCTCACCTTTCCTGTTCACTCTCTACACATCTGATTTCCGCTTCAACTCCAAGACCTGTCATCTACAGAAGTTCTCAGATGATACTGTGGTGGTCAGCCAGATCTCTGGCGAAAACACGGCTGAGCAAGATGGTGTGGTGAGGGACTGGTGGTGGTGGACTTCCGCACGTAAAGTACCTCCGGTGCCAAGCACCATTCATAGGGAGGTGGTGGAGTTTGTGGACAACTACACATTCCTAGGAATGCACCTGAACAGCTCCTTGGACTGCTACTGGTCCGACAACGCCGAGGCGATTCACAGCAAGGGGAATGCTACAGATGTTCTACCAGTCGGTTTTGGCTAGTGTTCTTTTTTTCTATCTATCTACAAACAGATCAAAGTTTTTTTGTCCGGGCGAAAACCGTGTAAAAAATGCCTGGGCTCAAGGTTTGTTGTACACCAGGCCCGGGTCCCATTGGCCAAGCTTTGCAGGATGCCCTGTGATTGGCTAGTGAGACGACGATGATGAAAGTTACTCATAAATAGCATCCCTGACTTCACGCTAGATGTAAAAAATGTCCGGACTCTTTATGGTTTGCATATATGTCCCATATATGGCTTAATTTGATTGAACATCCCAAATTAGCCACACTTAGCAGGACTTAAACTAAACTACACTCGGGCGAGGTGCCAAATTGCGCCTCATGCACTCAGACCAAAAGAGTCTTTGCAGAATAAATATTTACTAATCATTATCTTTTTTTCTCTGTATAGCTCACCTTTGGCATCACTGCATTGCTTTTAAACATTGTGCCCTTTTAATAGGCCTATGTTACATAAACACATCGAATCAACCTTCAAACCAGACTTTCATCTGCCTTCACGTGACCATCCAATGGTGTCGCACGACACTTTTTACAGCAGACATTTTGCCGTTAAAGCAGGAAAAGCAGTGTTTGCTGTCCTCTGGTGGGTGAGATAGAGGTAATGCATCAATAACTCATATAAAAAATAAAAAATAAATCTCTGGTCTCTGGTTCATGTAACTTTTCAAATCTACACCAAAATCTAATCAGGTTGAAAATACCTGGGGCGGAACATACGTACCAAGCATGAACGTCATATGGTTTTCGAGCTCTACCCACATACCAGACAGCTAACATCACCCTACTTGCGCGCTCTGCTTACTCAAGTAAGGTGCAAGTAAAAAAACATATATATATATATATATATATATATATATATATATACTATTCATATTTGCAAATCAGTCAATCTTCTAAATAGATTCTATGCTTTCAACAAAGACCTTCGCTCCAGCAGTAATGCTCACAAGCAAAGGTGCTATGTAGAGGTGGGGCAGAGTAGTCAAAAACTGTGCTCAAGTAAAGGTACTGTTGCTTTAATAATTATGCAATTAAAAGTATCGGCACCAAGGTGAAGGTGTACCCAGCCTGTGTGCTCAGTACATTGCTGTATGGCAGTGAAGCATGGACCAATTACTCCTACCAAGAACATTGACTCAACGCCTTCCATCTATAATGTCCTGGCAGGACCGTATATCCTTAACAAGAACATTCTGGCACAGGCAGGAACACCAAGCTCTTTTGATCTGCTTACTCAAAGGTGCATAAGCTATTTTCAGCCGCATGCACAATGGCAGAATCCCAAAAGACATGCTTTATGGGGAGCTCCAGGACCTAAAGGAAGGCCTCATATTTGTTTTAAGGATGTCTGCAAGCGAGAAGTGAAGGCAGGCAATATCGACCCAGCAGGCTACAGTAAGTATGAGAAGTCAAAAGAGCACGCACATCTTATAAAAACTTTCCGGTGCAGAGCTAAAAAAACATACAGAGTAGAAAGGAGGAGGCTCGCACACCGTCTTAACCCATACAGGGCCAGATTTCCAAAATATGAATATGAATGTGCGCTTATAACGCCAGGAAATAGCTATTTTGTATCCCCCCAGACCACCTTAACCAGACCACCTTAACGAATGCACGTTCAGCATACCATACCACCAGATGACCACTAGAGACCACCATACACCATACACTGACATGGTCCCATGTTAAGCCTGTTTAAATCCACATAACAGGATGAGA
Organism: Nannobrachium achirus; assembly: GCF_963921795.1. Classification (NCBI taxonomy): domain Eukaryota; kingdom Metazoa; phylum Chordata; class Actinopteri; order Myctophiformes; family Myctophidae; genus Nannobrachium; species Nannobrachium achirus. The sequence continues at coordinate 57,618,749 of NC_137827.1, read as the reverse complement.
GGCTGACTTGGTCCTCATTGACTTAACATGGACGGGCCGCCGGTCACCATTTCAGCTCAATACTGTTCAATTCGTGCTTGATCGTCTCAAACCACCATTGGTATGGGCATCGGGACGTATATAGATGCCACACAGAAAGTTTCAGAATCAAAATCCGACCTAGTGAAGCTACGTGAGGGTCGGATGGTTGCATTGAGGCTAACGCTAGCAGAGGCCTGTTGTCAACAGGAAGCCCTGGTTTAAAGGTGACGTCATAATCGTATCCTTTTTTTTCACGGTTTACGTGTGGACATTAGCTGAGGTAAGCTAACCATTTCGCTCCGTCTATAAACACATATTAAAAGCTTAAACAATGCTTTTATATAAAAGTCGCTCCGAGTCGCTCGGCACCAAACGCCATAGTGAACTAGTCGCTCGTAAAGTCGCCCGGCGCTAACTGAGTTAAGCTCCCAAAAGAGTAAATTTATTGCAACGTTTCGACCCGCAGTAGGTCTTCGTCAGGCATGGCGACATACAGAGAATGTGAATGTTAAATACAAGCACAACAAGTGGTGAGTAGCAATGCACACAGCTGATCACAATGTTACAAACAAAGTAACCCCACCCCCCTCTCATTACCACGTTAACAGGCTGCAGTGACCAATGACAAGCCTCTGTAGGGTAAAATACATATCAAATTATATTATTATATCAGGGACTAAGGGGGTTACAAAGGGGACACATTCTCCAAGATGCAGAGTGATACAAATAAATAAACTGCACAGCAAAAGCAAAGAAACATTGTGTTGAGTGACTCAAAGTCTACAAAATGTCACCATTTAATTAATAAAAGTACAGCATATAGCAATATATAAATGTAAATGTAAGTAAGAACAGGATACAAAAGGGCATCAAAACAAACAATGACAAATGCAAAAACAATGCAAATATTAAAAAGGCAAGTATATAAAACAAACATAAAGCTAACCTAAGAATGGTTTGATATCAAATTCCTCGTTAAGGCCGTGAGGGGCCATAGTGTTCAGTGAGTAGATGTAAAAAGCCCCCCACGTGTGGGGGTCTGTTGACCTTTTCAATACCCCAGTACCTTAGACTAGAGATACTATGGCCCATTTGTTTAAAGTGGGCAGCTACAGGGTTATGAATATCACCACACCTAATGTTGCTTCTATGCTCACTTATTCGAGTCCGAAGAGCTCTGCTGGTTTTCCCAATGTAAGCTAGTCCACATGGGCATTTAATAAGGTATACAACATAGGTCGTGGCACAAGTAATGGCTCCATGAATGGACATTATCTTGCCACTATGAGGATGAGTAAGGGAGTTGGTCTTGGTGGTAAAACTACACTGAGCACAATGTGAAAATTTGTAAGTAGTCATCAAAGCTGGAACATAAAATATTTGATAACATATTTTGTGTGTAGTAGTTTACCTGGAAGGCATCATTTGGGATTGTTCTAAAGAATGACGGGAACTCGTTCCTCTCACTCAGACAGGAGCAGGTGTCAACATAGCTGACCTGACAAAGACACAACACATCTGTTACATAATACACAAAAATGTGAGACATTTTAACAGATGCTCTTCTCAAGAGCAGTGTTGGGTGTGTAACTTTATATTAGTGATGTATTACTTATTATGTATTACCTTCATTTTAAAGTAATAAATATTGTTACATATTACTGTCTGAGCAAGAGTATTTTATTAATATTACTTGACCTTTAAGTCACTTTCACCAAAATGCCCAAAATTAACAACATAGTCTACACCCTCATTTTGACAAATATCATGAAATCATGTAATTATATTGTATGCTCAGAGTTGTTCGCTACTGTAGGCCACAGTATAGGCCAAATGATTCATTCATTTATTAAATACATGTTTATTTATTTGACTTAAAAAAAAGTAAACAAATCCCTTTTTTGTAGAAAATGTATTTCTTAATATTTTGGACAAAAGAGACATTTTTACATCAAGCTGCCCAGATGTCCCGTAGGATATCTCTTTTAGGCCTAAGCATTGACACTTTGCTATTAAATTCGTAATGAAAATGATCAGATTAAGAACAAGAATTGTTGGGCTAACTGTTTCACTGTTAACCCTTGTTTTGGGCATGTTTGATCTGCGCCAGAGAAAACATCCATCACCCAATGCTACAGTTCGCGGCCACAAGGCTCTTAATGATGCTGTCAGACCAAACGTTTGATAGTTCTCACTAACACTAACACATACATATTAGCTTGCGTTTTCTCTTCAGTTATAAGGCTTATTAGGCGAATTGTTCAGAATATCCGGGCGCGTGTGCAGTGGTTTCCACTCCACCCGACAATGCATGAGCACGCAGCAGCCACAGAAGCATGCCGCTCAGAGCGCACTAGTGTTAATTTCGTCGACTAAAACTAAGACGAAAAATGTTTGTCGACTACCTTTTTTCACTGACAAAAAATAAATAAATGCTAGATAAAAACTAAGCTATTATGACTAAAACTAAGAATACATGTACTGACAATTTTGTCAACAAATAAAAACGAGATCAAAACTAAGCTATGATGACTAATACTAAGACTAAATGTACTGACAAATAAAAAGAAACTTAAGGTCGTTGCACACTGCTGCATTTTTTGGCCGAATATAGGAGCGAATTTCGGAGCACTTAATAAAGAATTCAACCTCACGTTATGTGCTCGTTCGTGCATGCGCACGCGGGCGGCAAGAGATGGATTGTGTTCATCTTTGTGAAATACCGTGCAGCGTTTACTCACTGAGCGAGTGTGTTTGTGCCTCACCACGGCGCTGATCCTAGCGGGAGCCCCACAGCAACCGCTGCAGTGTCAGTCTAAAGAGCCCTTTAGACTGACACTAAATAAAAAAATGGCTCATAAAATTAACACTAGAGCGTACACCAGACATGGCAGAGAGGAAAGCTGAAGGCACCTGAAGTCCAACCCTCTGTTACAGGCCTGCTTCTTGTGTTTTATTTTGTTCATCACTGTTAAAATCAATGTTGATGGTCAGGTGGTTTGTTTATGAAAATTCTGATATATTGGCTCAAAACAGGACAACGGGACCCTGGTCGGTAACACATATATTGCAGATTTTTTTTTAGTAATGCGTTATATTGCCCATTACCGCAATTCGGTATTATATTAGTAATATATATATATGTTACTTTAGTAGTGGTGTTACCCCAACACTGCGCAAGAGTGACAATACAATAAGCAAAGTAAATAATCACAACATAGAAGTAATTAATAGAGGTGTAGAGCCTCAAGAAACCATCCCAGGTAAACCATGAACCTAGCATCTGTCTAAGGCTTATATAAGTTTGTAAATTACTGTACATTCTCATCAGATGTGGTCAGAGTGGAGCAGAGCTTTGTTGTGTTGTACTGCAAACACACAGTGGCAATAACAATTCACCCATATTCCTCTCTCTCTCTCTCTCTCTCTCTCTCTCTCGCTCTCTCTCGCTCTCTCTCAAATGTTACAATATAATAACAGATAAAATATGCTAAATATATTAGATAACTTACCATGGGCATTCTGTACAAACCTAATATTCGAGAGATTTGAACAGACATTCTTCCACCTCCGCACACAAGTCCCAGCATTGGAGGGGACCCAGCACAGCTCTCATTCAGTTGAAACACCTCTGTACCGCTGACCAGTGTCAACGCTGCAGGGACGCCTCCAAACGGGACACAGTTATCATAGATTCTATATCCTAGAGTCACGTTGGGTAGAAGGCTGGGGTTTCTGTTGATCTCGTTAATGGCAAAAGCCATGGTCTGGGACCATATGTACCCTTGAATGAGAAAACTAACACACAAATATGACTACTTTGTAGTAATACAAATCACGAATTAAAATAACGGTACATTATTTCAAAACAAGTTCCCTGTTCTCATGCTTGCTATTGTATATGTGATGTGATACTACTCACCCTTGGCAAGTGGGGTACTGTGGCTTGGAGGTGAAAGACGACTTATGATAGACAGGCTGGTGGTAGAAGGGAAACGCGCCACCCAGAACAATGTCTCCAGCCTTTTGCATTCTGGTGAGATGAAACTGTGCCTGTAACTCACAAGAAGAGGAAGGTGAGGAAGACAAAGCAGAGAATGAAGAGAACAATATCAAGGTCAAGTACAGGTATGAAAGCAGGTGTATGTCTAGAGAAGCCCTCATGGCTGCCCTCCTCTGTCTGACCACTCCTTTGTACTGTTGTTATGTTTTATAGACAGTGCTGTGCCAACCCCTAACATAGGACACTACGTAATTCACAACACCCATATGTGGCAGAAGCAGGGCGTAACATATTAGCAATCCATTAATATCAAAATAGGTCTCTGCCAGGCCGGGTGGCTTACCCAGGGCCTGCAAAAGGCATAGCCACTTTGAATATGATCTGGAAAATCTAACTGATACATATTGATCACATCACTCCAGGGATAATGTGTACCAATGTGTGAGAGTTTTGGACCAAATCTGTAGGTGTATTAGTTAAAGGTGTTTTTTGAAGGAAAGGCAAAAAGGCGGAAAATGCAATTTGGCACAAATGGCTGGGGCCTATATTAAGAGTGAGCATCCAAGGAATCAAGGAAATATTTATTGCATGACAAGCAAAGTGCCGCCGCTACCATGACGCACAGCACGCACTGTGCGTCGGGCACCACACTGCCCAAGGCCATTATCAAAAAAAAAAGAAGGAAAAAAATAATACATCACAAATATGTTTTTGCACTGCAAAAGAATAATCACGCCATGCCACGGCATGCATGCAAGCCTGCATGATGCCTGATCGTCCCTTGTCCCATATATTCTGCTCAATGGTTTTATTCATATGAACTTGGGGCAGGGCCGCAGCGCAGTCTGCAACTCACTCACTCACTCACTCACTCACTCACTCACTCCCTCACTCAGACATGTCTCCATTCCGACATTGACTTCTTATTGTCGGAGTGGCAACACTTCCATAGAGGTTAAGTTTAGGGTTAGGGTTAGAGATAGGGTTAGTGTCGGAATGGAGACATGTCGGAAAGGAGACATGTAACCGCCCCCCGCAGCACCCACAGCGTTTGATTCTTACTTTGCAATGCATCAGATCAGTCTATGACCGTTGAATCTTTACTGTGTCAAGTGGTTACATGTCTCCTAGACTGATCTGATGCATTGCAAAGTAAGAATCAAACGCTGTGGGTGCTGCGGGGGGCACCAACGGCCAGTTGTGCCGTCGGCAGTGTTTTCCTGATTCGATTTTTAGGGGGTTTTCATGACGTGAAGCGCACGTCAGTCAATGGTGTATTGGGTGTACTGATATGCTTACAGGCTTGTCCCTTTATTCGCCCTGTTGTGACACTAAAGCGTTTGTAAACAACAGACCAATGGAAAACTCTACGTGCATGATGTTTTGACAAAGTCTGTAGGAATAGTACCAAGAAAATTGTTTAGCCTGGTGATGGTGGTTTAATAGGATGATTTGAAATGTTTGGAGCGGAGGTTCTTCTTTGACATACTGGGAGTGTGGCTTCAAAGTTTCTGGCCGATCAGTCCAGCTTTGGTTTGCCTCTACCACATAATGTGGCCTTACTTATGCATACACATGCGCACACACACACACACGCACGCGCACACACACACACACACACACACACACACACACACACACACACACACACACACACACACACACATTTTCGAGGTACTTGTTCGTCATATCTTGTTTGAAGCTTATGTCTTAACTTATACTTGTTTATTGCGACCGAAGATCGCAGTTTAGTAGGTGAAACGGCACATGCTGACTCTGTCTGTCTGTCTGTCTGTCTGGACGTGTACACTTTTTTTCGGTCTATGGGTTTCCCGCTCTGACATCACGATTTGACATCACTGAGATGTCATGGGAACAACTCTATCAGTCCCCTGATGTCATTAATATTAAGCCCATATCTAACAGGACTTCATATGGGAATGCCCATATATGGAGGGAGACAACCCAAATCTGTGTGGCTGGTTCAGACAGGGATCTCCATGTATGGGCATGAAAGGGATTGTATGTATGATGTCAGATGTGATACACATCATACGATTTTCACATAACGAATAACTTATTAAGCATTTTTGGGGTCTCCCAGCATATCTCCATATACAGTACATGGAACTCCATATATGGGTACCAGGGTCTCCATATATGGGTAACTGGTCTGATATACATCACTGGCCAGATGGCCAAACACATGGCGTGATCTCGCCCTTTAGGGTGAGGTCGCTTGTCGCCCTGAGGCATCTTACTAGTTATTTTAGGTGAGAGCCTTGTATGAGCCCTACTGTATAAGTCGTGAAAATGTGTGCAAATCTTTGAATATATGTATTTTCAAAGCGAACGTTTGTAACTCATATTTTGCTTCTGGGGGGTCCCTGGAACTAAACATTTTGAGATGGGGGTCTGTGGCCAAATGAATATCATTTTGGGGGTCCTTCACATGAAAAGGTTTGAGAACCACTGACATAGTAGTCTCTCAAGAACAAACTAACTGAGCTCCATTTAAGTTTTTTCCTCAATATTTTTTGAAATAGCAAATATACAAGCTCACAATGTGTCGCAATGTGACACATTGTGAGCTTGCTGATCTGCCATTTTCAAATGTAAATCTAAGTAAAACTGAGCCTAGTTGCTTCTGTTGGGCTTATTTCTTTGGCAAAATCTGGCAACAGACAATTCCCTTTCACTTCCTTTGTTGGGAGGAAGTGAAAAGATGTTTTTGAAGCAGCACACAGAAGAACTCTCTAGCGCCCTCTGTAAAAGGCAATGGCAGCCTCCCTAAAGAGGGCCAGGCATAAGGTGAATAAGGCCTGTGAGGTTGCGAGGCCCTGTTTGGAATGCATACCCACATCCACCTGTCTTGCATTGCACCACGAGCAAGAGTCCTCTCTGATGCGCATGCTGAACTGTACTGTCATGTATTTTCCTATGTAAACTGCAAAAAAGTATTCAATCAATCAATAATCAATGTCATAGTGATGTGGCCGTGGTCCTGCCTTTTACATTTTACATGACATTTTACTGGAAAACCACCTTGTGACACCTGCCTTGTAATGTACTTTTTATGCTCTTTATACATACCTGAAGTATTTCTTCAAATAAGTTGATTGTGTTAGTAATACATAGTAAGAATAAAAATCAGTGTCATCCCTTGTGTCCCCTAGAGGAACATGTTGTTCGTCAGCTTAACACCTGGAAAATTACCAGTGAAGTCTCTAAACACTTCATTCAACTAGAGAATGATGTCATCTCTCAGCGTTTATTGCTCAAACTGGGTGGAAACAAAGTCTTCAGGGCGGTTCTTCATACTTCGGTGGTGACATGATTGGGGTCTAAAGCAGTGGGTGTGGCTTTGCGTTCTCGCCAGTGTTCTTGCAGCCTCCTTGCATTCAGATGTGTCCAGACGTATCTGTAGGCGGACATCTCTGAACGTCTGGCAACACCAGACTATACCCAGGTGGGTTACCGTGGGAACAAATTAAATTAATGAGCTCCAGTGATGAAACCTGGCCCAGGGGTGATGAAATACTGAAATAGTGGATCAACAGGTGCCATGTTGTAAAATAATTAAACAATATATTTTCAAGGCCAATAAGTCCCTGGAACTTTTTTCAAAACATGCTAACATTAATTAACAATGAGGGGTGTTACTGTAGCTACTTTAGGTCTGTTGTACAGCGTCCATAATACAGATGGTCAACAATACATCACATTTCTTAAATGGGAGGATCATACTTTTTCCTTCAATAATTTGCAAATATTTATAAGAACTCTCTTATTTGTGATGCAGTAAATCAATCAAACACTAAACCCGCTCACATACATGAGGAAATGGAGGGGGGGGGGGGGGGGGGGGGGGGCATCTCAACATGTGATACATTGATTACAACACATGAACCAGACATAGCATGGCTGCCATGGCCTGGGACACTACACACCCTGTGATGTGGGTTCTCAAATCCGACATTTTCGGGCTGCCTAGGGGGCCTAACATTTATGCTGATTAGTCGGGCCAGGGCCTTCATTTTCAGGCCCGTTGAGAGCTTTAATTGCGACCGTCAGGGAGCAGTTTACTATGAAAACCTCCACCGGCCGTCCGTCCGTCCGTCCGTCGGTCACACGTCACACGTCACACCTTTGCCCTGCTCATATCTCCGCATCAGTATGACATCACACCACATGTGTACACAAACCTTTGTGTACGTTGCTGTGGCAACAGTCTGTTGTTGCTGGTCTGTTAGTGTACGTTAGCAACCACCTTAGCAACCATGGTTTTACCCTAGCAACCAACTGTTTACCCTAGCAACCAACTGTTTACCATAGCAACCATGTTTTTTTACCCTAGCAACCAACTGTTTACCATAGCAACCAGATACGCAGAGCAGGGATCTCCATATATGGGCATAAACAGGTGACATCACACTGATGTCAGATACTCAGAGCAGGGATTTCTCCATAATATATGGGCATAAAAGGGATTCTGTTAGGGATCTCCATATATGGGCATAAAAGGGATTCTGTTAGGGATCTCCATATATGGGCATACAAGGGATTCTGTTAGGGATCTCTATATATGGGCATAAAAGGGATTCTGTTAGGGATCTCCATATATGGGCATAAAAGGGATTCTGTTAGGGATCTCCATATATGGGCATAAAAGGGATTCTGTTAGGGATCTCCATATATGGGCATAAAAGGGATTCTGTTAGCTGTTAGTGATCTCCATATATGGGCATAAAAGGGATGCTGTTAGGGATCTCCATATATGGGCATAAAAGGGATTCTGTTAGGGATCTCCATATATGGGCATGAAAGGGATTCTGTTAGGGATCTCCATATATGGGCATAAAAGGGATTGTATCCCAGATGATGCCCTGTTAGGAGATCCACACTAACAGAATCCATATATGGTCCTACCGACAGCTGCTATAAGCCAACCCTGGCGATAAGGTCTGAGTCGAAGAAATGCTTCTTTCCTGGCAAGAATTGCCCCTTTATACTGTAGGGCTCGTTTGTGTATTGTATGACATCACGCCACATTATCGGCTGAGGACTGTGTGATGTCATCATATCTCCATATATGGAGACATAAGTTGCTCATGCCCAAATATGGGCTGGTGAGGTCAGACTTAGTGTGATGCGTAGGTTATCTCCATATATGGAGATTCAACTTCAATGAGTAAGCATGGCAAACTGTCAACTGCCCGTATGTCTTGATAATTGGTAAAACAAACTTTTGGCCTATTTGTGGAGATAAGCGACCAACGGTCGCTTATCTCCCGATTAGGGAGTCTTACTGGTGTCTCCTGCTGGTAGCTGATGTTATTACTGTTGCTTTTACTTACTTTTTATTGCGACCGTCAGGGAGCAGTTTACTATGAAAACCTCCACCGGCCGTCCGTCCGTCCGTCGGTCACACGTCACACGTCACACCTTTGCCCTGCTCATATCTCCGCATCAGTATGACATCACACCACATGTGTACACAAACCTTTGTGTACGTTGCTGTGGCAACAGTCTGTTGTTGCTGGTCTGTTAGTGTACGTTAGCAACCACCTTAGCAACCATGGTTTTACCCTAGCAACCAACTGTTTACCCTAGCAACCAACTGTTTACCATAGCAACCATGTGTTTTAGCCTAGCAACCAACTGTTTACCATAGCAACCAGATACGCAGAGCAGGGATCTCCATATATGGGCATAAACAGGTGACATCACACTGATGTCAGATACTCAGAGCAGGGATTTCTCCATAATATATGGGCATAAAAGGGATTCTGTTAGGGATCTCCATATATGGGCATAAAAGGGATTCTGTTAGGGATCTCCATATATGGGCATACAAGGGATTCTGTTAGGGATCTCCATAAATGGGCATAAAAGGGATTCTGTTAGGGATCTCCATATATGGGCATAAAAGGGATTATGTTAGGGATCTCCATATATGGGCATAAAAGGGATTCTGTTAGGGATCTCCATATATGGGCATAAAAGGGATTCTGTTAGGGATCTCCATATATGGGCATAAAAGGGATTCTGTTAGCTGTTAGTGATCTCCATATATGGGCATAAAAGGGATGCTGTTAGGGATCTCCATATATGGGCATAAAAGGGATTCTGTTAGGGATCTCCATATATGGGCATGAAAGGGATTCTGTTAGGGATCTCCATATATGGGCATAAAAGGGATTGTATCCCAGATGATGCCCTGTTAGGAGATCCACACTAACAGAATCCATATATGGTCCTACCGACAGCTGCTATAAGCCAACCCTGGCGATAAGGTCTGAGTCGAAGAAATGCTTCTTTCCTGGCAAGAATTGCCCCTTTATACTGTAGGGCTCGTTTGTGTATTGTATGACATCACGCCACATCATCGGCTGAGGACTGTGTGATGTCATCATATCTCCATATATGGAGACATAAGTTGCTCATGCCCAAATATGGGCTGGTGAGGTCAGACTTAGTGTGATGCGTAGGTTATCTCCATATATGGAGATTCAACTTCAATGAGTAACCATGGCAAACTGTCAACTGCCCGTATGTCTTGATAATTGGTAAAACAAACTTTTGGCCTATTTGTGGAGATAAGCGACCAACGGTCGCTTATCTCCCGATTAGGGAGTCTTACTGGTGGTGTTTTTGTCAAAACCTCGACCAGCTGTCCGTCCGTCAGTCCGTCAGTCACACGTCACACTCACACTTCACACTTTTGCCCTGCTCATATCTCTGCAACTGTTGCCCCGATCCATGCCAAATTTTGCACACACACTCCTTGCCTGCCAAACCACAACCTCCACCCATCAATTCTCACATGGCCCTCTTCACCATGAGGCCGATTCTTGCAAAACACATGTTTGGACACTGCTCCTACAATTTTTGCCCTAAAATCACGCAAATCGGTACACAGTATGTCTACACTCATCTCATCAACAAGGATCTGTCCCATTTAGCGCCACCTTCAGGCCAATTTTTTAAAACACATTTTTGGACACTACTCCTACAGATTTGGCCCTAAAATCATGCAAATCGCTACACAGTATGTCTACACTCATGTCATCAACATGGATCTGTCCCATTTAGCGCCACCATCAGGCCGATTTTTTCAAACACATTTCTGGACACTGCTCCTACAAATGTTGCCCTAAAATCACGCAAATCGGTACACACTTGCTCTACACTCATGCCATCAACTTGGATCTGTCCCATTTAGCGCCACCTTCAGGACGATTTTTTAAAACACATTTTTGGACACTACTCCTACAGATTTTGCCCTAATATCACGCAAATCGGTACACAGTATGTCTACACTCATCTCATCAACATGGATCTGTCCCATATAGCCCCACCCTCAGGCTGATTTTTTCAAACATATTTTTGGACACTACTCCTACACATTTTGCCATAAAATCACGCTGCGACCTGACGGTTGCTTATCTCCCGATTAGGGAGTCTTACTGGTATGTAGTTATGATGGGCTTGGTTGTAAGTATTGTTTGGCGTTTTCTTTCTTATTAGTTTAGTTGTCATTATTTTGTTTTTGAGACCGTCAGGTCGCAGTTACTATCAAAATCTCCTCCGGCTGTCAGTCTGTCAGTCAGTCACGTCACATCACACTTCCCCTACTCATATCTCCGCAACTTTGCACACACACTCCTTGGCTGCCAAACCACAACCACATCATTTCTCACATGGCCCTCTTCTAGCGCCACCATTAGGCCGATTCTTGCAAAACACATTTTTGGACACTGCTCCTACAGATTTTTCCCTAAAACCAGTAAGACTCCCTAAGCTGGAGATAAGCGACCGTCAGGTCTTATGTAAAAATCGGCCTGATGTGTACCGCTTTGCGTGATTTTAGAGCAAAATCAATAGGAGCAGTGTCCAAAAATGTGTTTGAAAAAATCAGCCTGATCGTGGCGCTAAATGGGACAGATCCATGTTGATGACATGACTGCAGACATACTATGTACCGCTATGCATGATTTTAGGGCAAAATCTGTAGGAGCAGTGTCCAAAAATGTGTTTTGCAAGAATCGGCCTCATGGTGGTGCTAGAAGAGTAAAGTTTGGCATAGATTGGGGCAACCAGGACCGCCACAAGGCATTTTGGTGCCTGACTCACAACCGGTGGAGGTTTTGATAGTAACTGCCACCTGACGGTCACAATCACACAAAGTGGTACACTCTGGCGGTTTCTCAATGTGAATGCTTGTATATATATATATATATATATATATATATATATATATATATATATATTAGGATGGATCTTAAATTACCTTTTTTTGATTTTCTTGAGTCTTACCCCCCAATTATGTTCCAATGTACAAAAAACTGCTTTGGTTAAAATTTGGTTGAATTTCAAGCATATTTAGAGGTAGCTCAATCAAGTCAAAGATTGTACATTTTATTGGTCAAAATCGAATTGCACTGCAGGCACATTTAAGTTATACATTACACATTATTCTTATACTAAGCACAGAAATTATATTTTTTAAGCTTACAAATCTAAACACAAATCTGATTACATGTTTGTCATATGTCAAACCAGAATTAATGTATTGTAGGAAATAGCAAAGCAAAGAATGACAAATTGCTATTTTTCAATTAACGTGCACATGCACAATGACATGTCTTTATTGCACACTCTTCAATCATACTCACAACACACAACAAGCACACAGCCCCACTTCCTTGTTTACCCCCAAAACCCCCGAAAGTCACTGCAGTATAGCAATTCAGTAGTTACTGATCAATTAAAGTTTGTTTACGGCTATCGGGATACTTGTGCCGATGGTTCTGCACAATTTGCAGCAAGTATTGGAGTTGGGACTCATCTTTAGTAATGAGACCACACTATTCTTGTATTAGGGCAACCCCACGCTCTGCATGATCATTGACAACATTCATCGCCTTCACTACAGCCAGAGCTTCTTGGTAGTCCACCCTGGGCTCCCACTCATCGGGATCAACGTCAAGGAAGTCATCTGGGAGATCCATCATTTTGAAAAGCACTTCAATGTTCTTCCTTGCAATTGTTCCAAGGTCAACAGTATTATCTTCATATGCCCCTGTTCATGATCTTCATTTCCATCTTTCATGGCTCTCACCATCAGCCTCTTCGTTTGCGCGCTCACTTGACTGTCAAACAATGCAAGTCCGACGATCTCTGGAGCCAAATACCATAAGTGATTGGAAAACTTTTGAGAAGCAGCTTTAGACACCTCAGCATTTATTGATGAATATTCCAGCAACGATTTTAACAGCTGCCAAGTCATTTAGTGGAGCGCTGACAGCAACAGGTGCCATCATCCATGCCTTCACATAATTGCAAACTGCAAAAATGCACAAATCCATGCATGCTTTTTCTTCCCTGAAGGTCAGTTTGAATTGGCCATGAAACATCCAGATCTTCATACAATAAATAACCTTTGCCATCCAATGGGAATGATGGGTAGCTCCTGGAGCTCTGAACCGGATACCTCGAGCAGCGAGGTATCCGGTTCATCAATAAATGCTGAGGTGTCTAAAGCTGCTTCTCAAAAGTTTTCCAATCACTTATGGTGAACAGGGGCATATGAAGAGAATTACTGATGACCTTGGAACAATTGCAAGGAAGAACATTGAATATTTTTTCCAAGGTGCTTTGAGTGGGAGCCCAGGGAGGACTACCAAGAAGCTCTGGCTGTAGTGAAGGCGATGAATGTTGTCAATGATCATGCAGAGCGTGGGGTTGCCCTAATACAAGAATATTGTGGTCTCATTACTAAAGATGAGCCCCAACTCCAATACTTGCTGCAAATTGTGCAGGACTATCGGCACAAGTATCCCGATAGCCGTAAACAAACTTTAATTGATCAGTAACTACTGAATTTCTATACTGCAGTGACTTTCGGGGGTTTTGGGGGTAAACAAGGAAGTGGGGCTGTGTGCTTGTTGTGTGTTGTGAGTATGATTGAAGAGTGTGCAATAAAGACATGTCATTGTGCACGTTAAATGAAAAATTGCAAATTGTCATTCTTTGCTTTGCTATTTCCTACAATACATTAATTCTGGTTTGACATATGACAAACATGTAATCAGATTTGTGTTTAGATTTGTAAGCTTAAAAAATATAATTTCTTTGCTTAGTATAAGAATAATGTGTAATGTATAACTTAAATGTGCCTGCAGTGCAATTCGATTTTGACCAATAAAATGTACAATCTTTGACTTGATTGAGCTACCTCTAAATATGCTTGAAATTCAACCAAATTTTAACCAAAGCAGTTTTTTGTACATTGGAACATGATTGGGGGGTAAGACTCAAGAAAATAAAAAAAAAGGTAATTTAAGATCCACCCTAATATATATATATATATATATATATATATATATATATATATATATATATATATATATATACTGTATGTCACAGTCAGTTTGGGTAACTGAGATTGGGGTAAGAGTGCTCGTTTTGTCGTTTACCACACACCACCTGGATCAATTCACTTTGATAATCTCTTATCAGCGCACCTGTGTAATTCTGCGTAGTCACCATGAGATGGCGACAACAGCCATTCACTTGTGTAGTTGCTGACGTCACTCGTTTGCGACACCTCTTTCTTTGTTTCTTTGCCTAGCTCAGCTGTGTTTAGCCATTAGCTTACTATGCCTAATTCTAATCCTAACCTTAACCTCTGTAAAATTATGCATAATCCTAAACCTAACCCTAACCCTAACCTCCGTGGGGTGAGGCGCTATCATTCCTGCCGACGCTCAGTGTTGCGTATATACACTATTATTTAATATATTTTATACTATATGATATATCTTTATTCATATAATGATATTAGACACATCTGAGATCTTCTGAAACACTTCTGGTGTAATGTTTCTGATGGAAAACATTATTGCAGAAGAGCAGAACATCACTAGAATACTTATGCATACATTTAAATGTTGAAATAAAATATCTTTATATTACTTTTATCTACACACCATCAAAAATGACCTTTTGAACACGTTACTTGAGAAAATGTAGAAAACATTATCCACATTACCATCACACACAATAATTCTTGGATAATCCAATGCTAATCTTTATAATAACAATGGACAACAGATTGAGAAATGAATGTTTAAGTTTGGCTTCAAACAGCTAGTTAATAGTCCAACAACAGATCATAGAACTCTTCTAGATCATGTATATTTCAGACCACGATTTAATATTGATATCGTTACCATTGATTTAATCTTTTTTTTGTTTTTTTTGTTATACCAGATAGTTTACAGGTTTACAGATTTGGTTTTGGCATTTTCTGAATTATACATTATACATTTTTTTAAACAAAATATAAAATAATTAAATAATGTCTTTATGTATTATTTGTTAATTCATTCTTAAAATACATTTTAAACATAACATTTTTGTGATTTTAGAATCTTGTCTTAACTATTTGCATTTTTTTCATATTTATATTACATTTAAACAATCACACTTTTTTGATTTTGTGATTATATTTAATATACTTGAACTCCATTAAACAACAATAGTATTTGTGTTTACTCCTCATCAGAGTGCAGTCTTGTTTATTTTACATTACTGTAACACAATGTTTACTTTGCAGCAATATAATTCTTCTTGATTGATTTTATGTATTTTCAATTGGGCAGCACATTGGAAACCTTGTATTTGTAAAATATGCTATTTAAATAAATGGGATTGGACACACGCACACATAAACACTGACCTCTACCTTGACCTCCAATGTCTCCACGTACTACTGCTGTTATTTTGGTAGATTTGGACCTAGAAACCCCACATTGAAATGAGGCAGCCAACTCTATCTAGTAAAGAATGTGCTCATTTTTCATTCATCTTTTCTTTCAACAAGGCACAGAAAAAGTGCACTGATCCCAGTGTGAGTTGCTTCATTGGACTTTGCTTTACAGTCCTTGTCCTTCATTGGTATCAATGAGATCTGCCCCCTGTTCTAATGCGCCCCCGTTCTCATTGGTCGATATTTGATAGTTCCTATCTTTTGACACGACTTGCCCTGCATGTCATTGCTACTTGTGGGTCACAATCATAGGACTTGGGTTAAATTACCTGTCCTTCATTCGTGTCACTTAGATCCGCCCAGTGTTCTTATTGGTCGAATTCTTATCCTTTGACATAACTTTTGAGCGGTTTGTCGTGAGTCATTAGAGTTATTTAGCTTTGCGCCGTGTTTGTCACATAGATTTTCCAATGAAAACCTGTAGGTCCGTATACATAGCTTTTAATTTGGCTGAGTATTCATCCCCTTCAATAATACCAATTGGTATTGGGTTTTACATCATTGTTATCATTGCAATAACTTGAGAGGATCGCGCAATCGTGGAATGAGCATCACAGCTAAACGTGGGGGCAGCGGCCCTCATACATTATTCAAAATCTTCTTCTGTTGGTATTCGCTCTTGTTTTGAGCAATGTGCCAGCACATCAACTGAGCATGGGTCCTGCAACTTTGAACTTTAACAGAGATCTGTCTGTGTTACCGTTGTACGCCTATACATCTGTGGAAGAAAGCCTATGAAGCAAAGGTGAGGAACCGGTCTTCTTGGGGATATTGTCTCTCTGGGTCTAGCTTTGACTTCACCGGTCTCACGGAACTATGTTTGGAAATGGTACAAGGGCTGACACCAAAGTATAATGCCACTCTGCGTAACGGAACACAATCTCTCAATGGGTGGCAGTTGCTGCTAATACCAAATTATATTATTGAAGGGAAAAATAATCGACTGATAAGTTTTCACATTTTTGGGAGGAATTAGTTTACAAAAACATTGACCCTGGAAAATGATTAGCTCGCTCGATGTTAAAGGTGATGAACAGCTTGTCATGTCCTGTGTTGTTTGTTCATCTCTATTAGTTCTTGTATTTGCTGTATTAAACTTTGGTTCAACAGTGAAATGTTGTAAAACATAATTGTGTCCCCGTAAGTTACATAACATATAACACACTAATGGCATAACAGCTTTTACTTATCGCTCCTGGTGCATGTATGGATCTGTGTTGATTACATTCAAATACACATTTTTTCCCTTTTTTTTTTTTAGGGCCCGAGCACACACAGTGTGTGAGGACCCTATTGTAATTGTAAAGATTATTTTATCCAAAATGAATCGCGTTTTTGAGGGACAAAACATACTCCAAAAGTTGTGCAACTTTGCACGCTCATCACAAGTGGCGAAGAATTACGTATTTAATTTTGTTTTAAAGGGGGCGTGGCCTAATGGCGCAACAATGCCCCCTAGAAAATGTCAATAGCGCAGCCCCACTATACGGTTTCACCTAAAAATTGGTACACACCTGTATCATTTCCGGACTCATTTTTGACTGTTTTCACGTGTCGCACTTTAACAAACTCCTCCTAGGGGGTTAATCGGATCAACTTCAAATTCGCTCTGCATACTCAAGACACCTTAACGATGAAAAGTTGTGCGAATCGTGAGTTTTCGTAAAACGGCATGCCGGTGGCGAAGTGTCAAACTTCCTTCACCAAACAGGAAGTGCCCCCTCTTCTGATTAGTCGATACTTGATTGTTCCTTATTTTGGCTATTACTCATCAACCGTTTGTCGTACAGACTTCTGGTTGGAGTCATTTGACTTGTTTCAGAGTCCTTCAGCTTAATTGGTTTAACTTAGCCCCGCCCCTTCTTCTGATTGGCCGAAACTTAGACTTGTGGGTGGAGTCATTTGAATGCTAATGCTAAATATGCTAATGCTAAAAATGCTAATGCTAATAATGCTAATGCTAAAAATGCTAATGCTAATAATGCTAATGCTAAAAAATGCTAATGCTAAAAATGTTAATGCTAATGTTAAAAATGCAAAAAATGCTAATGCTAAACATGCTGATGTGAAAATGCTAATGCTAAATATGCTAATGCTAATAATAATAAAAATGCTAACGTTAAAGCTAATGTAAAAAAATGTTATTGCTAGTGCTAAAAATTCTAATGCTAATTGGCTGCTACCCCTTGTGACGTGGGTAGAGCTGCGAGGGCCCGGTTTGTCGCTGTTTTCAGCTTTAATTTTAATTATTGTTACTATGTCTTGGTGGAGCCTCGACCCATGATGGACTTCTTAGTGTTTTTCTCAGGTCTCAGCAGGATTATATAACACTTTGGGCCAAACAATGCCAGCAATAGACCAAAACTAGATGCTAAAATAGCAAACACCTCCACTACATCTGCATATTTGCCTGGAGAGCTGATATATGCTGGGACGAAGGCTATCCACACGGCACAGAAGATCAACATGCTGAAGGTGATTAGCTTGGCTTCATTGAAGTTGTCTGGGAGATTCCTGGCCATGAAAGCTAGAGCGAAGCTGAGGAGTGCCAATACACCAATATAACCCAGCAACACAGCAAAACCAACTGTTGACCCCACATCACATTCATAGACTATCTTATCACTGAAGTATTTTGTGTTTTTATGAGGAGTTGGTGAGGCAGACAGGAGCCAAACTGTACAGATTACTGCCTGAATGAAAGTAAGAACCAGAACTGTTCCTCTCTGCTGCATGGCACCAAACAACTTCAGGATGTCTCCACTCCCAGGCTTGGAGGCCCTGAACACGGCCAACACCACCATAGTCTTTACCAGAATACAGGAGACACAGAGCACAAAACTGATCCCAAATGCTGCATGTCTCAGCTGGCAGGTCCACATTCTGGGACGACCAATGAACAAGAGTGAACACATGAAACATAGTTTGAGTGAAAGCAAGAGTTGGAAGCTCAGTTCTGAGTTGTTAGCGCGGACCATGGGTGTGTCTCGATGATATATGAAGATTCCTAGGACAATGGCACACATGAGTGTGCCTAGCAATGAGATGTTGGTCAAGGAGATGCCCAGGGCCTCATGGTAGGAGAGGAACTCGACGGCCTTAGGGATACAGTGGTCACGCTGGGGATTGGGCCAGGATTCATCTGGACAACTGGTGCACTCTGCGGAGCCTAACAATAACAATTGCAATTACAGTTTAGGCATTTAGGAGACGCTCTCAATCCACACACACCCACGGCTTACTGTACATAATGCAGCTACATAATGTAAACCTACCAGTCTCATTGCTGATTTCTCCCTCAGAACAAGCAATGCAGTCAAAGCAGCAGACAGGTTCCCCTTTCCTTCTGGCCAGACGGGTTCCAGGGGAACAACTCTCACTGCACACTGACCGAGGAGGCTACAGAGGAAAGAAACAGATTCAGCATTTCTATAAATAAAGTGAAAGCTCTATAGAGGCCCTGGGTGAATGTTAACCCGGTGAAATGCTAACCTGCCGATGCTGGTGAGTAGCTAACCTGCCGACACTGATGAGTAGCTAATCTGCCGACACTGGGGAATGTTAACCACTATGCCCAAACCCTGACCTTAGCCTCAGTGGGGCTGAGGGAACATAGAGACAAGAGGTTCGCCTCCTTTCGCCATAGGGTTGGAGGGGGAAAAACTCTGACTGTTGTTTATGTGTACAAACCATATTCAGAGTATTCTTGGATACCGGTGGGGGGATTTCCTAGTCTTACTGAGGGACATCAACCCACACGTGGGCAATGACAGAGATAATTGGACTGACATGAATGTTTCCCTGATCTGAACCCAAGTGGTAGCTTGTTGGTTTTCTGTGCTAGTCATGGAATGACGGTAACAAACACCACGTCCAAACATAAGGATGCTCAGTGTACTTGGTACCAGAGCACCCTAGGCCAAAGATCAATGATCAATGTTGTAATCGTATCAGCTGATCTAAGGCTCTATGTTCAGGACACTCTTGTGAAGAGAGGGGCTTAACTGTCAACTGACCACGCATTGGTCGTGAGCTGGTTCAGATGGCAGGGGAAGCCTCTGGAGTCTGTACAGAACATTTGGAGGAGACTTCTGTCCGGCAGGAATTTAACTCCACCTCTGGTGGGACTTCTATGCCATCCCTATGGATATTGGGGACATTGAACAGGAAAGGGCATAGAGCTGTGGTCAGAAGGCTTTAGGTGCCTCAAGGGGCAGTAACCCTCGAACACCCTGGTGGACAACGGTGGTGAGGGAAGCCGTCCGACTGAAGAAAGAGACCTATCGAGGTATGTTATCTCGGGGAACTCCGGAGGCAGTTGCAAGTTACCAGCAGGCCCGACGGGCAGCAGCCATGGCCATGACTGAGGCTAAGCTGCGGGTGTGGGAGGAGTTCTGGGAATCCATGGAGAAGGACCTTACGCTGGCACCAAAGTTGTTCAGGAAGATCATATGACACCTCAGGAGGAGAAAGCGAGGAACCATCCAAGCTGTGTACAGCAAAGATGGGATGACTTCAAGTGAGGAAGTCGTAGGGCGGTGGAAGGAACACTTTAAGGAACTCCTAAACCCAAATATCAGACCCACCCTCCATAACAGGAGTAGAGCCTGAGGATGATGGGGGATTGATGTCAATCTACCGGAAGGAAGTCACTGACGTAGTTAAGTAACTCCACAGTGGCAAAGCTCCGGCGGATGAGGAGATTTGGCCAGAATTGCTGAAGGCTTTTCAGCATTGTTTGGAAGTCTGGGCCAGTAACGAGATTGGCAGACCAGCTCTTTACTCTTGCAGGGATCCTGGAGAGGTCCTGGAAGTATGAATGGCTGGTCTACATGTGTTTGGAGAAGGCATATGACCACATGACTTTGCACCAGTTGAAGGAGTTTGAGTAACTCAGGGTCTTGTTCATGAGTGACGAGAAGACAGAGCAGGAGATCGGCTGTAGAATTGGAGCAGCAGGAGTGGTATTGTAGTTGCTGTACCGCACTGTTGTGACGAAAAGAGAGTTGAGCCTGGAGGCAACGCTCTCTGTCTACCAAGCAATCTTGGTCCCATCCTCTTTTACAGTACACTTTAAGACATAATAAGACATAATAAGACAGAATAAAGCCATAATAAGAAATAATGTGTTGGTAATTAGAGCTAATATATTTTATTAGACAGAAACAAAGACAGAATAGTAGAAAGAGCGAATACATTCTCTGGCACCGTCACCTGCCGCGGAACTGCAGCGGCAGACACTGATAAATATATTATTAGTAAACAACAACACCTTCTTATTCCCATATGAGATACAATAATCCATCACACAGAAATAAGACAGGAGAGTGATCAGAGTGAGAATGGAATGTTTTACTATGGAGAGAGAGTATTCAAGACAAAGGTACAACAGAATAATCAATGGTTCGTGCTCTCTCTGACAAATTATGTTTTGACATGAGTATAAGTATGGTCTTTTCATCAGTCAATGGATGACGTTTCAACAGTTAATAGGATATGTTTCTTGTCCACAAATCAAAAGACAAAGAGTCCATATACAGGGTTCCTGGGGGGGGAGATGTGTCCTTGCTGGTGTCTGGATGACACCAAATGTCCCAGGCCGAGCCTTAGAATACCAAAACAATTCTCATTGTTTTAGGAACAGGCTCCATGGCAGTAGATAAGGCCTGATTTCTACCAGACGGAGACCTTGTGTGTGTACTGTACATGACATTTTTATGACACAGTCACTGTGCCTTAAACTTCAGGTGGTCATCAATATGTATTGATAAAAAGATGATATGAACTATAACAAAATACCTATCAGACACTGCAGTAGGACCGGCGGCCGCCGCACAGACCGGCAGGTCCCGTGGCGGTAAACTGCCCGTCCGTGCGGTGGTGGCTGAGACAGAATAGCAGAAATCGAATACATTATCTGGCACCGGCATCGCTGGTAACTGCCGCGGCAGCCACCACCGCACGGACGGGTAGTTTACCGCTACGGGACCTGCCGGTCCGTGCGGCGGCCGCCGGTCCTACTGGCGGGACTGCTGGTCCTATCGCCGGCGATGCAGTGCGACTGCTGGTCGAACTAGCGGTCGTGCAGCAGTGTCTGCCGCTGCAGTTCCGCGGCAGGTGACGGTGCCAGAGAATGTATTCGCTCTTTCTACTATTCTGTCTTTGTTTCTGTCTAATAAAATATATTAGCTCTAATTACCAACACATTATTTCTTATTATGGCTTTATTCTGTCTTATTATGTCTTAAAGTGTACTGTAAAAGAGGATGGGACCGCAATCTTTGTTCCTACTCTCACCTACCGGTATGGTCATGAAGTTTGAGTCATCAAAAGAATAAGGTCGAGGATGCAAGTGGCCAAAATCTGTTTTCTCTCAGATGAGTAGCTGGCATTGCCCTTAGAGATAGAGTGAGAAATTTTAGTCACTTAAGTTTTAGTCACTTGAGAGAGACTCAGAGTAGAGCCGCTGCTCTTTCACTTGGAAAGGAGCCAGCTTAGGTGGTTCGGGCATCTAGTATGGATGCTTCCTGAGCGTCTCCCGAGGGAGTCCCTTGCTGCTTGTCTCACTGGGAGGAGAAACTAGGGCAGAACGAGGACCAGATGGGGGGATTACATCTCCACTCTTGGAACAAGCCTTGGAACACCTCGGGATCCCCAGGAGGAAGGTGGTAATGTTGCTCAGGAGAGGGACGTCTGGAGCTCTCTGTTGGAGTTGCTGCCCCCGCAATCAAGACTCCGGATAAGCAACTCTGGATCGATGGATACTCAGAGTATGTGTGCTACATTCATTAAAGATCAGTCCAGCACTCCAGCAGTGTCCAATATTAGCTTCATACAGGCGAACAAACACACACACACACACACACACACACACACACACACACACACACACACACACACACACACACACACACACACACACACACACACACACGGTCTGGGGGCCTAGCTAGCGGATATAATTAATTACATTCAAATCTTTAGCTCAACATTAGCTATTGTAGTAAGTGAAAGTGACCTTTTTGGATTCAGTGTTCCAGAAGATTCTGTCTTCATCAAGGATGAGTTGTTCACCTGCGGAGGCTGACTTCTTGAACACACCTACGTGTTGAAGCTCTGTGCTTCCGTCAGGGAGCCACGCCCAGTTTATGACATCATAGATTGGTAAAGCGTCACCGTTCTCATCAAATGATACATCATCACCAAATGATGTGTTGAAGTTGACGTTTTCCAGGTAATACATGAGCTGCAAATGGTGATGAGCAAAGTTTTGAAGAAAAAGATACTGCTGCATACAATATTATAGCCTTAACCCGTATCCCTAAACTTTTATTGTACTATTTTGAAAAACGGTTTAAAATAGTTCCAATAGCCGATTTACATTGAAACGTTCTGAGCTTGAGCTATGCTATTTGAAATATTATCAAAATAGTAAAAAAAAAAAAAAAAACGTTTAGGGATAAGGTGATAAGGTGTAAGGCATGGAAGAAAATAGGGCCCCTAGTGTCTCAAGGCACACCTGAGTTAGTAGGACAAATAGCTGAAATACAAGCTCACATCTCATCAGAATGCAGCACGATATGTGCCGCTTTTTTGGAACGTTTGTGAAATCTGTACATAAGTGGATGAATAAATGAATGTAAAAGAAAAAAAAAGACGCCTCCGAAAACGTATGTCTAACTACTGCTCCAAATAGGCTACTGCTAAGCATACCGTCAGTAAATAAGTATTACTATACATCACTTTAAGAAGATGTATACATTTCTAATCCTAATAAAGAATGTCCTATATGCTTTCTACCAATGTCATATTAAACTTTTTTAGGCCTATTATATTATAATACATATCACACCTGCCATGGCTGCACTGTCTGCAAAGTGGCACAGCTGTGCCCAGTGAAAGGCCCTCTTCCTGGCACACATTGCAACATGTCATGGAGGGCATGGGCCAGGGCATAGACAGCCTTGTACACATTATAGATGATTCTGGGATTATTCGCAAAAGGAGAAGTTACCGGTCCTGGGTCCTCTTGTCCACTACACACCCGTCCACCGGCATCCACCCACTCTGACGGAAGGGGTGCAAATTTACACTGAAACGTTCTTTCCCAAAACTGCCTTACCTGTAGACAGACCATCAAGACTGAAGATCAATTTATACTTTGCACAAGAGCTCAAATACAAGACACTGCGTGTCTCAAAACGTTTTCTTGAGTTTTTGAGCATTCACACTGTGTGTGCACGGTGTTGCAACAAAATGTATCAAGGAAGTGATAGTGATCTCTGTGGTGAACGAGCGTACAAGTATTCCCAACCAATCTATGTGACCCTTAATTTATTCCAGAGCTACGTGAAATTTGTATTTGACCTCACTTTTGTCATGCCATGTGTCACTCACAACTTGTCATGCGAAGCATAAATTGATCTGTAAGCGTTGTACTTTCATTTACCGTATTTACCTTAACTATGAGTTAAGTTTAAAGCTTTATTTTATAGCTCAAATAATATTTAAGAACAACCCTAGTATCCCCATTATGGGGTGAACTTTTGGGGAAAATAGCAGATCTAAAAGCTTACAACGTGTTGCGTTGAAGATCTGCTATTTTCGATGAAGACATTTTGGCACTATTTTGCATCTAGTCGTGCTACCCACTGTGCAAGGGGCGTTCCTGTGGCAAAGTTGCTGCCACCAATCTTATCCTAGCTCCTTTCGGAACCCCTCACTCCACTGCTACGCAGCTCCGAGATGGGGTTCCTACTGGTCGCATGCCAGAATCCTGTAACTGCATGGATCGACGATCCGCCGTTAGCGAACACTTCTTACCTTTGGTGAACACTCTATCCAAAAAGTGACGGGTCTTTGTTAATCTATAATCGTTTTACTTCTTTATCGTGGAAGAAACTCGAATCACTGGGGTGAAATAAAGACTTTATATCGCTCAGAAGATCAGCCGGTTCTGTGTTTTTAGACATTCCGGAAGTTGCGGCCGCATAGGAAAACATTACTGCCTCCCCATGTCACGTGGTATATACACAAGTTACACAACGGGGAAAACACAGAACCGGCTGATCTTCTGAGCGATATAAAGTCTTTATTTCACCCCAGTGCTTCGAGTTTCTTCCAAGATGAAGAAGTAAAACGATTATAGATTAACAGAGACCCGTCACTTTTTGGATAGAGTGTTCACCAAAGGTAAGAAGTGTTCGCTAACGGCGGATCGTCGATCCAGCAACAGGATTCCGGCATGCGACCAGTAGGAACCCCATCTCGGAGCTGCGTAGCAGTGGAGTGAGGGGTTCCGAAAGGAGCTAATCTTATCCCTAAATGCTATGCCGTATGCCCAGCGCTATCGTACGGTCTCTTTTTTTTCCTTGCCCAATGGATTATTTAAACTGAAGTGAAGGAGCAAATGCCACTGCACAGCACAATTTGTTGTCTTATATAAACACAAGGAATTGCTGATTATAGTAAAATTTCGTTGAGAATTAGGAGTTGGAATGTTTGATTGTTGTGTGATTATTGCATATTGAAGAGAGAGGAGGGGACACACTCTATGACTGCATATCTAGGCAAGTAGACACTGCTGTAAACTTGAATTTTATGTCATAGGATTAATTTAGGAATAAGTCTTTGAAATGCCACTTAAAAACAGGAGAGGCCGTACTATCGGTTCAACTAACAAAAAACAGATGTCAGCTTTAAATAGCATCTTAAATACTACAGTACATACCATGCTATGTTCATGTATGTAGTCAGGGTCGTTGTCAGGATGCATTTTTATGAAGAAGTCCCTTAGACCTGGTATCTCTCCACGGCGGATGGCAAAACCCAGGGTGCCTCTCAGGTACGGTATGTAGGGAGCAGACTGGGGCAAGTAAGTAATTACGTTCGCCCAGAAACAACTGGCTATCCATTGCAGACCTGTCACATTCTGCTTTACCACCTGTAAAATGTGTTGATATACAGTATGTATGCATGCATGCATGTGTCAATTTACAATTTAGGCATTTAGCAGACGCTCTTAATCCAGAGCGACTTACAATAAGCAAGATAATACATCAACACAATAAGCACGGTAATACATCAATACATCAACATCAATACATCATATACATAGAAATATCAATCTAGACAAAAGTCTTGTCAGCCCACCAATGCCTTAAATGTGCTCTGAACTTAATGGCAACAGGCAATACAGTAATACAATCCATCAGTGGATTGTATTATTTTATTTCTTCAATATAACTAATTTAACCATGAACCCCAAAATGAACATATATCATGACACCGACCTCTTCCATGAGCTTAAGCATGTGGTACGCAGGTGTAAATGAAATGACCACCCGCGCTGTGGATTTCTTCATCACTGTGACACTCCTCTGTAGTTCAACGGGGTCAGTCTTCCTTATGTCATATGGCAAAGCCTCCACATAGGCCAGACAACCCACACCAGACAGGGCTAGTTCAGACTGGAAGGACTGGGCAGTTCGGGTGTTAGCTTCATCATCCATAAACAGCAATCCTACCCAGGTCCAACTGAACCGTCTCAGAATCTGGAGCACAGCTCTCACCTGATTGGATGAAGAATGGAGTGATAGTATCAGTATACCAACTTTTTTTTTTAACTTAACCCTGAAGTTCTGTTCGGATTCACTTCACCTTGGTTCTGTTCGCGGGTCATTTTAACCCGGGGGATATGTGGTTTCAAAAACAATACTAATATAAAATGTAACTTAACAAATCATCATCATACATTGACTTTGTTTCAATTCCAAACAATTCATATGATATATATGGTAAAGGTTTGCATTTATGCCTTGCTATATCGCATTAAACACTGAAAGAGCTAGGTGTTTTTACTGATAGCTGAAATTCATGTAAAATAAGAGCTGAACACACGTGACCATGAACACACATGTGACCATGTGAACACACATTAACATTACATATGAATGTACACTTCTACGTATACTCTAGGACGCACATGCTTCACAAACACAGACTGCATGTGAGGCTCATATGATCAGTCTGTCTTCCTGTCTACTGTTGTAGGACACACTGAACAGCGCTTTCTCTTGCCAGATGCTTCAACTCTAAGTTCACTGTTTATTTTACCATATATATCATATGAATTGTTTGGAATTGAGACAAAGTCAATGTATGATGATGATTTGTTAAAGTTATACTATGTAACTTTTTTTATAAAACATATCTTAAAATTGTCCTAACTATTAAATCGCTAAAGTTTTAGAACCCCCACTCTGTTAATTTCAGCTCCCAAAGCCTTTTCTTTATATGTGTTCTACTGAGCCCTGGTGGCCGTGACCGGGGCTGTTTTTCCCAGCAAAATTACGTCATATGCATCATTCTGTACACGTGTCTCCCTACCGGCCAATCAAAGCCCAGATCATACACTGCTGAGCTCTTCAGGAAGTACACTGCAGTGTTTACACTGGGCTAGGAGTCTAGCATGTAACTCCCCAACCGAGGCTTGTAGAGGGGCGGCGAAAAACGGCCGAAAAAAGCAGACGCGACCGCGGTTTGCTCTACTGCTACTGACCACTAGTTGAGCAACTTACACAGTATAGCTTTAAGTTAAAATGTATATTAATATTGTTTTTTAAACCAAATATCCCCCGGGTCAAAATGACCCGCAAACAGAATTAGAGGCTCAAAGAAATGGTGGGGGTGTAGCATGGGTGTAGTGCAAAAACATATTTTTTACACTCTTTGATGTCTACCGGTGCCACGTTGTAGGCTATAGTAAACTATATTAATCTGTAGCTACTGTACGAGGCAACCGCGGTGAAGAGAAACACTCCAATTCCTGAAATGCAATGGGGTATCATATGACCGGGAGCTCCGGCTTCCTCATAGACAGCAGTTTTATGCTGCTGCACAAAATGCATTTATCTCCTTATCTAGCTTTTAAATCACGTTAAAGCCTTCTCTACTGGCCGTTACAAAAGCACTGATGCCTGCGATTGTTATGTTTCTGTTCTGAGTGAAAGAAAATACTATCGCAAAAATAAACAGGACATACTCGGATTACATTTACTCGGATTACTTTTTTCCTGGAGCTACAAAAGAAGGTCAAATGGCGGGTTTCCATGGCAACAGCCGATTAAATCTTGAATAATCCTGGGCACCCGAGGTGTTTTAATAGGCCTAGGTTACATAAACACATCGAATCAAACCAGACTTTCATCTGCCTTCACGTGACCATGCAATGGTGTCGCACGACACTGGGACTTCCTGGATTACAGACCCTTTTCACAGCAGGCATTACTTCATTGTCTTGTGAGACCGAAGGAAGCCAACAATAGAAGTAAAAGTAGTCATCAAAGTAAATAAGTACACAAAAAGTACAAAGTTTTCTAGAGAAAAGACTACTAAAGTACTGATTTACTTCAAATGGTCTGATGTATTGTTTAAATACATTGAACTTAATATACTGCATGTGCTTGTGCAACAGAAAACCAACTATAAAATAGCCATGTGCAAATTAGAAATATAATATACTGTAACTATATGCAATAACCAACCGAAAAAACACACACATAACTGCAGTCTCTCTGGGAAAATTAAATAACATAATATTGCTTTTCTGTACATAAATATTCTTGAATAATAAAATTAAAAAGTTCCTTTCTCAAGTAAATGTAACTCATTACTATCCAAATCTGGTTGTGACCAAAGGTCAGAGTTTACAATGAGAAATGTCACAGCTTGTCCGTGTGTAGACGGATGTGTACACATTTTTTACGGTCTATGGGTTTGCTGCTCTGATATCATGCTCTGATATCACTGTGATGTCCGGCACATCTTGTCCATGTATCCGTGTATCTCTGAAGGTCACGCCTGACACTGTGGTTCCCTTGGCACATCACTGTGACATCACAGGTGAAATCACAGGTGACATCACCCATGTACAATTCCATATATGGGTATTCCCCAGAATCCCTTTTATGCCCATATATGAAGATCCATGATGTCATCGATATATATCACTGGCCAGATGGCCAACCCATATCTGTGTGGCTCGCCTGGTTCAGATAGGGATCTCCATGTATGGGCATACAACATATTGTATTCTGTACTCTAACAGAATCCCTTTTATGCCCATATATGGAGATCCCTGATATGGCATAAATATTAAGCCCATATCTAACAGGACTTCATATGGGAATGAGGAAGACAGCCCATATCTGTGTGGCCGGTCAGACAGGGATCTCCATGTATCGAGGGCTTGGAGCAAAAAGGGCGTAAGTGATATTCTCAAATATTTTACAGGACAGCTTTCCATTGATTGTAATACTTTAGGGTAATTAAAAAGTATTTAAAAAGTATTTTAAAATATATTCATTGAAGCCTAATCTGTATTAAAGTATAGATTGCTTAAGCATATAGCTTTCAATTAAATAATTAAAATCAATGGAAAGCTGTCCTGTAAAATATTTGAGAATGTCACTTACGCCCTTTTTGCGCCAAGCCCTCGCGGGCATAAAAGGGATGTACTATATACAGTACATGGATCTCCATATATGGGTAACTGGTCCAATATACATCACTGGCCAGATGTCCAAGATTTGGCACGAGGGCGACCGCATGTTGCCCTGAGGCGTCTTACTAGTAGTGATATGTAATACTGATGACACTCACTAGAGGGAGGTATTTCTCCAGTGTGTGGACCTTGAACGTAAAGTAATAACATGTTTTGTGTGTAGCAGTTCACCTCGAAGGCATCACTTGGGATTGTTCTAAAGAATGACGGGAACTGGTTTCTCTCACTCAGACAGGCGCAGGTGTCAATATAACTGATCTGACAAAGACACAACACACACCACATTGTTTTGAGAAATGTCCATAATTTGCCTGGCATTTTGGAAGATGCTCTTCTCAAGACTGACTTAATAACAATTTACAATTTAGGCATTGGGCAGACGCTCTTAATCCAGAGCGATTTACAATAAGCAAGTTAATACATCAATACATCAACAATAATACATCGAATGCATAGAAATAGTCCTCTAAGAAAAAAAACATAGCACCGCGACAAAGCACCTATTCAGTATTTTGTTTTATTTTGTATATGAAAAACAAAAAAAATGCTACCTAAATTACATGTATGGTCATTGAGGGTGCTACAGTAGGTGCCATGGGTCAAGGTGGAGTTTGAAGAGGTGAGTGTTCAGAACGGAAGCTAGGCAGTGAGTCAGCCATTCTGTGCAACTGGGAGTTTATTCCACAGTTTGGGGGCCAGGAGGGCAAAGAGACTAAGTAAAGTATAAGTAAATAATCACAACATAGAATGCAGAGAGAGACAGTGTAGTGCCTGAAGAAACCATCCCAGGTAAACCATGAACCTAGCATCTGTCTAAGGCTTATATAAGTTTGTAAATTACATTCTTATTATCATTTGTGGTCAGATGTGGGCAGAGCTTTGTTGTGTTGTGCTGCAAAGGTACAGTGGCAAAAAAGCAATTCACTTAGTCCTCTCTCTCTCTCTCTCTCACACACACACACACACACACACACACACACACACACACACACACACACACACACACACACACACACACAATGTTACAATGTAATAATAAATACAACATGCTTAGTAGATAACTTACCATGGGCACTCTGTACAAACCTAATATTCGAGAGATTTGAACAGAACTTTCTGAACCTCCGCACACAATTCCAAGCATTGGAGGGGACCCAGCACAGCTCTCATTCAGTTGAAACACCTTCTCTTTCCCACTGACCAGCGTCAACGCTGCAGGGACGCCTCCAAACGGGACACAGTTATCATAGATACTATATCCTAGAGTCACGTTGGGTAGAAGGCTGGGGTTTCTGTTGATTTCAGTAATCGCACAAGCCATGGTCTGGGACCATATGTACCCTTGAATGAGAAAACTAACACACAAATATGACTAGCCTACTTTGTCGTAAAACAAATCATCAGCTAAACTAAAGGTACTTTATTTCAAAACAAGTTCCCTGTCGTCGTGCTTGCTATTGTATATGTGATGTGTGATACTCACCCTTGGCAAGTGGGGTACTGAGGCTTGGTGGCGAAAGACAGCTCATGGAAGACAGGCTGGTGATAGATGGGAAACGCGCCACCCAGAACAATGTCTGCAGCCTTTTGCATTCTGGTGAGATGAAACTGTGCCTGTAACTCACAAGAAGAGGAAGGTGAGGAAGACAAAGCAGAGAATGAAGAGAACAATATCAAAGTCAAGTACAGGTATGAAAGCAGGGGTATGTCTGGAGACGCCCTCATGACTGCCCGCCTCTGTCTGACCACTCCTTTGCTGCGTTTTATAGACAGTGCTGTGCCATCCCCGGTGTCAACATAGGGCACTACGTAATTCATTCACAGCCATCTGTGGCAGAAGCAGGGCTTAACATATTAGCAATCGAGTCATATAAAAATAGCAGGTATGGGCTTGACATCACCCAGAGGTTATGTGGGAAGGCCTACTGAGTGGCAAAAAACAGAGTCAGGTGATTGGGTGGCGCAGTGGTAAAGTCCCTGCCCACCACCACGGAAGGTTGTGGGTTCGAATCCCCTGTGGTGCAACCGGCTATGTCGGGTGTCTGTGCGAACACAATTGGTCTGTGTTGCGGGGAGGGAAGCCGGACAGGGAGGGTGACACTGGTCATTGCATGTATTCCTATGGGCTGGGGCGGCACCCGTCAGCAGGGAGTGTTGGGCGGGAGGATAAGGACGAAGGCTCTACCTCCTCCTGGTAGGTGAGTCAGTAGGATACAATAGCAGTGACAACAGAAATACGTATGGGGAGGAATCAATTGGTATAACTACTAAAAGGAGTAAAAATGATTGGCTAAAACCCTCTGGGACTCAAATTATTAAAAAGAGAAGAGAGGAAAAAAAACAGAGTGAGGAGGAATGCTTCATGCTACTTTATGTTTAGTCTATCAGTCTGTCCATGGTGCTGATCCTGAGTGGCATATGATGCATACCCTCTATACTGTAGGTCTCTGCCAGGCCAGGTGGCTTACCCAGGGCACGCACATTTTGATCACCCCAGAGATATGTGTACCGATGTGTGAGAGTTTTGAACCAAATCTGTAGGTGTTGTAGTGAAAAGTGTTATTATTATTTTTTAGAAAATGTTTAATGGCGGAAAATGCAATCTGGCACAAATCGCCGGGTCCTATATTAAGAGTGAGCATCCAAGGTATCCAGGAAATAGTTATTGCAGTCAGTTATGATTTGTGGCATTTTGTGCAAACGAGACGAGTCTTGGAATTGAAGGTGTAAGAAATTGCATGAGGTTTCAACAAAACCTCTTGGACTAGTAGCAAGACATTTTGTTGAGCAAAATGTCTTGCCCCCGAAAAAACTATTTGGGGATAAAAAAAAAAAACTTTATGTTTTACATTTAAAAACAACAAATGTGTAACAACTGCATAATATTGCGTTGTGCGACTTCAATAGCTAATCTATCTATTGATTGTGAACTCAGTGATGTCAAAGCGCAGCTACAGTGAATGCTTTTAAGGACTACATACTGTAGAATGTAGAGGAAGAGGCGTTCCATGCACACTTGTGCCACTATTTATTAACTGTAATATGCTCATCCCATGCAGCCTGGCAGAATGCTAGTGCGACTTTAGTTTGATTAACCCAATAATAACATCACTCCGTTCGTGCATAGGCCTACAGAACGTGTGTTGGCTCGACAGCATGGACCACCGCTCTGGCTCTCAGCCTGTAAGGACTTGGTTGCGAGCGCATCGCGCAGCTGAAAGCACTCAAACCAGAGTGGCACAGCCTCTCATGTCAGATAACCCAGACCCACTTTGGCAGTTGTTGTAACTAAACAGGGGAACTTACTCCAATATTTTTGGTTCATTCAGTTAAGAATGTACTATCCAAAACATGTGTTCACTGTCTGTTATATAATGCATTAATGATTGATGATTGAATATTGACTACATTGTTTAAATTTCTTCTGTCCAAATGAAAAGCACAATACAAGTAACATCATGTGAGACTCCTTATTTAAGCTTGATGAGCTATGTTGTGTTTTCTACACAATATTGAATATAATTGCACCCTTGTCATTTACTTTTAGCCTATGGATACAATTATACACACTTTCAACCCCACTGAAAACATCACGTGCACTGCAAGCGTATTGACACGCAAGCACGTGCGTGCACGCGCATTGACGTGTGTGCATGTGCATGCGTGGGGCGTCCCCCCACTTCCAAATGTAGCACTAGAACACTGGTGTGCCTTCAAAGTTTCTGGCCGATCAGTCCAGCGGTGCTTGTGGCATTTTGTGCAAAGCAGGCCCCTCCAGCAAACTTTGAAAGCCAGTTATAGTCAATTGTAATGGAATCAGAGAAATTTGACAGATACATCCTTTTGATCAAATTACTATAGAATATGGTGTTAAGATAATAAAAACCCCAAAGAATCAGTAAAGTTTCACACGCACACGGGATCCGGCACCTATTCGTTGACAAATTAAGCACAGATTATAACTAAAAGCCAAAGCGGTATAGCAATACCTTCACACATTTCATATAAACACACATTTCCAAATGCAGGAAGGCCTACATTTTAATTGCGACCGAAGGTCGCAGTCTACCATGAGAAATGTCCTTGCTTGTCTGTCAGTACAGGAAGTGAGCTTGTCCGTCTTTCAGTCAGTACAGGAAGTGATGTCACGGGACATCACCTCATCAAAAATCTAACCCTGGATATTCATACTGTCACTGTGACATCACACATATCACTGGCCAGATGGCAAAGGCATGGCCCATATCTGTGTGGCTGGTTCAGATAGGGATCTCCATGTATGGGCATACAATATATTGTATGTATATGGATACATTTTATTATTAATAAAGGATAACATAAAATAGAAAGTCCATATATATTGTAATTCCCAGAAACAAAATCTCTTTTATGCCCATATATGGAGATTTCTGATGTGATCAATCCCAGGCCGAAAATGTTAATATTAAGTCCATATAATGTATATGGATATATATTAATAAAGGATAAAATAAATAAAATGTCCATACAGTATGGGCATTCCCAGATGATTCCCTGTTAGGGTACCCCCTTATGCCCATATATGGAGATCCCCAGGCATCAAACCCAGGCCCTAACTCACCAAGGCCCTGCCTCCATATATGAGTAACTGGTCCCATATACATCACTGGCCAGATGGCCAAGAATTTACATGCGACCTCGCCCTAAACGCATGTCACCCTGAGGTGTCTTACTAGTCATAGGCTTGCCAAAGAATAAACTCAAATGATAAAATGTATGAATGCCACTATGTTTGGACACATTTAAGGGGAACACACACTGGACGCGGAGGCGGCGCGTCAAGAAGCCCCGTTATTTTCAATGAACTAACCCACACCCGTGCGGCTGCGCGCGTCAGACGCCTCGTCTGCTGCGCCGATACGGCGCTGTTCTATTTTTTCAGCGTTGCCGTGCGGTGAACATGTTCTCTCATGGTTCTCCCCACTGGGGGAAATGGATGTGATGTGTGGCAGCGCGCCGCATCCAGTTGGGGTTACCACGCAGCTCTTCACGTGCGTCGATACCACGCCACGACGCTGCACAGCCGTCCGCGTTCAGTGTGTGCTCCCCTTTAGCCTACACTTTAAGATAATATGGACCCCAGGAAGACTAGCGGTTGCCCAGGCGTCAGCTAATGGGGATCCATTCATTAAACAATAAGATCTTACTAAGATCATCTCACAATAGCTTCTCATGTTTCCTGAATGAATTTGAATGTGCACAATTCACATTGATACTCCATTAATTTACTTCTCCCACTTATACTGTAGTGATGCTTTTTGTCCTCATATGTAATATTGATTAAACTGTATCCAACTTGGATGACCGTTTGGTTCACATGTAATCCATATTTTTTGCAGGATTTCTTTTCCAGTCAAGGGATGACTGTGGACAGCCTTGTGTCCCCTAGAGGAACATGTCATTTGTCAGCTCCAGCACCTGGAAGATTACCAGTGACACTTCATTCAACTAGAGAATGATGCAATATCTCAGCTCTCGTTGCTAAAACAGGGTGGGAATAATTAGGCTAGAGAGAAAAAAATCGAAATAAATCAGAACCAATCCAAAGTCTTCAGGGCGGTTCTTCATACTTTGGTGGTGACATGATTGGTGTCTAAAGCAGTGGGTGTGGCTTTGTGTTCTCGCCGGTGTTCTTGCAGCCTCCTTGCATTCAGAAGTGTCCAGACGTATCTGTAGGCGGACATCTCTGAACGTCTGGCAACACCAGACTATACCCAGGTGGGAACCAATTAAACATGAGCTCCAGTGATGACACCTGGCCCAGGGGTGATGAAATAGTGGATCAACAGGTGCAATGTTGGAAAATAATTTTAAGGGCCACGAGTCCCTGGAGCTTGTTTCAAAACATGATAACATTAATTAACGAGGGGTGCTACTGTAGCTATTTTATGTCTGTTGTACAGAGTTCATAATACAGAGAGGGATGGTCAACAATACATCACATTTCTTGATACAAAATACCCTAAATGTAGATATATCAAAATAAACTACAGCATCGTAATGACTCAAAACGTTAAACATAACTTTTTCAAAATGGGAGCATCATACTTAAATCATTTGTGAATATTTATATTTATATTTACATGAACCAGACATAGTGTAGCCTCGGCCGGGAGGTGAACCCGGGATCCCAATAGCCGATGGCGTGTACGTTACCAGTCAGCCAAAGAGCCAGGCTCGCTAGCGAGCAGCAACGCACACACAGTATAGCCTACAGTCACGCGAGCAGCAACAAATACACCGGATAGCCTGTTCCTTGACCTAGTGGGAATGTGCGTGCACAATTTCACGCTGTCTGTGTTCATGATTGTCTCCACCAGCCGAAGGCATGGGGGAGAGTATGTTTTCCTCTCCGTCCGTGCGTCCGTCCGTGCGTCCGTCCGTCCGTGCGTCCGTGCGTCCTCGCAGTTTGTGAGCGCCAAATCTCAGTCGCCGTTGGCCCGGTCGCTGCCAAAGTGAGCACACACATTCCCTGGATGCCAATCTAGAACCTCTGCCCTAAATTTTTCAAATGGGCCTTTTCTAGCGCCAACTAGTGGCCGATGTTTGCTAAACACATTTCTGTGCACTACTCTTACAGATTTTGTCCAAAAATCCTACAAATCGGTAGGCAATATCTCGACAGTCATGTGATCGACACGGATCTGTCCGATTTTGCATATTCCATCCTGATTGGCTAAGATTGGCTTCCAAAGTTTGTGGGATTGAGCCGTTTTGAACAAAATGCCTCAAATCACAAACGCAAAGTGCAATTATCATGAAATCGCGCACACACGTTCCCACTAGGCCGAGGAAGAAATGCCACTTAATTTTTTTTTAATCAGCCTCATGGTGGCGCTATAACAGCCCGATTTGTGGTTTTACCTATAACTCCACCGATCAGTTTCAAACTTTGTAAGCGCACTCCCTAGAGGCTAAGGATAAACCTTTGCCCTGCATTTTTCACATCAGCCTTTTATAGCGCCACCTTTGGGCCGACTTATGTAAAACACATTTTTGGATATTACTCCTTGAGATTTTATCCAAAAATCATGCAAATCGGTACACAGTATCTCTATAGTCATGTGATCAAGTCCGATCCGTCTGATATTTCATATTCCATCCTGATTGGCTTATATTAGCTTCCAAAGTTTGCAGGATTGCTCCGTTTTTGAACAAAATGCCTCAAATCATCAACGCAGCTTGCGATTACCGTGACATTTGCCACACATATTCCCACTAGGTCAAGGAACAAATGCTACCTTTTTAACATTGTCCTGTTATAGCACCACCAGCAGGTAGACTTTAGCAAAACACATTTTTGGAACACAATGCTTGAAATCATGCATGCAGCGTCCGATTGCCATGAAAGATCTAAGGTGAAGAACATATGCCACCCTTTTTACATTGGCCTATTATACAGTAGCACCACCAGGACGCACGGCCTGGTGGAGACCTGTGCTCGTTTGAGATGTTTTTGGCCACTTTATCGCTGCTTGCAGCTATATTTATTAATATTATTATTTATTTTGTGTGCACTTCATAGGCATGTTAGATAAAGGTCCTTAGATTGAGTTTAGAATGTTTCATGTAAATTGCACAAAAAAAATCCCAGGATAAAAACTGGTTTAAGCGTTTTACAAACTGCTCAAAATGATATAGCGCCCGCCTTTGTCCAATTGGGGTAAGATTGGTTTCAGTGATATTTGGACTAACCCTCTACATTATTTCATAATGAAAATGTTACTGTGGGTCAGAGAGAGAGAGAGAGAGAGAGAGAGAGAGAGAGAGAGAGACAGACCTATTCCTGTGTGTGTGTGTGTGTGTGTGTGTGTGTGTGTGTGTGTGTGTGTGTGTGTGTGTGTGTGTGTGTGTGTGTGTGTGTGTGTGTGAGCAGCAACACGTGTAGGCAAGTTGCGTTAACAAGGCTTAACAAGCATCCTTTGTTCTCCCAGCTGGGTGAAAGACACGGCCATCAGTGGCCGTTGCAGTCAGTTGAGCAGCGGGGGGATTTGGGGGAGAGGAGTAAGGAGGATCTTTAGAGGCAGTATGACTTGCCTAACTTGAAACTCCTGGAATGTCCTGGGCCACATTGGACCGCTCCCCGGGCCGCAAACGGCCCGCAGGGTGCGAGTTTGAGAACCCTGTTTTAGAGGCAGAATAAAAATTTGCATATAACTGCAATATTCATTGAATTATTAAAAAAAATAATGTTTCAATTAAAAAGAAAATCCGATCAGACAGATCTTTAGATATTGGTCCAAAGTTGTGTAAAAGTTGTGTAAAAAACGTTAGGGGGATATCCTAGGGGGATATAGTTTTTCATATAATTCAAATTGGTGGGAGAGAAAAAGGTCAAAAGTCAGAGTGGCAAAGTTGTTCGGCCTGAGGAGACGCATATGTGTGTCCAGGTTCCATGGCTGTACATCAAATAGAGCATGAGCTATAGCTGTTCAAAGTTTGCACTTTCAAAGGCTTCCTACAGCGCCGCCCTTTGGCCTATTGTTTTCTCCGTTTGGCATATTGCCGAATTTCATAAAAAGCAACAGCACGGTCAAGCCAGGACAATAAAAGTGGCGGAAGAATAATAAGAAGAAGAGGTACAATCTCAATGGTGGCTTACAAGCCCCTTACAGGGCTTGGCCACTAATAATGGAAACACCAATATCAATGAGTGGCCTCAGCCACTTTGTGGCTTGGCCACTAATAAGTAATAATGACGTAGGAAAGAAAGAGAGTACAAAAGGCAAAAGAGCAAAGAGAATGAAAAAAGCATCCTCAGCTGTAGGGAGCTCTTTTGTCTTCTTGCTGCAGTTACAGTATATAATATAATATGTTTACATGCCAACATAAACAACATTGAAAGCCTCAGGCAGCAGCTGGGTCCATATCACTGATTTAACAGACCACAGGTTGTCCATACTCCATATCACTGATTAAAAGTAATATCTGCATGCATGCTTTTCTTATTTCTTTGTTTAACATCAGAATGTAATCACATGTGTTAAGCATCACTTAACAGCCTTTGATACAAAGCAACACCGTTTATGTTTCCACCGAGACTTGAACTGGGATTGCTGGGAGGTCAACTTGAGAAATCAACTTCAAAACCATCTACTAAGCTATAGTATTGTTTTATTTACAGTACCTGTGTGGATACTGTTGCAGAACCAGTCTATGTGCATGTGCATGTGCATGTGCATGTGCATGCACTCCACCACATAAATACACCTGGAATGCATTTAGTCACCCATCCACAGTCCGTTATAGTTTTTTTCTCTCACAACTCTGGGACGATGAAAGTTATACGTTAGAACAGTACTTCTCAAACTTTTTGCACCAAGTACCACCTCAGAAAATATTTGCCTCTCCAAGTACCACCATAATAACTGATGTTAAACTGCTACACGTACCCTATCCCACGTACCCCAACCAGTGTGAGACCAGTGTTAAACAGACTGACTGTGTGTCAGTGTGTGCGGCAGTGCGCTCAGCCGCTTACTGTGCTGTGTGCAGCAGCATGCATGTTATGTTTCCTGCCTCGGCAAGGGGATGTTTGTGATTGGTTGGCTTCGGCTGTCTGTGTAAGGAAAGGTTTGTGGTTGGATGGCCTTATCTGTACATTTAGGTCAAGCGTAAAAACATATGTTTTCATTGGCTGAGCGGTACATCCGGGGGAAATTTGATATCGTCAACAGTCCCAGTATCAGCCTTTTTCTTCCGGAGGGTACCACCGGTGGTACGCGTACCATAGTTTGACAACCACTGCGTTAGAACAAGCATTGGTGGATTGTGGTAGCATGCTTTTGCCATGCAGTTCAACTGGGTTCAGTTCTCAACCAATGCATCAACCCTTCTATTCTC
Source organism: Nannobrachium achirus (assembly GCF_963921795.1). Taxonomy (NCBI): domain Eukaryota; kingdom Metazoa; phylum Chordata; class Actinopteri; order Myctophiformes; family Myctophidae; genus Nannobrachium; species Nannobrachium achirus. Next base: position 57,579,443 of record NC_137827.1, on the reverse strand, counting down.
TCAAGTCAAATTTTAATTTCCATCTTCAGTATGCTTTTTCGGTGACAGAGGTAAGTGGTTTGAAGTCATGATACAACTAGAAGGATGCAATTCTAGGAAAATGCAAGTGTGGTTGCTGTCCGTCCTTGTCCCTGTTATGCCCATATGGAGATCCCTGATGTCATTAATATTAAGCCCATATCTTGGAATAGAGCAGTGAAGTCTGACATCATTTACCCATCCTACCTGGTTCACGTTTTTTTCACCCATTCTGAATTCCTATAGCTTTTTTCATATCGCGTCATATAAGAACTGTGTTCCAAACATAAACAAATCATCTAAGCGGTTTGACTCAGATATGAAGAATCAACTGATGGTGAGAAAACGCTAATGTTACTGTCGCCGAATTAGTTACATTTTCGCGAGAAACAGGCTTTATCAAATATGAGTGAATGACTAATAAACCATACAGAGCCACCTCCCCGACAATATCGCGCCCTCCCCGACAATATCGCGCAAACCGTTTGTTTATTTTTGGACCACAATGCTTATATGAGACGATTTTAAGATGACCCATTGTTATTCTCCATAGAAAAATTAATTCCATGAACCGGGGGATGAGCGAGTCACATCCTGACTTCACTGCTCTATGCCCATAACATTAAGCCCATATCTTGGAATGCCCATATATGGACATACTGTGTCAGTCTCATATGGTCTATGACCTCAGACATCTATTATGTCAGTCATCTCCATATTTGGGAAATGTAAAATGTATGCATTTTCAAGCTTCAAGCTACAATGTTGTGATATGTGACAACATTGTGAGCTTGCTGACCTGATATAAAGTAACAAAACTCAGCCTATAGTTGCTTCTTTTGAGCTTATTTAAGACCTGGCCGCTTGTTTCTTTTGCAAAATCTGAAGTGAAATCTTGTTGAATGAAGCAGCACACATATTTGACAGGTTAAAAGTGATGAAAACATAATGTTACAGCACTTCATATACCATAAGTCGCAACAGTCCTCAACATGTACTGTATATCAATATAAAATTAGATGCTTAATTTTCTTTTTCCCATAAATCAACGGCCCTACTTGATCATACAACACAACAGTGTCACACAAAAGCATCAAAAGTAGCAGATACAAAAGCTCAAAATTTGGTGCGAAGCGGCGCATTTGGAGCTTGTAGATCTGCTGCTTTTACTATATATTTTATTTTATTTATTTCATTTATTTATTAATTTGGAATCCCGGGAAGTAACAGTTTAGGAGTTAGGACCCGGGGCGTCACAAGGGGGGGAAAGTGGGACTGAGTTCCTAGGGCCCAATGTTGAGGGGGCCTTGAAACCCCCTCCCCCTATGAAGAACGTTCATACGGCGGCCCACAGTGAATCCTTGCACCCAGGGCCCAGAATTTGTTGTTCCATCTATATTTGTCTGGGTTGACTATGTGTCTCCAACAGAAAAGAAAGTATACACCAAACTGTGGAATAAACTCCCTGTTGCAGCACCGTGGTCTGATGGTGCAGGTGCACTTACCGTAGCATCTGCCCACCCTCAATGACCATACATGTAATTTAGATAGCATTTTTTATGTTTTATTTATTTCTACAACCCATTGGTCTACCGGTTTTCTTAGATTAGCCTACTATTCCTTTGCATTTGATGTATTGATGTTTATGTATTACCTTGCTTAATTCTATTACCATGCAATGACCCACAACCACCACTAGTGGTCACTAAGGGCATGTTCAGACCAGGGTCCTTTGCTCCGCTTAAAAAGGACCATGGTCCTCTTTCTCCTTTGGTCCGGCTGGTGTGAACGTGCATGCGGACCATGGTCCTCTTGAAAATGCAGGACTCGGTCCCCTTCCAAACGGACCATGGTCCGGTTCTCTGCCGGTGTGAACGGAGCCGGACTTTATAGAGGACCAAACGTAGGTCTGATCAGCCTACAGTACATTCTGCATTGTGTTTTGTTCATTGAAGAATAATATGGAAAAAAGAATAAACGACTACTCGTGAAGCAATTGTAACATCGGCTACAAGAGACTACACTCATCAATCTTTGTTTTGCAGTTGTGAAGCTGGATTAATAATTAGTTCTAAAAGCATGAATTTCTTATGGGAATCATTATTGATATGACCCGACCGCTGATATTTCTTCATACAGCCTACAGTATAGGAATAGATTCCTTAGCACGGCTGTTATGTTTCAGGGCGAAATTAATCCTGTGGTTAGAAAGGACAGATCTGCAAGCTAGCATCCTGTTAGATATGTTCTTTTTAAGCATGCGCCACCACATATAGTCCTTGAGCAAGACTCTGAACCCCTAATTGCTCCCGGTGAGTAGGTTGGTGCCTTGCATGGTTTCCTCCGCCACCGGTGTATGAATGTGTGCGTGAATGGGTGAATGTAATGCACAATCTATGTAAAGCGCCTTGGATAAAAGCGCTATATAAATGAACCATTTACCATTTTACATATAAAGTTATGGCTCACACACATATAGCCTATGCTAGATTCAACATTTGGGACAATTGGGACTTGGGAGTAGGCCTATGCATTATTTTTTTGTTTTTATTTAGGTTATTTATTAATTTAGCTTCACATTTCCATCCTGATAAGGATAGGAAATATCTTTATGGACCCGTTGCTTGCTTGTAAAGAAAGAAAGAGACAGAGAGAGATTATTTGATGTGGAAACGGTGACGCTTATTATGTTTTTATTTGGCCACGCCTTCTTGGGCTATTTATTGTTAAATGAATCAAGTAGGCTTAATAGCTTATAGCCTATATATATATATATATATATATATATATATATGTATTTATTAATTTTATTTTATTTTTGCGAGAAAGAGAGAGAGAGAGAGTCGTCCATCGCTAATTGCTGCCTGGAATGCGTAAGTTTCGCTTCTTTAAAAAATCAAACCTCGGTTCAAAGTGAAGCGGTGAATTTTCATTCTATGTGTTCTAGAGCTATGACATCTGTGTTCTAGATCTATACATTCTATGTTCTAGATCTATACTTTCTATGTGCTTCAGTTCTATGTTTTTATTAATTCCGAATGTATGTATGATTTTATCTGAAGGGCCAAATTGTCATGTGAAGCTTGACCAATCCTCAATCCTGGACGCACGATACACACAAAGCCACTCCTTGGAAGCGGCTTTCACCGCTTCAAAAGCGGCTGTGATTAATAACACAACTTGAATTAGGCCGTGAAGTAATTTTCCATAGGAATCGCCTAGTCTGTCAATAGATCAACAGCCGCCTGTATGACCATGTGTCACTTGTTTACATATTTGGTTCTTTTAACAAAAGTCCCATGTGAACGCTAACCGGACCAAATTCAAAATGCAACAATGTAAACATTTGGTCCCTGATCCGGACTTTCTAAAGTCGGACTTTGGGTGTGAAAGTGGCCTAAGACACCAGACTATATCACCAAATCTCCCATGATCATGATGTGCTTTGTGTCGAGTCAGGCAGAGATAGTGAATCATATTTGCTGACAATATAGACATATTTAATGTAAAATAATAATACAACCGCTAAACCGATGCTCAATAAGGCCATTGAAAGAAGGGAAATTGTGGGTGTGGTTGCAGTTTTTACACTTTCCCATTCAAGTCAATGGGGTTACTATATAACAGTGAGAACCGAGAATGCTGCTTCCTCATTGGCTAAAAGTTTATCTAGAAAGAAATAATAAAGTTGCACTAGTACTAGTACTATAGTGTGTTGCCCTAATAAAATAAAAGAAAAAAGAAAACCTTGGTTCGAAGTGAAGCAGTGAATTTTTGTTCTATGTGTTCTAGAGCTATGAAATCTGTGTTCTACTTCTAGATCTATACATTCTGTGTTCTAGATCTATACTTTCTATGTGCTTTAGTTCTATATTTTTATTAATTCTGAATGAATTAATGATTTTATCTGGAGGGCCAAATTGTCATGTGAAGCTGGACCAATCCTCAATTCTGCATGCACGGGACATGTACGGGACAGACAAAGCCTGTTCATTCTGGACTGGAATGACCATATATGGACATGTACGGGACACACAAAGCCACTGCTTGGAAGCGGCTTTTCACTTCACTTTTCGCTTCAAAAATTGGAATACACAGAAGGCCTATTATCAGTGCTGCATCATTTGGTTGGCACGCGATTAATCCGAAAAAAGATCTGACGGGAATCACGTCCTCTAAAGTTATCTTTCCTCGAGACGTTAATTTCCCTCCGTGTGGAAGGCCTGGTGAAGCGAGGTTCAGTCGGTTTGTGGCAAAATGCTAACATTTTGACTGACTGAACCACAAGACTGGAAGTGCTGAACATGTGAACCAGGGACGTGCTGAGCCCCTGATTCAGCCCGGGAAAAAGAGTTGGAGAGGCCCTCATTGCACGCTATAGAGAGAGATCTCTCTCTATAGCGCTGCTGCTATTCAAAGATTTGCCATTTCAGATCATGACAAGTGACAAGCCAATAGGCCAATTACATGAGTTATATGTCGTCATTGTCGAGTGGAAACCTTGTATGTCCAAAACCATTTAAAAAATGATTTAAACGAGTGAAAACAGCCGATCTACAAGCACACAACGCCTCGCACCGCGAGGCGTTGTTGGCCGCCCAGCCCCCAAAATGGAACAAAGGCCGACATTTTATTTTTATTTTTGTCCTAATGGTCGGCCTGGACCGGCCAGGAATGAACCGGCCGTTCGGGAGTTGTCCCGCTTTTCCCAATGGCCAGCACGTCCCTGATGTGAACGATAACAAAGTGCCATGAATCACTCACTGCAAACGAATCATAATAATTCCCACTATTAGTTCTAGGATTCTAGGGTTGGGTTGAGGAACTGGAGGTACCGAATGCAATATTGACAAACCGGAATTGGTTCCGTCAACATCCGGAACTGGGTTTTATCACATTGTCAAAGCTGTACTTTACATCTGCTACAAGACGCGAAGCGACCGCAGGGTGCGGGGAAACAACAGACTTAAAAAAATAGTCAGTGTAAATCTGACTTTTATTTAAATGCACATTCACACACAATACAGAAATGCAACAGTATAAGTACAACTAAAACATGAAAACTTAAAAGCAAAGGCTCTTCAAAGCACACGTGAGGAGGAAAAAGGAACCGGAATCGTAAAAAAAATCTGTAAGGATCCAAACCCTAAACAGGAATGTCACTATTTTCCTGAGAAAGCTCCCAGGTTGAATGCCGTGTCTATGAAACGCTGCAACTCCTGGAGATGAGTTTGCTTATTACCAGTTGCTGGAGCTGCTGCTGGCCCTCGACCGGCATACCGCACTGGGCGGCTGTGGTCTATGGTGGTGCTGATGCGGGGCTTGATGTAGTCATAGTAACCCTGGTTTTTATGTTCCTCCTGACACCACACTAGCTCAGCGTTCGGAAAGCGATCCGCCTCTGCCTTCACCAAATCAAAGGGGAATGGCGAGAGTTGTTCAATGCGAACGACAGCCACCGTATCCTCCATGCCCCTGTTCTTGCGTTCTCTTGTCAATTCATAGTAGACTTTTCCGGTGCAGAAAATAATTCTCCGCACCTTGTCCGAGTTGGTAGATGCAGGTCCGGCATCTGGTATTACGCGCTGGAAGTTGGTACCTGGTAACATGTCATCAAAGCTGGACTTGGCCTCCGGGTGGCGCAAAAGAGACTTGGGAGTGAAAACAATCAGTGGCTTCCTGAAGGGTAGCAACACCTGCCTGCGGAGCATGTGAAAGTAGTTTGCGGGTGTAGAGCAGTTGACTACGATCCAGTTACAGTCGTACAGCTGGTGTATAGCAAAGTCCTTATCTGAAAGCTCCGGGGAAACATCAGGGTCATCACTGCACATCTGCAGAAACCTCTCAGGCCGGGCTGACGAGTGCTCTGGACCCATTCCCTCCATCCCGTGGGGAAGTAGCAATACAATTCCATTCTGTCTCGCCCACTTTGCCTGACCCGAACTAATGAACTGGTCAATGATACACTGAGCCGTGTTGTTAAAGTCCCCGAACTGAGCTTCCCACAAGACCAGGGCTTTAGGGTCCGCCATTGCGAAGCCCAGTTCAAAACCCAGTACTGCATATTCTGACAGAGAGCTGTTGCAAACGGTATAAGGAGCTTGGTTGGAGGAGATGTGGTTCAGCGGAATGCACATCTGCTTATCAACTTCCTGGTCATGGAGAACATGGTGTCGATGGCTGAAGGTGCCTCTCTCTACGTCCTGTCCACTGAGGCGTACATGGATTCCTTCTTTGAGCAAAGAACCAAAGGCCATGTATTCCCCAAGAGCCCAGTCACAGACACGCTGACTCAACATATCTGCACGTGCCTTCAAGATACGTACTAGACCTGCATGTATAGTAAATCCTTCAACCGGGACTGAGGAAGCGGCATTCCCAATATGAGAGAGGTCCTCCTCACTGATGCCTGTGGAGGGACAGCTCATACTCTTCGGCAGGCCATCTTTTGCAAAGAAATCAGACCAGGGTGAATCTAGCCAGTAGTTAATGCGCAGGATCTTCTCGTCTTTGGAGCGAGCATATGCCTCTTCGCAGATTTTGTCATATTTTGCAACCTCCTCCTCATATTCCTTTGCACTGACGACCCCTTCAGCAATGAGCTTATCAGAGAGTTTCTGTAGAACCCTTTTCTGCTTCTTGATTTGCTTATACATATGTGGCTGGGTGAACATAGGCTCGTCCATCTCATTGTGGCCATTACGCCTGTAGCAAACCAGATCTATGACCACATCTTTGTGGAAGGTGTTCCTCCACTCTGCTGCTACTTTACACACGTACATCACAGCCTCTGGATCATCTGCATTGACATGGAAGATGGGGGCGTTGACCACGCGGGCCACATCCGTAGGGTAAGGAGATGAACGTGCCACCCGTGGGTCTGTGGTGAACCCAATCTGGTTGTTGACCACCACATGTATGGTGCCATGTGTGGTATAGGAGGGCAGGTCTGACAGGTGGAAGGTCTCGTAAACAACACCCTGGCCTGCAAACGCGGCGTCCCCATGGAGCAGAATAGACATGACCTTCTTTCCCTCGTTGTCATTGCGATAGAACTGCTCAGCCTTGGTCTTTCCTTGCACAACCGGATCCACCGCTTCCAGGTGGGAGGGGTTAGCCATAAGCGACAGCGTGATTTCCCTATCAGTGGCATGGTTTATCCTCCTAAGGTACATCCCTAGGTGATATTTAACATCACCGGAACCCTCATCTGCAGCCTCCAGGTTGAGGTTGAACTGACAGAAGATCTGATCCAGGTCCATGCGGATTAGATTAGCTAACACGTTCAGCCTGCCTCTGTGGGGCATGCCCATGACGATACTCTCTACTCCACTCTCACTGGACTTGTCAACAATGGTTTTCAGAGCTGGGATCAGTGATTCACACCCTTCCAGACCAAAGCGCTTCTCCGATGACCACTTTCTCTGGAGGAACTCCTCGAATCTGGTGGACCGGATCGTCCTTGCCAAAAGTCGTCTCTTCTCTTCTGGACTGAACTGCATAACCCCCGGAGACTCAAACCTCTTCCGGATCCATTGGCACTGTTCCAAATTATTAATGAATGTGAACTCTGCTCCTATATGCTGGCAATAAGCATTCTCAAGGCGGCCTACTATCTCTCTGAGGGGCAAAGCACGCTCACTGCCACCGATAAATGTTGTTGTGGGTAGCTGGAACACCGTGTCCAAGTCTGACTCTTCCAGTCCGTAATGACCAATATTCTGTAAACCCACGGTACACGGGGCATCATCAAGGTTTACGCAACCGTTGCCCAGGGGGTCCAACCTTGCGATGTGGTGCCCACGTATCTGATATGCCCGTATAAGTGCTTGTACTGCTAGGTGATCCTTCACCAGCTTCTCCACGTTGGGTTGTGTCGCCACGAGACCCTGGGCATTATTGACCAATCCCTGAACAGTCCCACCCACCAGTGAGGGAGGACTCTGATAGGCTGCCCCAGGCGGTGCCCCGGCATTGACATTCCGGAAGAAAATATCCCACGACTTGTGCACACTTCTGGGATTCTCCAGCCACGCGTGGTACGTCTCCTCTACATAGTTGGAACTGGTGCCATTGAGAAAGGGCTCAGCGGCCACAGACGTATTTAGACGCCGCATGGGAGCCAACATCCTTGGGGTGCCTTCGACAACCAGCATTGGTCCAGGACGTTGTGAGAATCGGTGGGATGACTGAGCAGCTATAATTGGCCGTAGCCGGCCAACTGCTGTCCTAATCCCGTGCATTGTTCTGATATCACCAATAGTCCAGACCAGGGAGATGAAGGCAACAATAAGAACTTTCTAATCGGAGGTTCAGTCTTCAACACAATTGCTCTTTCGCCCCCTTCCCCACTCGTCCTCTGGGCTACTTGAACACAACGTTGTGTTTTGTAATCAGTTGGTGCTTAGGCCGACCTACTTGCCTTTGGAGACGCTGTTGCGTAAAAACCCCATTCTGTTCAGTATATCGATGTTCAACTGAGTGCATAACACTCTTTGCTCTTGGCTGTGAGGGCACTATTGTGATAGCTGGAGCAAATTAACACCTGGGTGCTGATCTGGTGTCCGTGAAGTCAGCTTTTAATCGGCCTTGAATCTTGCATCATCAACATATGACATCAGTCTTGCCAAAATGGAGCTCCAAAAGCTACAGACTGACATGATGTCATATTTATGACATCAGCGATCTCCAGAGACACAGATACAGAGATCCCCATATATGGGCAAAAGGGAAACAGACATTTAGATGGGTAAAATGAGTACTCTATGCCACCCGTTTCGAATGGTATCACGCCATAGGATGGCCGTTTATCATGTTTTATCAGCCCATAGGACTGGGACCAGTATAGCCATGCTTTGCCGACTGAATGTGTCAGCAGGCTTTCATCAGCCGTTCTTTGGGATGATAAACTCCCGTTCTACATAGTCTGGCCATACCACCGTTTTAAACCATGCCGTCTGCAGTTTATCATCCCATGTATCCTTTGATCAGACACGTGACGTCACCATAAGGTCCAATATTGCTCAGAAACATGGCGACCGATCGGATTAAAATGCTTCTTATAAAACAATACGTAAAATATGGTTAATTCTGCCTTAGCGGTCCATATTCTGACATCCGTGAGCCTTCAGTGAACACTTTATTTTAGAAATCTGGGCGTTAGTTAGTATAGTGTGTCAAGATGACATTTCCAGCGAGAAATGTGTATTTTAATGCCACAATCCCGTCCAGTGGTTATTTTTTTATTTTATTTTTTTTTTCACAAAAAAAGTATTGAGCTGTTGGCTATAATGACATCTACTACGGGCAGTGTACCTGTTTGATAGCTCAGTCAGCTAGAGCGCTTGGCCGCTGCGCCAGGGCTGGGGAACAATTGCCTACCTAGGGGGGGAAGGGGGAAAAAAATGGAAGGGGAGAGGGGGAGAAGGGGGAAGAAGGAAAAAAGAGGAGAAAGAGAGAAAGAAAGAGAAAACGAGCGTGGAAGGGATGAAAAATGCAACAGGCCAGTCTTCGTGTGCATCTCCCCAGTGATCTGTCCAAGTGGTTTATGAGTATATATGATAGATTCATGAAAATTGTGACTTTTGTCGATTTTAGGTATGGTTGCTGAGGATCCGAAGGTCGTGGGTTTGATTCCCACCTACGCCGGGTCAGGTGTCGATTCCCACCTACGCCATGCAAAAATAAAACTCAATGAATGAAAGAAACGTCCTCATTGTTTTAACCATCTCTAAATGGACCACAAAATCAATTTTCTCACCATCATCTACCTATTTGTACTATTGTATTACTACAATATAACATGTAGGCCTACGGTACATTGGCACATATTGACAGATGCCTGTTAAGTATAACCCTTGTGAGACTGTACTTCATTCATAGATGTATTGTACATCTATTTATATTCACTGGTGATAGATGTACACAGTATATATGCATTTATATATTCACTGTACATTTTATGTATTGTTATACTTATAATTATTATTATTTTATATAATTATATAACATAATAATTATTTTCTCTTATTCCAGGATCCACTGCAAATGCAGATCAGTATTTATTTCATCTTGGTTTGGAACAAATTCACTTAGAAGTACCTTGTATTTCATTCATTCTAACTAATGCTGCTGACATTTCTTTTAAAATCTTACTCTGTATGAGTTACAACAAACAAACATCAACAATATTATGACATCTGGACTTATTTCCAATGGGGATCAACAAAGTCAACCATTGAGGTAAAAGCATAACATATTTAATTAAGTAAAAAAATGCAACTGCATGAAAGGTAAATATAATTTTAATCTAAAAGATTCAAATACAACAGGGTATTAATCCCACATACAACATAAACATGGTGACAACAAATATATATGAATACATCATCACTCTTGGGTGGAAACCCTGTATGTCCAAAACGTTACTTATCACTTATTTCTTATCACTATTTAAAAAGTATCTAAAATAGTGACAATAACTGATCTACAAGCTGACAACACGTCAGCATCTTGTGGGCCTATAGATCTGCTAACATGGTGAAAATAGACGATCTACAAGCTGACAACACTTTGATGTGTTGTGGGCTTGTAGATCTGCTATTTTCACTACTTTTATGCAACACTCGTGTATGATAAAGTAGGGCATTCATTTACAATAAAATAAAAGGAATGGGACATGGTTTCTGCCCGACAGCGACAATATGTTGATGGCTCTGGTGGCATCACACTTTGCACAAGAATAATAAAACAAGTCTCAGCTACATCACAAATTTAAGTAAGGGAGAGGCAAACATCTGCTCATTTATTTTTTGTTGTCTGCTAGCCACTCCTCTTTTGATATGGTGTCTGTATTTTTGGGCAGTGTACAGTATTATGTCCTGTTTCCTGTGTTCTGAACTGGCCACTTTCTGCATGAATTTGCCTGCACTGTCCGCTTGTTGAATCTGGCCGTGGAGGCGCTTCGCCTTTGGTGAAGAGGTGCAGAGAGAACAGCTGAGGTCTGGGAGACAGCAAAGGAGAAATAGAGAGAAATATGTATAATCAATACAAATTCAGTGTCACACAGGTGACAGTTTATGTTTGCCTATGTGATAATACAGTATGCCCATCACACATCAGATCCCACCATGACGTTATCTTTTTAGCAGCCATCATGCAGGGGTCATCTATGTCTGTACACAGACATTTGTATGTGGCACAGATTTACACACTATTATAATGTTCTTATTTTGATCATAAGATCCAATTACAGAATGTCAAGTCTCCATACAGGTTTTCGTCAGAATATGTATGACACTGATATACTGGTTCTCAAATGTTTTATTTGCACAGACCCTTAACTCTGAGTGTCTTTATGGTTTTGATTGAATAGTTACTTTGTTAGCAGTTCACAAAGGAAAAGCACAGTACAGTTCAGAATCAGATACAATGTCTACTAATAGGATTTAAACCCAAGAAAGCACAATGGCTTGTTTACATGTAGGTCCTTTTGTACTAAATGTATAAGAGAAACACATAGATCTATAAACCACTAATTTGTTTGTTATGCTTTGTTGATGAGCCAAATGTAGTTTTCTCCTTTTCACTTTCATTAACATACTATATGACTCCTTATCTTAATGTTTCAATGACACTGACAATACCTTAAAAAGATATATACATATAATAATAGCCTAATATTGCAATAGCAGGACAGTAACTTAGCTATGTAATCCATAGGATAGGCCTATATTAAAATGTCTTTACAAATAAAGCATTAACTAGATAGTATTTGCCAGCCATGGATCAAATGAAAGACACCATCACCATGCCTATTGCCTACTTGAAGAATGTTATTGTATGTATGGTAATGAATTTCATGCAGATGACCAGACCATTACCATAGTCATTTGTAGAAGTCACGAAACTTACCTTGAGTGTTAGGATAACAAAGCCAGTGTCCAAGTGTCCATTGCATCCAAAGGTCTCTAAGTGACAATTGTTTGTTTTTAAACGTGACAACGTCGGACGCTGCATTAAGAGAATGTGGCTCACTTCACTCTACAGCTGTTCATAGCCCTCCCGTGTGGTTTCTATTTGCTGCTCTGTGCTCAGATCTCGTCTAGAGCCCGCCTACTGTATCCGGTAATGTGTAAGCCCACATTAAAGCAAGTAGCGTTTCCATATCCGCTCTGGCCCCAGACCGGAACAGCAACCCGAAAAGACGGCGCGTGATTGGTTGGAATCCCGCAAGGGACGGTGTGTTTTGATCGGGGAGGGAGGGGAGGGGAGGAGAAATGAAAAAGGAGTCCGGCGATTTTATTGGCAGACACATGGACGTGCGACGGGAGGCGCTTTGATTGGAAAGAAACCACCGCGGGGGAGATCTTCCATTGGCGACAATTGAACCCGCTCTCTTTTTATTTGGATGCGAGGAGCCCCGCGGTTGGCCAGTAAAGGAGGAAGCGAGGTAGGCGAGCGCTCGCCGGGTAGAACTGCAGACCCGTGTTCGACTCCCACCCAGCTTGCTCTTTGAATTTTGTTTTATTGGTTTTAATGTCATTCCAAACCATTATGAAGCAACAAATCGTACTTTAGTGTTAGTTAACGGTTGGTCATAATTATAGGTTAGGCTTAAGGCTTAATAACTTTAATTCTCATGGAATATCCAGTATTTTACCATATTGTAATAGGCCTACATTTTGCCTTATATTGTTTGTCTGCATGATAGTGTGTCATCATAACATTTCCAGTGGGAAATGTGTATTTTAACGCCACAGTCCCGTTCACAATCCTGTCACTGTCTCTCTTTTCTTATTTATTCTTATTTACTATAAGGGTAATAATAATAATAATAACAATAACCTAATTATATTATATAGCCTAATGTTAATAGCCTAATGTTGGTCAGCTCAATCAGCTTCAGTGCTTGATGCCCACGACGTGCCAAAACTGCCAACGCGTCGATCTCCCCGTGCCCACAACGACGCGTCGTACAGTAAACTATATTAATCTGTAGCTACTGTACAAGTCAAGGCTACTGTGGTGAAGAAAATACTTCATTTCCCGAAATGCAACGGGTTATCACGTGACCGGGAACAGGAAGCCCTTCCCCCACCCCCCTCTATGCTCTCTACGTGCTTTTGTGAGCAGCTGACTTGACGTTCAGCTGTGCTTTGAGTGCGTTAACCGGGAGTTAACGCAGAGTTTCTTTCTTGTCATTGATTACTGATCGCATACTTCACCACAGGTAAGACAAAAATTGTTTGATGTAGTTTAATCTACATATATGAATGTAAGACGGAAGTTTTTACTAAACTTTATTAAGGTTACATTAGTGCTAGTAGTAGTCCCCATTGGAAAATTAAGTAGGCCTAGGCCCACTCATGATGTTGATGGTTTTGATGAGTAAACATGAGTTTTATTAGCAGGTTAGCATTAAGTTTTACAGATAAATACCTCCCTTCACCAAGGTATTTTGCGTCAGTTTTACATTTACCCATTGGCTATGTTGGGGAAATCACGCTATTAAGTGTATTAAAAAAAGTTCTTATTATTTATTTGCATGGTTCACAAACCTTGTTGATACTTGTTGATAGACTTGCTTACTTCCCACATCAGTATTAAGTGTTTTTCAGTTGATCCCCAGCTAAATGATGGAGAATTGGTAACCAAATTGACAATTATAAATCCTTAACTCTTTGAGAGTCTAAAATGAAACCAAATGGACCCTTACAGGTCCATTTTGTTTTATTTCAACTTTTAATCTCCACGTATTCATGAAAAAGACTAGAATGTTCAATACCAATTGAAGCATGTAATTTGAGTATCTCTATTTTCTGTCTTAGGCCCAATGGAAGAAAAGGGTAAGCTCCTCAGCTACTGACACTACAAGAGTTGATGAACCCATTTAGAATGTCATTGTCAAGTGTGTAAATGGATAAGCATTACATTATAGTTTTATTGCATGTTACATTTTAATCTTGGCTTCCCCCCATTCTGTTCAAGTCATTATGTGAAAATCAGCATTTGAATGTCAATAGCATATACGTACAGGCTCACAGATCAATTTTCATTGAAGCTATTTGGTGTAAAGAGAGGGAAGGAAAGGAACATCTGTGGGACCCCAGTCATCTATAGGATATGAATTTATTTTCCATTACTGATTTGCTTTGTTTTTACTATTCCATTAGGGAAAAGAGCTCACATTTCTGCTGAGCAGAGGGAGGTACTGATGTCCTCCTTCAGTGAAGGAATGACTTCAACCTCCTCGCCTCTCGTGATTACAGTGGCTGAAGCCACCGGGCTTGAACCGGCTATCGTTAAAGTAAGTTTACTTTGATTTGGAATGTAAATACATATGTCATTTTATTACCTTGTAATATTAACTGTCTTGATGTCTGTTTATAATATTAACTGTCTTGATGTCTGTTTCTGTCTTTGTAGAATTGGATTGGGAATCACAAGAGGGCTCTAAATCCCTCTACATCCATGCCCACCAAAAAAGCAAAGATGAGAACCAGGGCGCTGACAGGATATAACCTGTTTTGTGCACAACAGTATCATGGCAACGGTGGGAGAATACGTCTAGTCTCTGACTCGGGTGTATTGCAGCCAGGGACGTGCTGGGCCCCTGATTCAGCCCGGGAAAAAAGAGTTGTAGAGGCCCTCATTGCGCGCTATAGAGAGATCTCTCTCTATAGCGCTGCTGCTACAAAGATTTGCCATTTCAGATCATGACAAGTGACAAGCCAGTGGGCCAATTACATGAATTAGGCCTATATTTCGTTGTTGTTGGGTGGAAACCTTGTATGTCCAAAACCGTTTGTTTTGTATTTATCATTTAAAAAATGATTTAAACTAGTGAAAACAGCCGATCTACAAGCACACAACGCCTCGCGGTGCGAGGCGTTGTGTGCTTGTAGATCTGCTGTTTTCACTACTTTTGTGCAAACAGTTTAATTTTTACTTTTGTGCAAACAGTTTAATTTTTTCCTAATGGCCTGGACCGGCCCGAGAATGAACCGTCCGTTCGGGAGTTGTCCCGCTTTTCCCAATGGCCAGCACGTCCCTGATTGCAGCATATTGCAAACCATGCCTGGAATTTCGTCATTTTAGGGGCAAGGCCACATGGCCTTTGGTGTTGTCAATTCTTTTAGGGCACAAAGGCCAAATGCCAGGGCAGGAAGGCCATCAAATAAAACAAGATTTTAGTCCATTGAAAGAATTTGTTGAATTTAAATATTAGGGATAATAACCTAATCTGCAGTGAAATAGATTAATGATGGTATTTACAATCTGGTCCATGCTCAGCCCTGCACCAATCAAAGTCACTGGATTGGTTTAAAGACATGACAAGAAAGAGACACCGGTGTCTATACTGTCTACATATTGACAAGAAAGAGACAGAGGAGAAAGTGGTACAGTGAGCTGTGGCATTAAGGCCACTGTGGCCTCAGGTCATGCCATTGATTTGAGGGGCACAAGGCCAAACTCAGGGGCAATGGCCTTCATGGCCTCCATGAAATTCCTGCCCTGTTGCAAACCATTTAAAAAACATATAAAGCTTGTGTCTGCCTTTCAGATATGATCAAAAATCTATTCAAGGCATGCTGCCTGTTCAAGAGCCTTTCTATACATAATGAACTACCTTGCCCTCTGTGTTATTTAAAAAAAAAAACGAAGATAGAACATCTTTCATTCATTCTCTTCTATTGCTGGGCAATATGGCCAAAATCAAATAACACCATAGCTTCACCAAATAATTATATACATTTTAATAGATTTTTATGTCATCATTGGTAATGAGAACATAAATGCATAAAATAAAATGGGCGAAAGCAAACAATATGGACAATTCAGCAGCTTTCAAAACCAGTAAAAGACAGACTTACAATGGTGGAAATAAGTATTGGATACACTGCAGATTTAGCAGGTTTTCCCACTTACAAAAAATGGAGAGGTCTGCAATTTTTTATCGTAGGTATACCTCAACTATGAGAGACATAATCTAAAAAGAAATTCCAGGAAATCACATTGTATGATTTTTAAATAATTAATTTGCATTTCATTGCAAGAAATAAGTATTCGATACTCATGCCAATCAGCAAGAATTCTGGCTCTCACAGAACTTTCAAATATTTTTTAAGCATTCCTCCTATTCGACACTCATTACCTGTATTAAATCATCCTATTGACCCATGTTTTTACATTGTTACCTGTATAAAAGACCCCTGTTCACACACTCAATCAATCAGACTCCAACTTTTCCACTAGGGCAAGACCAAAGAGCTGTCTAAGGACCCAGAGCAGTAAATGGTAAACCTGCACAAGGCTGGGTTGGGCTACAGGAAAATAGGCAAGAAGCTTAGTGAGAAGGCAACAACTGTAGGCACAATTAGTGGAGCATGGAAGAAGCTCAAGATGTCTATTAAGCTCCCTCTGTCTGGGGCTCCATGTAAGATCTCACCTCGTAGGGTATCAATGATCATGAGAAAGGTGAGGGATCAGACCAGAACTACTTGTGAGAACCTGGCCAATGACCTGAAGGGAGCTGGGACCACAGTCTGAAAGATTTCAATATCATTGGTAAGATACTATGCTGCATCGCCGCTATTGATTAAAATTCTGCAGTGGAGTGCAGTAAGGATACATGGCCCCATCCATCCTCCCCTCAATACAGTATCTTACTAATGGTAATCTTTCAGACTGTGGTCCCAGTTCTCTTCTCGTCAGGTCCTCCCGAGTACTTCTGGTCTGATCCCTCATCTTTCTCATGATCATTGATACCCCACAGAGCCCCAGACAGAGGGAGCTTGATAGACATCTTGAGCTTCTTCCATGCTCCAATAATTGTGCCTACAGTTGTTGCCTTCTCACTAAGCCGCTTGCCTATTGTCCTGTAGCCCATCCCAGCCTTGTGTAGGTCTACCATTTTCTGCCCTGGCTCTTTGGTCTTGCCCTAGTGGAAAAGTTGGAGTCTGATTGATTGAGTGTGTGAACAGGGGTCTTTTATACAGGTAACAACATAAAACGTTGGTCAATAGGATAAATTAATACTAACATGGCCATTTCGCGCTATATTACCGGTAGTCTAAAAGCGACACATTTTGCACAGATGTAGCCCAGGGCATGCTCTAATGATTTAACTAGGGCCCCCGAGTCGTCGATCCACAGCGGCCAAATCAAGTTGGGCTCCCATTGACTTTCTATACAGGAGGAAAATAAATACCCATTTTCTTGGGCCATTTATAGCCCAAGGAATTCTTTTTGTGCAAAACAAATGCTTGCACATCCTACTTAAAGCAGATCTTTTTTCTGGGTATTTTCCTCCTGTGTAGAAAGTCGATGGGAGCCCAACTTGATTTAGCCGCTGTGGTGACCCCGAAGGCCGCCGACTCGGGCACCCTAGCTAAATCATTAGAGCATACCCTGGGCTACATCTGTGCAAGATTTGTCACTTTTAGACTATAAAGTGTGAAATATAAAGGGGGGATTAGCGAGATTTGTTTAAAAAAAAAACACAATTTCTTGCAGAAACTTGGCAAATGAAAATATTTTGGTATTAACATATCTACTTTTTAGATTTGCATGAAACATTTGAATTTCAAGCAGGACTTGGAACTCGACCTGTGGTGAGTCAAAGTTGACTTTAATCTTAAGTAATCACGAGTAAACATGAGTCGTCATGCGGCATCATATGATGCAAAATGCATCATCATTCATGCTGAAATATTAAAATATCTCAAAACGCAGATTGAACACAAAAAATAACTCAGGATTGTGTTGATCTTGTCCCAAACGACAATAAAGTAAGATCTGGTTGTCCCAGTGGTGAACTTGCCCTTAAATGGAGTAAAGCTCTTTAATGTAATGAATGTGTCTTTATTGACAACATGAATATGAACATTATGGAAGCTCTTTAATGCAATGCTACCAGGACCAGTGGTGGAAGAAGTACTCACATTTTACTGGAGTAAAAGTACAAATACCTTTTACAAGTACAAGTTACAATTTAGACATTTACACTCTTATCCACAATGATAAAGAAACACTTACAGTACTCAAAAATATCAGATCTACAAGATCATAACATGATGCATTGCAACACATTATGAGCTTGTAGATTTGCTACTTTGGAAGAAACAACTTGTAAAATTGTGCTTAAATGGATAATGTTTTGTAATACTGTCAATCTACAAAGTAAATAATTAACTAAAGCACTTGGATTATTGTAACAGAGTAAAAAGTACAATATTTTCCTCTGAGATGTAATGGATTGTCTAATTTAATATTAATATGTATTTTGTCTGCAGACCCCCATCTGAGAAGATTTAGAGCCAGAGACCCTCATGAGAGAAGATTTGAGATTTTATATTAACACATTGACCACCATCTTAACATTCACTGTAGGCTCCCCTGCCATTTTGTTTAAGCATTTTCTTCATATAATATACCTTTTTCCTAAATTCCCTGTTTGCACGAAAATGTCATACAGTGCCTGAAATGAAAGAGGACATCCTCTAGTCTCTCCGAAAAATATTTTTTTGTATGTACGATTTTTATGTCATCATTGGTAATGAGAACATAAATGCATAAAATAAAATGGGCGAAAGCAAACAATATGGACAATTCAGCAGCTTTCAAAACCAGTAAAAGACAGACTTACAATGGTGGAAATAAGTATTGGATACACTGCAGATTTAGCAGGTTTTCCCACTTACAAAAAATGGAGAGGTCTGCAATTTTTTATCGTAGGTATACCTCAACTATGAGAGACATAATCTAAAAAGAAATTCCAGGAAATCACATTGTATGATTTTTAAATAATTAATTTGCATTTCATTGCAAGAAATAAGTATTCGATACTCATGCCAATCAGCAAGAATTCTGGCTCTCACAGAACTTTCAAATATTTTTTAAGCATTCCTCCTATTCGACACTCATTACCTGTATTAAATCATCCTATTGACCCATGTTTTTACATTGTTACCTGTATAAAAGACCCCTGTTCACACACTCAATCAATCAGACTCCAACTTTTCCACTAGGGCAAGACCAAAGAGCTGTCTAAGGACCCAGAGCAGTAAATGGTAAACCTGCACAAGGCTGGGTTGGGCTACAGGAAAATAGGCAAGAAGCTTAGTGAGAAGGCAACAACTGTAGGCACAATTAGTGGAGCATGGAAGAAGCTCAAGATGTCTATTAAGCTCCCTCTGTCTGGGGCTCCATGTAAGATCTCACCTCGTAGGGTATCAATGATCATGAGAAAGGTGAGGGATCAGACCAGAACTACTTGTGAGAACCTGGCCAATGACCTGAAGGGAGCTGGGACCACAGTCTGAAAGATTTCAATATCATTGGTAAGATACTATGCTGCATCGCCGCTATTGATTAAAATTCTGCAGTGGAGTGCAGTAAGGATACATGGCCCCATCCATCCTCCCCTCAATACAGTATCTTACTAATGGTAATCTTTCAGACTGTGGTCCCAGTTCTCTTCTCGTCAGGTCCTCCCGAGTACTTCTGGTCTGATCCCTCATCTTTCTCATGATCATTGATACCCCACAGAGCCCCAGACAGAGGGAGCTTGATAGACATCTTGAGCTTCTTCCATGCTCCAATAATTGTGCCTACAGTTGTTGCCTTCTCACTAAGCCGCTTGCCTATTGTCCTGTAGCCCATCCCAGCCTTGTGTAGGTCTACCATTTTCTGCCCTGGCTCTTTGGTCTTGCCCTAGTGGAAAAGTTGGAGTCTGATTGATTGAGTGTGTGAACAGGGGTCTTTTATACAGGTAACAACATAAAACGTTGGTCAATAGGATAAATTAATACTAACATGGCCATTTCGCGCTATATTACCGGTAGTCTAAAAGCGACACATTTTGCACAGATGTAGCCCAGGGCATGCTCTAATGATTTAACTAGGGCCCCCGAGTCGTCGATCCACAGCGGCCAAATCAAGTTGGGCTCCCATTGACTTTCTATACAGGAGGAAAATAAATACCCATTTTCTTGGGCCATTTATAGCCCAAGGAATTCTTTTTGTGCAAAACAAATGCTTGCACATCCTACTTAAAGCAGATCTTTTTTCTGGGTATTTTCCTCCTGTGTAGAAAGTCGATGGGAGCCCAACTTGATTTAGCCGCTGTGGTGACCCCGAAGGCCGCCGACTCGGGCACCCTAGCTAAATCATTAGAGCATACCCTGGGCTACATCTGTGCAAGATTTGTCACTTTTAGACTATAAAGTGTGAAATATAAAGGGGGGATTAGCGAGATTTGTTTAAAAAAAAAACACAATTTCTTGCAGAAACTTGGCAAATGAAAATATTTTGGTATTAACATATCTACTTTTTAGATTTGCATGAAACATTTGAATTTCAAGCAGGACTTGGAACTCGACCTGTGGTGAGTCAAAGTTGACTTTAATCTTAAGTAATCACGAGTAAACATGAGTCGTCATGCGGCATCATATGATGCAAAATGCATCATCATTCATGCTGAAATATTAAAATATCTCAAAACGCAGATTGAACACAAAAAATAACTCAGGATTGTGTTGATCTTGTCCCAAACGACAATAAAGTAAGATCTGGTTGTCCCAGTGGTGAACTTGCCCTTAAATGGAGTAAAGCTCTTTAATGTAATGAATGTGTCTTTATTGACAACATGAATATGAACATTATGGAAGCTCTTTAATGCAATGCTACCAGGACCAGTGGTGGAAGAAGTACTCACATTTTACTGGAGTAAAAGTACAAATACCTTTTACAAGTACAAGTTACAATTTAGACATTTACACTCTTATCCACAATGATAAAGAAACACTTACAGTACTCAAAAATATCAGATCTACAAGATCATAACATGATGCATTGCAACACATTATGAGCTTGTAGATTTGCTACTTTGGAAGAAACAACTTGTAAAATTGTGCTTAAATGGATAATGTTTTGTAATACTGTCAATCTACAAAGTAAATAATTAACTAAAGCACTTGGATTATTGTAACAGAGTAAAAAGTACAATATTTTCCTCTGAGATGTAATGGATTGTCTAATTTAATATTAATATGTATTTTGTCTGCAGACCCCCATCTGAGAAGATTTAGAGCCAGAGACCCTCATGAGAGAAGATTTGAGATTTTATATTAACACATTGACCACCATCTTAACATTCACTGTAGGCTCCCCTGCCATTTTGTTTAAGCATTTTCTTCATATAATATACCTTTTTCCTAAATTCCCTGTTTGCACGAAAATGTCATACAGTGCCTGAAATGAAAGAGGACATCCTCTAGTCTCTCCGAAAAATATTTTTTTGTATGTACGATGTAGCAATCTAGAGTTTTAGCCATTTCAAACCCCTTGTTTTTTCAAAATCCAGGTGGAAATTCAAAATAATTGGAGTTTTTGACCTTTTTGTGAAAAATCTATTTTCAAGCGAATAACTCACTTGATATTTGTCTTTATGGCTTCAGGCATTATCAGATAAGTGTACTAATGTAATTATGTAATAGGAATTCTTTTTAGAATTTTCTGTTTAGAAAAATGCAGAGAAAAATATTTTTATAGGCTATGTCTGACCAAAAAACAGCAAGTTCACATATTGATATACTGCTACAGTGTAGGCCTAGCAGTATTTTCAATATGTGAGTATTTTATAAGTCACTTGGGGGCGCTGTCTCTCTGTTTCTGTGTGTAAATGCTGGTTGCGCTCTGTACAGGTGCACACACACACATTGACATCAAAGGGGGCATGAGTCTTTAGAATAACTTCATCTAGAATGGATTGCTATGACATTTGTTCAACAAGGTGATCAGCAATCTCTCAACACGTCGCTCTGCGACACATTGAGAGCTTGTAGAGCTTGTAGATCTGCTATTTTCACATTCTAGCACATGTTAGAAAATGTCTCTCCCTGCCCCTCAAACATCCTCTGCTCGCCCTGCTCAACAGCAGATGCGCGTTGCTAGCTGACGAGGCTTCATTCGAGGCTTCATTGATCACTTGTTTTTTTTGGTGGAGCGGTGGGCCATGGACCCCCGCCTGGTTCCCTGAGAAGAAGTGTTGGCTGGAGACCAGGGGACCCCCTTTGTGAGACCCCATCGCCAGGGACCACTTGTCCCTGCAACTTACTGGATCGTGTGAACTTTATGTAACAAATGATCGGCGTTTATTGATTGATTTCAACGTTATGTAACAGTTGATTATCGTGTTCCCACTGCTCTGCGGAGGTCCGCGAAGCGTTGGGCCCACGGACCCCCTATTGGTTCCGTTAGAAAGGCGACCAGGGACCCCCCCTTTGCAAAGGACCGCCTGGCGCCCATGGCCTGCTTGTGGACTAACATACCATTACAAAACTAATATTATAGCCTGGATATATGGATTATTGCGACCGTAGGTCGCACTTACTACAGAAAGCTCCACCAGGTGTCCGTGCGTCAGTCCGTCACACGTCACACGTCACACTTTTGCCCTGCTCATATCTCCGCAACCGTTGCCCCGATCCATGCCAGATTTTGCACACACACTCCTTACCTGCCAAACTAAAACCTCCAAGGACCCCCGGAGCTCCAGGGACCCCCAGGTCCCTGGGGGACCCCCAGATGTAAAACATTTCCAAATGTGCAAAAATGACCAAATGACCACCCCAACGGGGCTGCTCAGGGGGAATTCCCGGGGACCACCGACTCCTTGTGCTCCAGAACGGATGCAAAAGTGGTGGCGCCCCCAGTGGAGGACCCCCTGCCACTGCAGCGCACATAAAATGCCGTAACTTGGGCAAGGAGCGACCGGGAGAGCCGGGGCCGGTACCTATTCGTCCGCCTCTGCGGCGCGGAGACCCCACCCCTCATTTCTCACATGGCCCTCTTCTAGCGCCACCTTCAGGCCGATTTTTGAAAGCACATTTTTGGACACTGCTCCTCCAATTTTTGCCCTAAAATCACGCAAATCGCTACACAGTATGTCTACACTCATGTCATCAACATGGATCCGTCCACATTTTTTGGGGACACTGCTCCCTACTCTTTGTGTATACATGTGACCTACGGTCGCTTATCTCCCGATTAGGGAGTCTTACTGGTAAACCATGGTGTGGATTCTAATCAACCATCAGCATTCTCAGGTATGTTTTAGAAGCATTTATATGGCGAATTGGCGATAATTGTGTGTTTTGTGTCTTGAGAGAGAGAGAGAGGCAGATCTCTATAGCACTGATAGCACTGTGCCTATATGTGCTGATCAGGGGGTCCAACAGGATAGTGGTCCGTGGACCAGCCAGCTAAGGGATGCACACACACACACACACACACACACACACACACACACACACACAAACACAGCTGTTCTCACACTTTTTTTTCTTCTCTTTTTTTTCCGGCTGCCAGCCTTGTGTGCTCAAATGTCACTTTGCCAGTTCACTGTGGGTTATGGGGAGATTTATACATTTGTATTGCAATTTATACATTATTACAGTCTTTTTTTCAAACACACTTACTTTGATGTGTGATATTTTTGGTTCCCTTTATGACAGAAGGCTCAAACTTTGTCACGGGCTGGGGAAGAGTGTAATTAAACATTACATTATATAAAAGCAAATTCTCGGGACTATCGGGCCTGGCGGGGAACGACATTGGCATTTTCTCAGGACTATCGGGAGGGGCGGTAAATGAGTTAATCCAGGTTAATTAATTAATTATTTTTAAATAGCAGATCTACAGATCATCTATTTCTGAATAGTAAGTGTAGAATAGTGGTTAAATGATGATGATGATGATGATGATGATGATGATGATGATGATGATTGCAGTAAAAGTATGTGTAAATGTTACTTAAACAGAGTATTGTAGTAAATGTAGTCAGTGAGTTTCCATCAGTGTCAGTAGCAGTGTTACATAGAATAGAGCAGAAAACCACTGAATGTGTTGTGATTGTCTGAGCAACAGTCATAGAGCCTGGAACCACCAGGTAACCTCATGTACACTGTGTCTCCCTGCTCCATCTCTACTATCACTGCATTAGATATGTATTCATAAAATGCATGATTATTGTATCCATAGTTATTAATGAGTTGCTGATTATTTTTATACATCCAGATCCCCACAGACTCTGATGATCCACCGTTACCAGCAGTAAATCTGAGGTAATAAACTCCTCTGATTGGAGCGCGAAAAATACCTGCAGTATAGGAAACACACACACACACACACACACACACACACACACACACACACACACACACACACACACACACACACACACACACATAAACATATACACACGAATATACACACACACACACACACACACACACACACACACACACACACACACACACACACACACACACACACACACACACACAGAAACATGCACACACACACACACACACACACACACACACACACACACACACACACACACACACACACACACACACACACACAGATCATGTTGACATTTTAATCACTGTTAACTACTTACAGATGTGCTTGAAATTATTCAATCCCCTCAGAACAGATTGTTCATTAGTGTAGCCACTGTTCCTTTGACATGGAACTTGTGAATGTGAACGATGCTCAAAACTGTACTTTCTGGAACATTCAGTGCCGTTTTCCTTTTTTGTACAAAGCAATAATCTCTTCTCTGAACCTTTCTGACCATTCCTTAGATTTAGCCATGTTTCTAACTGCTCTAATCACAGTCAACAAGTCAACACACTTCTAGTCAGGCCAGATTGCACATCTGATGCAACTATTTAAGCCCTTGATTAGACTATTGCAGTTGATTACAGATGTTTTCAGGTGTAATTAAAGGACAACTTTTTTTTTTACAGCAAGGGTTCATATTTTAGATTGTAATTAGAGAAAAGAAAAAGTGAGTGTTAAAATGTTTTCATTTGCTTTGTTCTATTGTTTTATCGTGTTTACCGTGTTAAAATGTGGGGCATGCGTACGCATGGGGGCATGCGTACAAGTGCCTAAATATGTCTTTTTAGACACAATAAGCCAGCAGTTTCTTTATTGCTATTTACAGTAACACCTCTAGCCCCCATAAGTTACATCCAACCATGAAAGGTTGCGTTGTATCTTGGGAATGGGCTTATTCTGTCTAAAAATTACATATTTAGCCACTTGTACGCATGCCCCCAACCACTGAAATAAGAATCTCTAAAACAATAGAAAGAAGTAAATTAAATAATTTTAGCACTCATCTTTTAAATTCTTTAATTACAATCTAAAATATGAACCCTTGTTGGAAAAAATTAAAGTTGTCCTTTAAGAGTTGAATAATTGAAAGTGAAAGTGGCGTTGAAAGTGGCATTTAGCATTGAATTTGGAAAACTAGAAAAGAAAATTTCGAAGAAATTTTAAGTGTGCCTGCAGCTCGCTAAGTGTGTGCAACCTTGTATGTGTTAACATTAGCATCTTTGTTAGCATTAGCATTTGTTAGCATTAGCATGTGTTAGCATTAGCAATATGGTTTCTTGTTTTTAAGAAATAGGCTCCTCCCACAAGTTCCGCAAGGCGATTACGTTGTCCCGTCGCTCCCGAGATCGTTTGTGTTTCGTTTTGAGAGGGTCGTTCCCCCTGAAAAACACGTTTTGGCATGAAACGGTTACGTTTTGCGCGTTTGTGGTGCCCCCTATGGGTCGAAGTGGAAATGCTTTTGGGTATATGTTCAGTATAGCGCCCCCCACTTGTGGTTAAAATTTGGTGTTGACTGGATGTTTCGTTTGTGATTTATGGCTACTTCTTACAAAACGGGCTCCTCCCGCTAACTTTGGAACCCTCTTACGGAAGAACGGTATGGACTATCAAAATATCGTTTAAATATGTTTATTGCATGAGTCCATAGATCGTGTGTATCGATTTTTGTGACATTTGGAGAAAATATGTAGGAAAAGGAGCAAAAAGTGTGTTTTGAAGAAAATTCAAAATGGCGGAGAATCTATCCTGACGCAAATGGGCGTGGCCTATATGGGGAGATGCGTGATGACCCAAGGAATCCAGGGAAAAAATATTTTAAATTTTCCGACCCACGGTTCAAGAGTTATAGGCCAAAACGTAAAGTGGACTGTTATAGCGCCACCATGAGGCCAACTGACGAAATTATTTTTTATTTAATCCTTGATATCATTATAAATCTCCTCTCCAAGTTTTGAAACTGTAGCCCCTATGGTTTGCGAGAGAAAAAATATTGAATGTGAGTTTTTGCGATTCCCATTATAAGTCAATGGGTAAAATTAATTCACTAATAAATTAATATCAATTAAACGATACAACTTTTCTCTTAGAAAAGTAATAGCACACCATTCCCGGCCGAGCCGCACGTTTTGATATATATATTGCGGCGGTGGCATAAATCGTGCGGCAGTTATTACGGCTCCAAATTTGCAAGAACGTTACTTACTTACTTACTTAAGTATGGGGGAGTACAATAAGTGTTTTGCCATTGCATGGCAGGCACACTTAATTAATTAATTAAGTATGGCGGATTACAATAAGTGTTTTGCCATTGCATGGCAGGCACACTTAACAACACACCAAATGTTACCTCTGTTGAGCTATTTACATTGTTCTTGTATGATTTATTTATTTCATTCAGTTGTCAGTTTAGCCAATAAACCAGATTTGCAGAGGGGGGTTGAATAATTCTGAGCACAACCGTAAAGGAGTAGTTCACCCAAATGCATTTGGGTCCCCATCCAGAATCAATGGGGGTACATTTATTGTTATCAAGTTACTGTCTTAAAAAATATTATTAACTCATAAGTCCGGTGATGCTCCTCAATGCCAGGTGAAAAGAAGATGGTGGCATGACGGATCGGGTATCGGAGGAGACCCGTTGTTGTCTTCACCCTGCCAATGACTACTATGGGGATTAGCAGGGATGGGTCTAACGTAGAGTATGGGAATGGGGGAATTGGCTTAACACTAAATTGGGAATATATGGAGGGGAGAAAATGTTTTCTTTTATTATCCTTTATGGGCAGAGTTTTTCTTTTTTATACTGAACTTCTACGTACCATGATGGCCTCAGATCTTGTGCTATTTTGTACAAATGATTATTGTGATGGGAATGGGACTTGGGGTGTCATCACTGTGTGTGTGTACCTGCCTCAATGTGACACTGTACCTTAATAAAAAAGATTTGAAAAGAAGTCTCCATGGCATGAGTAATTAATAGTTTTTTTTTTTTTTTACATTTGAAAAAATCTGATCTTTCAACACACTGCTTCGATTTTTTTCCACGCTTGAGAATTAAACAGATGAGAGAACGGTATAGGACCTTTACTTTTTGGACAGAATGTTCACAAAAGGTAAGAAACGTTCGTAAACGGCGGGGCTTTATGTTTTACTACAGACCAGCGTTAGCTTCGCATGAACGGCGACTCAGTGCGCCCGGCAAGCGACTCAGATCACGATGTAGGCTATACATCAAAAAATAAATCCTTCCAGAATACTGTCTTCTGCAAACCGATAACATTAGCGGGATGAAGTTAGTCACTGAGTGTGTTTACACACTACAACCAGATGCACCACGCTGTGGGGTGGTGTTCAAAGCGTTTAATTCAGAGCGCAATCTCTTCTCCCCCAAAAACCACGGATAATTCCTTCCAAAAGCAGCCTAGTTTAACATAAAATTAGCCATTTCATTACCTTAAAACAACTATCTTTTGACATGAAACCCTTGTTCAACATTCGAACTGTGTTGATATGAGAAAAAAAAAACGCAAAAACAAAATCGACTTTATTTTCTCACTGAAAATCGCCGACATTTGGACCATTTCACCAGAACTGGTCACATATATCATATTATTGATAATCTCAGTATTTATGTGATTTATGTGACTTTATTTTTTTATTTGTGTTTGTTTGTATTGTCGGGTAGAAACCTTGTCATTTTTATGTAAATGAATTGATATCCAATGTTAACAAGAACGATAAAAGCTCATATTTAACTATTTGTTAACACATTATTTATATCATTATAAAACATTTATTAAACTATTAATTATCACATTATTTATATCATTATAGGGCTGTGAAAATGTGCCAAAAATAGCATTCGAATATTCGGCCGAAAATCCACCGTTGATTCGAATAAATTCGAATATTCGAAAATATCGAATAATTCGAAGCATTCGCAATTCGAAGCTGTTTATTCTAATCTTTTTTTTTTTTTTTTTTTTAAGAAACCTTTTTCTTTAATTATTTATTTTATTTGCATTGTTATATTGCTGTTGGTGTACTGACATATTAACGTGTTTATTATTGTGATGTGTTATCTGCTTATTGTAAATCGCTTTGGATTAAAAGCATCTGCTAAAATGCCTAAACTGTAAACTGTAGAGACAGTCGCGGTCGTGCAGCCAGGTCCGCGTTGGTCAGGGACGTGCCGTGCAAAGAATGTTAAGAGAGGCAGGGGCTGACATTTCTAAAAGGGCATTTTGGCGGACAATTCTCTCTTAAAAGGGCAGGGGCTCAAGCCCCGTTTGATGTCTGTGTGCACGCAGCTGCCAGCATAGCATCGTCGTTGCGAAGCGTCACACTCACAGCAGCAGCCTGTGATGGAGTTGGAACAGCCACGACATGAAACGAGCAATTATAATCACACCAATGGAGTATGTTTTGGTTTGAAACAAATTAGGTAGTCTACAACTTCTACAAGAGTGTGACGGAGGGAGTTTTACCGTGGCTGCGTGCGGGGAGAATAACTCGTGAGAGAAGAAATCCATGCTTTGTGTTTTTCGGTGGAGAAGTCTCGTTGTCCGGCTTCCCGTCACTACCAAATGCGTCGCCCGTTTCAGATAGACTCGTTAATCATTCTGAATCAAGTTTAAAAGCACTGCAAGGCGAGTGCATCTCTCCACCGTCGGAATGGAGAGAGCTCCCCTCCCCTGCGCGGAGCGGACGACGGCCATGCAGTGACAGTGTGAATGGAAAGTTAAGCAGCTGGAGGTTTATTCTTCGCCGTATGACGGTGTTGCTAAATAGGCACCCTTAATGTACAAGCCCACAGCGTATTGGATCAGCGACGCATTGTGGACTTGTAGATCAGCCCACTTTTGCAGCAGCTAATGGAGACTTCTGCCTTGCGAGACCAGGGACCTTTTAACGTTCCATGCGCCCAGAATCTCGCGAGAAGTGCGGTAGATTTTTTTAAATTAAATATAAATTAATTCGAAGCTCAAGATTTTACTTTCGAATATTCTTTTATTGTTAACATTCGAACGAATATTCGAATAAAGAATATTCTTTCACACCCCTATATCATTATAAAACATTTATTAATTATCACATTATATCATTATGACAGCATATCATTGTTGTCGGGCAGAAACATCACATCTCCATATTTAGACTTTTTATGATTTTGTTAATCAATATCTTACTTCATCATACAAGAGTGTTGCACAAACATTGGGAAAATAGACCTTATTCACACCGCGGCCATCTTGGATCACATGACCACATGGGGTGGCAGCCTAAATTACAAACCATTGTAAACAATGGAGCGATGGTCCCAACATATGACTTCTATTCCACACATTTCTTTTGACCAAAGTGACAAATGGGCAGATGACAACATCAACATCCCTAAAAGGATGAAGTAGAAGAGATAACTGGATTGATTATATCCATGGTACTGCAGGCTGCCACCCCATGTGGTCATGTGATCCAACATGGCCATGGTGTGAATAAGGTCTATAGCAGATCTACAAGAACTTTTAGATTGTCTATTTTCACTATTTGAAATATATAATAATAAAAAAGGAATGGGAGCACGGGCTCTTCCACTTTTTCATCGCCACCACTATTTTTAAGAGAACATCAAGTCCTTCAGCACCTGAACGTATGTAAAGTCACTAACGTAGTATAATGACTATGCTGTGAAATAAGGTGGCTCTTAGTTATTTCTAGATGTCCATCTGTACCCCTCTGGACAAAGAAGTCTGTACATGACTTACTTTGTAGCAAAAGTCCTAAGTTCAGCTTTTGATTGAAGACTTTATTAGAAGTTTGCATAGGAAAAGGTACAGTTTTATGACGGTACAGTTCACTGGTACAAGGTCAACTAAAAGGAGATCCTAGAAAAGACTAAGCTTATTTCCACAGGAAATCAAATATCTCATATAACATTGAATGACAGACGGATAGAACACAGTACTATGCAGTAGATATAGTCAGGAAAAAGAAAAAAAGAAAGAATAAGCAAAAAACAGTAGGTATACAAAGAGGGGTAAGGGAAGGGTAGGGCTGGGCTAGGTTTGTTTTTACCAGTTGCGAACGGCTGCCGCCAGTAAGTGTTTTTTCAGGGAGATTTTAAAGGATGCTATGGATCCACACTCCTCTATGGCCTTTGGTAAGGCGTTCCACATATTGGTGGTATAGCAAAAGAACGAGTTTGACCCTTTGTTTGATTTGACTCTGGGTTGAACGTGATCTGTGGTGCTGCCTCTTGTAATTGTGAACATCCTTAACGTTTATAAAGTATTTTGACAGGTACATGGGTATCTGCGCTGTCAAGACAGATAGCTTTTCGTCTCTCAATCAGAACAGAGTGATTTACGGTGTCAAATGCCTTCTGGAGGTCCATCATGACCATGCCGCTATATTTGCCCAAATCCGCTTCGCGTTATTTGGTCAGTCAAATAGAGAAGGCATGTGTCAGTGGAATGGGATTTTCTGAATCCAGATTGGAACTCGTAAATCAGATTATTCTCATCGAGATATCTTGCAATCTGTTCGTAGACTATTTTCTCCATGCCTTTGGATATGGAGCTAAGAATGGAAACGGGCGGTAGTTTCCAGGGTCTAGTTTGCTACCTTTTTTATGCAGGGGGGTTACTTTTGCTAGTTTGAAGTCCTGGGGGACATAACCCTGTTCGATGGAAAAGTTAAGTATGTGTGTAATGATTGGAGCAATGGAGGCGGCTGAATCTCTGAGAAATCTAGTGGGAATTTGAGGTAGGGCGCTCAATTTTTTAAACACTTCATCAGTTGTCACCGTGGCAAGTTTAAAACTGTCTTTGCTAACCCCCAGTTTTTTGTAGAATGTTTTAACAAATGTTACACCATACTGCCCAGATGGGGCGACCAGTCTTTGGACCAGTGAATGGGCTGTGGATGGGTAGCCACTTCACATTTGTCAGAAATGAGAGCGGCGTCCATTTTGATGGTTATGTTGTGGCATATGGTTTTAGGTTTTAAGCCTAATTGGTTGTTAAGCAACTTCCATAGGTCACATGGTTTGTTTTTGTATTCGTCGATTTTGTCGTCGGATGTAGTTTTTTTGGCCGATCTAACTAGGGCGGTTGTCTGGTTTCTAAGTCTCTTCGCCTGAGCAGTAAAATGCTTGATGTGGATATTGAGGTCAGGGTTGAAGCTTCATAGGCTGTTTGTGCAGCAGGTAGAGAAACTACCGTGATCACAGTGTGAACCAATCTGCTCTCTACCTGACCTCCACCTCAGACACAACAGTAAAACCAGCAACGCCCCACAAGCCTTCATTCTGAAAGCAGGGGCCCGTTTCACGAAACCTAGATTAGGGATTAGGATTTTTTTTTACTGAAGTTAGGGTTAGGTGGAAGAACGCTGCGCTGGTCTTCGGTACCATGATTGGTCACCATCTAGGAATCGACGCTCGACTGCATGGTCTTTTCAAGAAAAACATGAATGCGCATTCAGCCTGGCTTTACAATACTGGTTCGACAAAGTCTCTCCTTCTCAGCCTGGCTTGGTGTTAGTGGAACAGAATAAACCAGGCTTTATGGAGGAGGAGTTTGTCAAGTCTGGATTGGTCTTAAATCCTCTACTTTAGTGAGATATCCCCCAGGTCACTGTAGATATTGTAATGTCTGGAACGGATGTTTCTATTTATTCACTTTCCCTGGTATGTGGTGGTTTTCATTGGACGGAGGTGTTTGGGAATGTTGTTGGGGTTGATATTGTTTAGATAGTTCAGGTGAACTGACACGGTTTTAAAGAGGAAAAGGTAGGAGGAGTTATTGTTGTGCTCCTCAAAGGACTGTTGTTGTTTTGTTTTGTTTTGGATTAGATAGGTAACTCCTTCATGCCTCCATTAGACTGTTCCAATAGGGATTAAACCGTGGAATTCATTTATTTTTAGTTATTCTCATCATTATACTTTTTTTTAAGTATATTGACACTGATCATAAAATAACCCA
This sequence comes from Nannobrachium achirus, assembly GCF_963921795.1. Classification (NCBI taxonomy): domain Eukaryota; kingdom Metazoa; phylum Chordata; class Actinopteri; order Myctophiformes; family Myctophidae; genus Nannobrachium; species Nannobrachium achirus. The sequence goes on along the minus strand of NC_137827.1, from coordinate 57,547,245 downwards.
GATGACTATAGTATCAGATTTTGGTTCTTTGTGTATCTGAGGACAACAGCAACATGTAGCGGTTTAATACCTGCAAGCAGTGTCCTCAATTCTTCAATCTGGTTGTCACTTTCATTCAGCCCCGTGGACAGCTGAGCAAGGTTGGCTGAAATCAACACAGCATTGGTATTAGATCAGTCATAAGTCATACATAGAATACTCATGCAGTTTTCTTTGAGTGGGTAAGCTTTACATACAAGTAAATTACAGTATCAAAACTGTTTAAAGGTATTCAGTGATTGTATTACATTCAAATACAAATATAATTTGTACATTTTCCATTCATTCTCCTCACTAGAATGTGTGCTGACCATATAAGGACTTCCACCATGGCCCGTGTTACAAGCATAGCTAGATTCTGTTTTCAGAGGTGGCCAGCCAGTCCTCGACCAATCAGGGTAGAGTATGGCCGTAGTTATGTTATGATGTTTAGTTATGATGGTCAAAATTAAAGTTTCGAGAATCACAGTCGCTCTGAATTAAGAACGTCTGCTAAATGTCTAGATTGTAAACTACTGAACTCATAAAATGCCACAGTCTTGTCGTAAATAAGTATCATACATATCCTGAAGCTGGAGACGTAGGCCCACCGATATTCAGTGATTGGGTCTAATGATCAAAACGAGAACATTATAATGATGTAAAAAATCTGTAAAAACAATAAACATTTCCACGCTGTAAGGCCAGTAAGGGACAAGATGACCCCCGGCCACTTTCATTATCACTGAATACACCTTTAAATGATAAATAATAATAACATTGTCTTTGGCATTCAGTCTGGCGGCCAAATCTGAAAAATATAGTATAACAGAGAGACTTAGTGAAAAGACAAAAATCCCCCAAAAAACATACAATGTGTTTTCACACTTTAGACCAGGTTGATGTAATAAGGTATAGTTAACTTGTAATAAGTGCATGACAAAAGATTTCTTAACTAGTATTTCCAATAGATAAAAAAAAAAAATATGTTAACTGTCAGAAAGTCTATAATCTATAATCAGCCAATGAAATAGACAAATTAACTGGAATAGCAAACAGGTATGCCACCTTCCAAACTGAACACTTGGGACTAAAATATGCACAGAGCCTATAAAGGATTTATCAACCTTAAAGGTCAAATGACATTCTGTTTTTACCAATCATAACATTCTTTACTTCATGGTCCTATGTAGTTATAGCAACATATTTTGGCTAAATGCCTCAGTTTAGAGAAACACCTATTGCTTGTGTTATAGCGTTTTACTGTCTGCTCGCTTTTACTGTCTGTGTGTGTGTGTGGGTGCGCTGTGCACGGTCACAGCAACGACAGAGAGTGTCGGTAAAATGAGGGAGGTTCCACTTAGCTCTACCCTGGGGAGCAGTGCAATGTAGTCGGACACAGCCGACACAGAGTGTCGGTAAGAAGGAGGGAGGTTCCGCTGTGCGCAAATACATAGCGATTTTCATTATTTCACTAAAGCATGAACAGACTACTTGATATGAAGGATATTGATGTAAATAAGATATTTGAATGGATAAATGTATTTTATATGCCCATATTTACAATTAAAGGACAGTATAGTGTAAGAGGTCACTTCCTCAAAAATTGGGCTGTGGAGAAATAACTCTATTGAGCATTGGGAGAAATACAGACAGGGAGACTGGGAGAGAGGAGGAGGGGGGGTGAATAGACTGTCGACGTATGAGTCCAGTAGCCAATGAACTGCGCGTTTGAGACTCATTATGCAGAAACCGGCACAAACACACAGATAGCAGGAAAACCACTGCATGTCAAAAGTTGTGTTTTTTTGGTGTAATTGAGGCCAGGGAACATTAAAAAAAGCAAAAGAAACTCAAAAATTATTTTTGGATGTCATGTCCACTTTAAAGATGGGGTGCCATGATTATTGTTTCATTCTCAAAAAGCGCCGTTGTGCATTTGAAACTACATTGAAGTGCACATCATGGGGTGATCACTGCTTGCCTCCTGTGAATTGTTTTATGTTTATATTTAGTGGCCAAGGGCCACGAAGTGGCCAAAAGGCCACTTATTGATATTGGACTTCAGCACTATTATTATTATTATTCGCCACTTTTGCTCTAGCGGCTAGACCGTGCAGTCGCTTTTTACGAAACTCGGCAGTATGGCAGAGGACTATGCCAAACGGCTAAAATGCGAAGCTCGCAACAATCGGCCAAAGGGTGGCGCTGTAGGAAGCCTTTGAAAAATGCCAACTTTGAACTGGTGTAGCTCATGCCCTGTTTCAGGTACAGCAATGAAACCTGTATACACTTATGCGTCTCCTCATGCCGAACAACTGAATTATATGAAAAACAGTAAAAATGTATCTCCTCCTGGGATTTTCGCGTAACGTGCGCAAAACTTTTTTTACATGAACTTTGGACCAATACGGTCTGAGAAGTTAGGCGGATTTTCTTTAAAGCGAAACATTATTTTTTAATAATTCACTCAATGTTGCAGTTTTATGCAAATTATTCTTCTGCCTCTAAATCATACATGCAAAGTGACACGTTCATGGCATTTGGCAAATATGTAGAGGGTTAGTCCAAATATCACTGAAAGCAATCTTACTCCAATTGGCCAAAGGGGTGCGCTATACGAAGCGTTTGAAAACTCAAACTTTAAAGGGGCATAAGTCATGCCTCGTTTCGTTTGAAGACATGCAACTTGCTTACACGCGTGCCTTGACTCAAGCGGAAGACATCTGTGTCTTTGTTAAGTAAGCTCCGCCCTTAGATTTTCCGCCATTTTGAGCAGTTTGTAAAACACTTAAACCCGCTTTTATTCCGGAACTTTCGCGTCACGTGCACGGAACTTTTTTTACTTGAACTTTGGACCAATATCTAAAGATCTGTCAGATCGGATTTTTTTTAAATTGAAACATGCTTTTTTAATAATTCAATCAATATTGCGGTTTTATGCAAATTATTCTTCTGCCTCTAAAACATACATGCAAAGTAAAATTTTCATGATGAACTACTGTAGAGGATTAGTCCAAATATCACTGAAACCAATCTTACCCCAATTGGCCAAAGGGGGGCACTATATCATTTCGAAAGAAGGCGTCAAGTACATTACATGAAACTTTTTTTTTTTTTAAATGACAGGTCCATTATGTGAGACTGCTGTAGTGTAGTGGTCAGTGCCTGTGCCTGGTATACGGATGGTTGAGTGTTCAAACCCCACGTCAGGTTGAGTTGATGTTAACATCCTGGATGCCCATGGCATGTGCGTATGTCAAACTCTTTAATGTTGACACGTCTGATCTAACTCCAGATCACCTTCATGTTTAAAATGAGCCCTTCTCTACCGGACGTTTTTTTCTGTTCTGAGTAAAAGAAAATGTCAGAAATACTCAGATTACATTTACTCAGATTGATTTCACCCCAAGCCTCCAAAATATAAAAAAGAAATCAATAAAATCAAGGCACTCAGCCTACATAGAACCTTTTTTTTTAAACAAACATGGTTAACAGATCCTGTGGCTGCCTAGTGTAGTGGTCAGGGCATATGCCTTTCATGCAGAAGTTCGTTGGATCGAATCCCGCCTGGGGTTTATATAAGCATAAAACCATGACATTTGGTAGACTTTACAGTTTGGTTCCTTGAACAATGTCTGATATGGAGCCTTCCTAAAAATGTCCCCCAACCCCCCTTGATGCGTATTTTAATATTCGCCATTACTAAATAATGTATTTTGAAACAAGCATTATAATAAAAACTGTCATGTCTACACCTATGTTGTGATTTCCAAGGATTGCAATGATATCATGTACCAGCTCAGTGGCCTAGTGGTTTGAGTGTCTGCCCTGAGACTGGGAGATCTGGGTTCAAACCTGGGTCGCGTCATACCAAAGATTCTAAAAAATGGGACCCAGTGCCTCCCTGCTTGAAACTCAGCATCAAGGGTTGGATTGGGGGTAACTCCCTGGGACATACTAGCGTCATGTCCAGGGGGTGTACTTGTACATCAAGCTGCCTTACGCTACAGAAATAGGAGATAGGCTCCTGCCCTATGAGATTCATGGCCCGGCCGATTCATATGGTCTTCATAGCTCAGCAAGGCTTACTATGTACATCATCAAACTGTCCAGGTGCATAGTATCACAGTTTTTTATGTCTGTTGCATATAGTCTTTTGCATACATGTTGTGTAGAGGCCAATTTGTGCTTTTACCTATAACCACCGATTAGTGTAAAACTTTGTATGCACACTTCCCAGAGGCCAAGGAAAAACCTGTTCCCTGCATTTTTCACATCTGCCATTTATAGCGCCACCAGTGTGTAAAACACATTCTTCGATATTACTCCTTCAGATTTTATCCGAAAATCACACAAATCAGTACACAGTATCTCTACAGTGATGTGATCATGACGGATTTGTCAGATATCATATTCTATCTAATTGGCTAACATTGAATTCCAAGGTTTGCAGGATTGCTCCTTTTTGAACAAAATGTCTCAAACGCAGTGTGAGATTTCGCACACACATTCCCACTAGGCCAAGGAACAGATGCCACCCTTCTCACATTGGCCTGTTATAGCACCACCAGCGGGTCAATTTTTGCAAAACACATTTTTGGAACAACATGTCTCAAATCCCGCATGCAGCGTCCGATTGCCGTGAAATGCCCAAGAACACGTGGCACCCTTTTCACTTTGGCCTATTATCAGAGTCACCACTAGGCCAAAAAAAACAAACAAAAAACACCTGACCTGCCGGAGACCTGTTTGGAAGAACACTGCTTCCAGTTTTTCTTTGATTTGTTCTTTGCTTTCCCTTGATGCTTTTTTGCAATCCTGCTTTTTCTGCCTTGGCCACTTTATCGCTGCTTGCAGCTATATTTTTGTTTATTTTCAGTTTATTTCGTTGCTGAGTGAGGTCAGCAGACAAAGTGACGTGAGTGGCCTATTCACCGCCGTTGAAGAGCCATTTCGCCTACCCTCAATTCTGCTGTCAGACTGTCCATGTTTGCATGTTATCCCTTTGTCATTTGCCATGTCCATGTGCATATCATTTTGCATAACCTATATATTTTACAAACCTTTTTTTCACCATAAAGCATAGCAGCAGTATGATAGTCTTCCAAATCAAATGCTATGATGTATAGCATCGGGACATGACCTATTTGTGCAGTGCAAGTATCAATTAATTAATTATATTTGGACGCACCTGATTCCATTCACTGTAATCTGTATTGATGTAATTACTATGGAGTGCATAGGATAGCCGTGTGTAATGGTCACCGTTTGACAGGTAACAACAGCTGTCACAGTCACAATAATCATTAAATGACAAAGGGATAACATGCAAACATGGACAGTCTGACAGTAGAATTGAGGGTAGGTGAAATGTATGGCTCTTCAACGGCGGTGAATCGGCCAGACAGACTCTTCTCTATGGCAAAAGTGCCCGTGAAAGGACCAAATGCATTTTGGCGAATAGTGCTGGTGGTGACCTTATGGGAATTCCCAGATATGGGCTTAATAATTGATGGGCATAAAACGGATTCTATTAGTGTGGTTGTGCTAACAGGGCATCATCTGGGAATCAGATGTAGAGAGCAGGGATCTCCATATATGGCCATAAAAGGGACAAGGATGTAATTAATTTGCAAGTGTGACCCTGTCGCGGCAACCACACTGGTTAAACTTGTGGTTGGTTGTTTAAGTTGGCCTGGTTAAACTGACACAATATGTCCATACGGACAAGATATGCAGTTTTTTCATAGTAATACCTCAAAAACTGTGGTAGTAGTGCAGTAAAGTTTTGGGTTTATATACATAAAATTAATTACTACATTTCAGGCCCCTGAGCAACGTTTGTCCCATGTTTGGTGAGGATTGGATTAACGTTGCACATGCACCTTGTGTGCAATACTGGCGTTGCCTAGAGCAAATCAGAATCAACAGCCACACTAATAGTCAGGGAATATCTTCAGAGAAAAGGTCCAAACCTTGAATAAATGCCTTACCAAGAAATGTCCAATGTGTTTGTAAAGGTGTCTAGAAACACATCTCACAAAGACTGAAATTCCTAACCCTAACCCTGCTTGCCTCCTGTGAATTTTATTTACATTTTTTTGTTTATTTTCTGTTTATTTTATTGAGGATTGAGGTCAGCAGACAAAGCGATGTGAATGAGATGAAAACACCTGGGTGAAATCTGCCAATCTCAACAGGAAACATCGGTATGCTTGAAGTAGAATGTGAGGGGTCAAACTAGCTGTTTTTCATGATTCTGAATCCATTGCAAGCATTTGTTTTGCACAAAAAACATTCCTTGGGTGGATAACTGCCCCAACGAAACTGTGAAAAATGATGACTCATCACTAAGCCATAGGTTAGTTAGTTATTTAGTTACTTTCATTTATTGTCCACAGTGTGGAAATTTGTCTTTTGTCTCATATACATTTAGACAATAAAATTACAGATAAACAGCAACAGACACTTACACACAAAACAAAAAGAAGGACAACAGTGGCATATAAGGTGAAGAAACAGGCAGATCAACGAGACATGACATCATTCAATGCCTTAATGGCATTTGGAATTAATGATTTTTTTAAAATATTACGGCTACGGTGTGCCCAAGCTGTTCTATAGTGTCTACCAGAGGGAAGTAAATTGAACTCCCTATGGAGTGGGTGAGAGGGATCATTTATTATCTTGACAGCTTGACTTCATTGTAGATACAACTTAATTGTTTTTGTTTTTGATGCCAGATTTACTATTCTCTGCAGCTTAACGTTTAGCAGACTGAGTGAGGCAGTTCGCTCCAACCGGGATGCGAACCCCAGCCCCCAACTCAGCAGACGAGGAAGCAACCCGCTGCCCCAAGAAGGCTAGCCCACTTGGCGGAGCGAGTTACGGCCTGATCTCTTGCAGGGTCGTTACACTATGTTAATATTACCGTACCACATTGCCATGTTGAAGGTTAAGATTCCCTCTACCGTTTCCATAATTCGCTTGCTCACCCTGAAGGAGTTGAGCTTGCGTAAAAGGTGGAGACGTTGGTTACAGGATTTGAAAATAGTCAGTGTTGTCACTGAAGTTAAGATTGCTGTCAATTATAGTGCCTAGATATTTAAAGTTGTTTACTATCTCTACATCGTGTCCCTTAAATGTAAGGGACACGATTGTAAAGATTTGTGGGGCTGTTTTTAGCCCAAGGAATGTTGTTTGTGCAAAACAAATGCTTGCAATGGATTCAGAATCATGAAAGTCCCCTCCTCACATGCTACTTAATGCATATTTATTTGTGTGTGTTTTTTCCTGTATAGTTAAGTTAATGGGACCCCAACTTTCAGCATCTGTCACAGATTCTCCGAGGGAAACTGAATTTCTTTCTTTGTGAGATGTGTTTTAGACACATTTATAAACACATTGGTGAAGATTTGTATTTGGTAAGGAATTTATACAAGGTTTTCTTTTAAGATATTCCCTGACTATAACCAGTATATTGTCAGAGTTTTCTAACGATGAAAGTACAATACCTTCATTGTTTCTGTTCACTTCCGCCACTCGACGCTCACTTACATTCAGCCTCATTTCGACACTGGACAGCTGAGCTGAAATCAACAAAATATTAATCACTCATTAATAATCATGCAGTTTGATTGAAACACCAGTAGAGTTTACAGTTAATCTGATTTGAGATAAACACATTTTTTAATTCTCTGAATATTCATCCAACGTTTCACTCGGACCTTCATCAGGCAACATGCCTGATTTCATTCAAAGAATTCATTGAAGGAAAAAGTCAGGTGACAGGCAACATGCCTGATTAAAGTCTGAGTTGTATCAATACAATTTTGTAAGTGCAGACAGAGTGCATTCAAGTTCTTTACTCCAACACACCGGTCCCTCTCGTATTTGTGCAAAAGGACTTTTTTCTTCAATTAATTCTTTGAATCAAATCTGGGTGAGGGAGAGATTTACGTTGACACTGAATTCATGGTTAAAATAGACACACGCACACGCAGGGACACAAACTGTGGGAGTCCAACAGGGGTGTCCAAAGTGCGGCCCAGGGGGAAAGAGGCGTTCCGAGGACTCATTTTATAGGGCCCGCGGCTTCATTCCCAAATTGTATTATAAACGGTCCGCCAGCACCGTCAAATAAGAATATTTTCACAGAGTATAATTTGTCAGACCCCGGCCTATATGTTTCAGTCAATCAAATGAAGCTATAGATAAATTAACCAGAATGGCAAACAGGTATGCTACCTTCCTAACACTTCGGCCTAAAATATGCAAAGAGCCTGTAAAGTATTTATAAACCTTAATTAAACATTGTTCCCTCTTGAATATTGTAGTTTAAGTGTTAATATGTGAATGGTTAACAGCTAATAAATGCATAATGAGCTATGTTTAAGAATTTTAGCTTTTAGCAAACTATAAATAAATTAATACAGTAGCACTAAACGTGTGTGCGTGCGTGTGTGTGTGCCACTAAAACTGTGGGAGTAGTGCAGTCAAGTTTTGGGTTTACATATGCCAACTTGATAACTAGGGGTGTAACGATACATTTGACCAACGATACGATACGCATCACGATACATTGTTGACGATACGATACATGGGCAATATTGGTTCATTCGTGGCGATACGATTCGATTCAATGATTTAAAATTGATATAGCTATTTAGCAAGGTTTAGGGTTAGGGTTAACCCTAAATCTGTGTGAAATGTGTCAATAGAGCAGGTTTTTTAAGGGCAAAATCTATTATTATGGATATAAATAATTAAACACTTGTGATTCTTTCGCAAATACATGGACATTAAATTACAACACATATGGACAAACCCACACCTTGACATGAACTCAGAGATGGCCCCAGAAAACGATGGTTTAGTGAAAAGTGATGACTTCACTAATCACAGTTTAGTGGGCATTTTCTGGGGACATTTGTAGCCCAAGGAATGTTTTTTGTGCAAAACAAATGCTTGCAATGGATTACATAAACATATCTATGAAAGTCCCCTACTTTGACCCCTCACATGCTACTTAAAGCATATTTATTTGTGTATGTTTTTTCCTGTATAGTTAAGTTAATGGGACCCCAACTTTCAGCATCTGTCACAGATTCTCCTAGGGAAACTGAATTTCATTCTTTGTGAGATGTGTTTTTAGACACATTTATAAACACATTGGTGAAGATTTTTATTTGGTAAGGAATTTATTCAAGTTTATTTTTTAAGATATTCCCTGACTATAAAACCAGTATGTATTGTCAGAGTTTTCTAACGATGAAAGTACAATACCTTCATTGTTTCTGTTCACTTCCGCCACTCGACGCTCACTTACATTCAGCCTCATTTCGACACTGTTCAGTGTCTTAGACAATCTAGGGTCGCTGTCCTTCAGAATGACTGAGAAGTCCCCGCAGTCTAGGAATCTCTCCGCTGAGGACTCGGCAGCACAAATGAGGATCTTTACCAGGTTCACATCTTGACCTGCCAACACATTTAAAGCATACTTAGCGGTGGTTTAACCCCAACCAGCAATAGAGCAAAAAGCGCTGCTATTTACCTGCGAGAATCTGGCTTCTCAGCGCCTCGGGGATGGCGGACACCGGGGAGATGAACGATGTCCCCGCTGCTGGCGCTGCGACTGCGGTTCCCAGGGTTCTGCAAGGTATGAAGGGTGCCTCGCCGTCCCTCGGTTGAGCCCCGCCTGGCCCCGAACCTCCGGAAGACGGGCCGGCGCCGCCGGATTCCAGCGACTGGATCCGCTGATTCATCCCCGACAAGGTGTTCTTTATATCCGTCAGCGCCAGGAGCACTTCCATGCCTGCAACGCGGCTCCCGGAGCCTCCCTCGCGACTTCCGCCGGCAGGAACCGGAGCGCTGCCGCTTGCTGCGCCGCTCTTCTTCTTTTTTTGGTGGGGCCTGGGTCTCCGCCTTTGCCGGCCTTTTCCCTTTGCCTTTCCCCTTCCCCGCCGAGGAATCCTCAAGGGCGGCCTTGCGCGCTGCAACCATGAACTGATACAGCCCTTCATGGCTGAGCCCCACCGGGGGTGACACGTTGTTGGCATATAGCTTGTCCAAAATCTTGTGCATCGGCCATTCTGACGGGTTCAGTGGCTGGTTCAGCCTGGCACTTCTACGAGGGGTAGGCGGTTCCTCCAGCTGAGCCGGCGGGACCCCGGAATCTGGGATCACTTCGGCTTCTTCCCCCTCACCCTGGGACTCCTCCTGCTCCGACTGGGAGCTACCCGACATGGTGAGTAGATTAAGTAATAATAAAGTAATAGACAAAAAGAAAGTGAACCTCATTGATCTGGTGATCGGTGACCACGCAGGCTGGCTTAGCCTCGTAGCAGCTCCTAGGTAGCACAACAAACGGTTTGTAGCAAGTAGCAATTCTAGCAGCGACCTCCGTAGCAGCAGCGTGTTAGCAACTGTTCTATGACAGTGACTACTCTCCTAATGTATCCTGGGTAGGGGGGCCGGGGCGCTCGCCCCCGCCCCCTGAGGCGCGCTGTCAACCCCTAGCTCCTCCCCCCGAAATGGCTACGTCATAAATTCCTGCGCTAAATTTAGTGATGATATCTTCTACATAGTACTGTGTTCAGTCTCTCTGTCATTCAATGGTAGCCTATATGAGTTAAAAAAGGACTTCAATTGAAACAGCTTTTTTGTACCAGTGAACTGTACTGTCATGAAACACTAACTTTTCCTATGCAAACTTCGAATAAAGTCAATCGCCAGAAGTGGGGATGTGTCTAACAAGGAGTTCAAGTTGAATGGTCTTCTACATCTATTCTAAATTTTGAGCTTTGGTTTTGGAGGTGGCATAGCTGAATGGTTAGGGAGCCCGCCTGAGGAACCAGAGCCCCTGGTGGTGCACACGCTCCTTGTGGGCAGTGAATCAGCTGGGTTGGGCTGAGAACACTGAGTTTTCCCCTCGGGGGAAGTAGGTAACTATTAGGTTCACGCAAAGTAGAAATTAAAATGACCCCAGTGTTTTAAAGAGATGGGTTGTTCATTGTACAGCTGTGTCTCCCATTGTTTCAAACACCCAGCAGGATTGTTATGGCAATTTGCGCAACGCAATAATGTCCATGTTACTCAGTACCAGCCCCATGGGGGGGCCCGGCCCCCCCAAATTGCCCTTTGGGCCCCCCCCAGTTCAGATTGGGCAGTAGTACCCCAGAACACCATTATTTTAATATCTTTTACAGGTTTTAAATATAGGTTATTTTTATGTTCTTTGTGATTATTATAAAATATATACATCTTCAAATTAATTAATAGAAAATATTGAAAATGCAATAATAAAAGATTCATAGAACCGCCCCTGCACGATTCATAGAACCGCCACTGCACGGTGTGCACCGCACCGAGTCGGGTTTGTTTTGCTGTAGCACATGACGCGCGACGCATGCGTCATTACCTGTGTTGTTTGTTGTGGAGGGGAATTCAACTATTTTCAGTGAGAGCAGAGAAGTGAGAACAGAGAATCATGGACATAAGAAACTGGCTCAAAAAGCCACAAAAGTCTACAGCTGACCCAGCCCTGGTAGTGAAACTATGCCGGTTGTTCCAGCAGCAGGTAGACCTTTTTCCCCTTCTCTTCTCCCTTTCCCTTCCGTGGAGATGGCGACTGGCGAGCCTATTCATTAATGCTCAATAGGTTGTTGTCGTTGGTGATTACTTTTAGCCTTGTTTTTCAACTTTCCTCCCGCCGTGGAGATGGTGACTTAATACTACAGTATTAGGATAATGTTAACCTATAGTAGCCGAAACTAGCCGATTATGGACACTCTTGTGATGATGTCTGAGTGAATGCCTGTGCAGTGCTTTCCCCCTCCCGCCGTGGAGATGTTTTACATTATTAAAACTGTAGTATATTCAGGGGTTCTGACTTGTCCACCTTTCTCCAGCAGTGATTATGAGGCAAAACAAAAAGGAGGCAAACAATAATCCTCGTTTCACCCGTCACAGATCGGGCTGTATGGGTTTATTACACAGATTATAACAAGTAGGTTGCTGTCAGCAGTCACGGGCTAGTTGACCAAGGATCGTTGTGTGGACCACGGATCGTTGACAAGGAGCCCCGATTCTCTCTGTTGAACCCCTTTTATACTAGCCTGGCGGGGCCCGACGTCATACTGCGTTCACTCACTCATTCCTTCCACAGTATAACGTCTGGACTTCCGTTGATTGGCAGCGAGTATACCGATTATTCTGTGATTTGGGCCAATCAGTGACTACTTCCTCACTATGCTTCCGCACAACAAACGTAGTCTTCCTGACAACAAGTGAAAAGATTTCCCTGATTGGTCCATGTGTAGACGGTGACGTAGATGCATGCTGCAGGCTGCAGCATTTTCAAAACAACAATGGCTGCCCTCGCGATGCAAAAAGTGTAACAGTTAACGCTCTAACCATAAAACAACCAATAAGTGCAGTTATTTCAGAGTTGGAATCAATTACAACAATTAAAAAGCAACACGGAGGATGCGCTAGTGGAGTTTATCGGCCGAAAAGACGTGTTTGTTTGCCGTTCTTCCGACTGGCTGAGAGATGGTGATTGGTTAGAGGAGTCTGTCTGTCAAGGCAAGTACTCCCGCCCACTTTTCAAGCTGCCAATAGGCCAAAGGCCAGACGTTATACTGTGGAAGGAATGAACACAGATAATAACGTCGGGCTCCGCCAGGCTACTTTTATACCCCCCCAGTCTAATGTGTGTCTTTGTACGTGCATGTTCACCGTGCGCGTGTTAGAGCGCCACCAAGTCTAGAAAATGTGTACATATAGGTGACATGCGTTCTTCACAGATTAGCATATATGGAAGGAATGACCGGTAGACCCCGGCCAGCTGCTCACCTTCTGACCCTAGTTCATTAGTCAGTATCAATGTTACGCGCGTTTAGTGCGTCCGACGTGCGTGGACTAAGGTTGTGTATATGATGTCTTTGTTTTGACCTCCACACGCACGGCCTCACAATGTATGTGCGTTGTGGTGCCTAAGCATTTTTGGGGACCTGAGGGTACAGAGGAGGCTCCTTTTTAAGGTCCTGAGACGGACAGCTGTGTGACCAGAGGAGATGCATCAGTCATACTACAGGACTTCAAGCCCACTGGGCTGTCACCCTTAATGAGCAGGGTGTACATTACGTACAGAATATCCTCTTACCAATACACTCTCATTTCCATAGCAACGTATGGCAGTATTCTGCATTTCCCCCCTTGAGCGAACGATAGGAGCTCACCCTTGGTAGTCCTACCGCCACCTAGTGAGGAAACGCGAATTTACACCCAGACCCCTAACTCCTCACACAGCTGGTCACCTCCAGGAGCCCTTATGCCTAATCAAACGGAGCCCAACAGAGAGGAGCAACTGCCTCAACTTAAAATTCCGTTAAATACGTTACAGTAGCAGTGATTATAGTGATCCAGAGCCTATGCCTATATTATATTCAAGCCTTGCGATTTTGGATCCTATGCAAAACATAAAACAGAAATACATCACACATCTGGGGTATAACTAAAATAAAGAAATAACACCTTATATATCGAATAGTGGAAAGCATGCACATCGGCGACGCTTAACCGCAAACAATCCTCATCCACTATCATGGCTACAAATGGCTAAAAAAAACTTCTAATCTAAAGAACGCGCAAAAACCTTCGCCCAGGGGCTACCATACCATGTGGTGCATGTGGTGCAGGTGACACATGCAGTGTTGTGGGAAAGGTCGAAGTTAAGAGCATTGGGAATGAGTGCAAAGAATGGATCAGACAGGAAAATGGTATCAGTAAGAAGTTTGTCTGCCTAGTGAGTATGTGTGGAGGCCAAAGGGGATGAAAGGAGAGCTGGAGGTACAGTCAGTGGTATTCAGGAACCGACGCCTCTCTCCATCCCATATGTCCCCGCGCTCATGGAGATGAATATCTATGTAGTTATCTGCGTACGTGCTATCGATCAGTACCTCATCCTTCACAACAAGGTACTCCTCAGGAAGGGAAGAAGAAGAGAGTTCCTCTACCGCCCTCATCTTGATTGCATGAATGGCAATGGTTCTGACTATGCTTTTTGCCACAACGGGATGGATCGAGGTGATGCAGCATTAACGAATGAGGGCCAACATAAACACAATCACTAACATGGTGATTCATGTTTGGGTAGAGTATGAGTCCCACCCCCCTAGGCGGTTTGTTTCATCATTTCAAGAGCCGACCTTCTGCCCAGCCGAAACTGAACAGGTTGACAGTCCGCATCCTTTTGGCTAGAGGAAATGACATTTTCTTGCAGAGAAAACTGTCCATATCTACCGGAAGATGATTGTCCACAGTGTCCTTTGTGTGCTCGCCTGGCTTCATCGCTTTGTTGCAGTGTTCTTTGTGGGCTGGTTGCGTCTTGGTTGACAAACTACCCTGCCTTGGTAACTCACTCATGAAATGCTCGATTACAAACTACCAGTAGGTTAAAAGTTGGCACTAAAACTACAAGCTCGCTGATGTCAACATCAATGACCCCATTGATAATAAGGGCCAGTGTGGTGGTTTTAGGCTGAGGTGCAGACCTGCAGCGCAGATCTATGAGTTCAAACCTGTTCAACCATGGTTCCAGATTCCTTGGTTGACGTTCCACCTCTGGAGGTGGTGGCCAGCTCAGACTCAGCGAGTCCCCCTCAGCATGAATTAGCTACCATCAGGTCCGTGACTAGAACGTGAGAGAGCAAGGGCGTCCCCTTTCCTCCCCACGATCTCACTTACTGAGGCAGCAGGAGATTGATTTCAGTCCTCACCAGTACCTTCCAACAAGCTGCTTCCTATGCCAACTTAAGACATCAGACTCAAAATGCAACTACGATGTTCAGTTCCATATGTGTTAATGCCATTCATGCGCCTAGAAAGTTATAACATAGCTGCGCCCCCCTTGTTAGATGATCGATTGTCTTACAAAATGATATACTGTCTGTATAATCAAATTATCGATCTCATTCTAAATCTAAATATCTCTATACTGGTGTATGAGACGTCAAGAGGTATCAGTAATATATATATATATATATATATATATACACACACATACTCTTTTTTTTTTTTTTTTTTTTTTTATATATATATTTTTTTGTTATCCCATTGACTTCAAATATTTGTATTTTATTTATTCTAAAAATATTATTTATAATCCCATGGCGCTCGAGCGCTGTCCACGTATGTCTATACATTAGTACTATAATCGTGTTCATTATGTCTATACATTAGTACTATAGTCGTGTTCATTAGTGTCACATTTGTCTCTACATGTCCTTTTATCCATTATTTAATTGGTGTAACAAAATAGTAACTGGATCGAATGATTAAGTTCAATTTACCATGATCGACCATGATCGACCGTATCCATGCACCCGCCAATGCAACATACCATACCGTACAGCATTGTATCATATCATATCGTTTTACCATGCAGATAATTGGTAGCAGATTGTTTTGTAATGCAAATAATTGATTGTATAAAAAGTATTTGCCAGCATTTAGCAATTTCAAGAGCTAAGATTGCGATAACTGTGTTCATGTCAAAGTACGGGTTTATCTTATGTGTATCATATCGTCAACCATGTTATCGTGACACATAGCATATCGCTATTAAATATCATATATCTCTAACATACAGTATCGTTACACCCCTATTATTAGTATAATTTAATGATGTGATCTATTCATATGTTAACGGACCTGTCTCTCATCCTCTATCAATGTTGTTCCCCCCCCCCTTGTGGGAGATGTAAAAACCTCTCCCACAATTGTCTTTATATTCACTACTGTATAGTTAGGTGCAAGGGTAGGGTTGTCTATATTCAATACACACATTCCCCCATGGGCCATACACCTTCATTCATCACTTTCATTCACCCACCCATTCAGCCATCACCCACAATTATACAGGCATCCGCACTCAATCAATTCTTTCACTCAAGGCATGTAAACCTTCTCATTGAACCCCATGGCTCCTCTGCCTACCCGAAAACTTGCTATCACTAAACTCCTCCCTGGTCTTCAGGTGTCGACGGCCAGGCGAACAAGCTGGTTGTTCCTCCCGGCACCCGGAATGCCGGATGCACCTAACCATATACTCACCACAAAAATTAAAAACAGTTCGGTAGACCTAGGTCCAGCCGCTTTGCCTACTTCAATGCGTTGATTTCCATGCCACACAATCACACACTAAAAAATCGATTGCAAAATACTACTGTATGCCTATTAAGCCTCAAATGGATTCGGGCCAGACTGAACCTGTCGGTTATGCGGAGCCGCAGTCCATGTTCTGTAGATTTCACAGGTCCAGGTCCGTTCATCGTCCACCCAGACGGTCTCTGTGTCTGTGTCTTTGGGCATGACTGGGGATGGCCTGAACGCAGGTTTTTGGCTCTGATCTCCAGTGAGGTGACCTCACTGGTAGCTCCCATGGCCCACGTGTGCTCAAACAGAAGAAAACAGAAAAGAAAAAATCATCAGCATTAATTCTTCACACCTTCAAACCATAATCTCCACAATACAATGAATGTGTAAACAAAACTGGAGAGAAACAAAGTGTCAGGGAAGTAAGATGACCCCCTGCAGGACCTCTGAAAATAACACCTTCTGCTACTGTGTGGGTAACCATCACGGACCTCTGAATGTGTTTATGCCAGTGCTGGGACCCACACACTAATATGTTTTTAATCGCGATCAGGGACTCTAGATCTACAAGCTCCTGTAGATCGGCTGTTTTTTAGTTTTATTTTCTTAAAGGACAAGGTTTCCCCCACGACAGTAGCACCCTGTGGTCCCGTTGGCTCATTCTTACCTACCCCGCATGTACCCATCATATGAGTGTGTACGTTAGCGTAAGGCGTTACAATGACTTGTATGTACCATCTTGTACATGTATGGACATAACCAGACCATAAATGTAGGCCTGCTTAGGCCTAGTACTTTGCTTGCATTGTAATCCCAAACGCAACAAAATGGAGCGTGTAACAACAAATTAATTATGTGGATGCATATTAACCATAAGTAAGAATATGTAGTTTTTGATCCACTTTGATATACCTCAATCTCAGCATGAAAATAGTCAAAAGTAGAATAGATGGAGGCGTGGCAATCCCCAGAGACCGCAAGTAAGACCCAGTGGTGAAAGTGATTAAGTAATATCGAATCGCCAAGAAATGTATTAATGTGTGTAAATATGAGCGGTACAGACCCACAGCATGCTGCTGATATATGTAACTTGCATAATAATCATCACAACAGTTCTACACACACAACAGTGGGGTTGAACAGACATATATCAGAGGATCTCCGGGATGGCAAGTACATCCAACGACAGTGCCACAAAACATGTGCTAAGGCTCATATGCTTTTAAGAAAGTTTGTTCTGTAAATGTCAAATGTGCACTGTTCATCAGACGTAACTCCCCTGCAAAGGCTTAGAGTGGCATATGATGATGTCATGAGGTTACTCCTCCGTATTCCTAGGTGGCACAGTGCCAGTTTACTTCTGTTGGTGTACCCACTTGGGAAGCACTGTGAAGGAAATAATGTATCCATTCCCTGCATCGATCCTTCTTAAAGTTAAAGTAATGTATGTGACATCACAGAACAGACACAAAAGAACCGCTTGGGTAATCAGGACCATTGTTCTCTGGTCACACCTTTGAGAGCCACACTCTTTTCAGATTCTAATGAGCTAATGTTAACCCTCACCCTCACTTCAACTGTTCTCTGTCTCACAGTTGAGAGCTCAACTGGGGCCCCCTGATGGCCATGTTGGTTAAAAAATAAAATAATAATAATAATCTCATGAGGCCCCCAGGCTGTGAGGGGGCCCCAGGCGGCTGCCTATTTTGCCTGTATGGTAAGCACGGCCCTGATGGCGAGCCTATTCATTAATGCTCAATAGGTTGTTTGTTGGTGATTACTTTTAGCCTTGTTTTTCAACTTTCCTCCCGCCGTGGAGATGGTGACTTAATACTACAGTATTAGGATAATGTTAACCTATAGTAGCCGAAACTAGCCGATTATGGACACACTCTTGTGATGATGTCTGAGTGAATGCCTGTGCAGTGCTTTCCCCCTCCCGCCGTGGAGATGTTTTACATTATTAAAACAATGACTCATGGGCGTTGATTTTTCTCTATTCAATGGGGTGCCTACATTTGCATTTCTATGGGATTAAGGTGTGAAAATCACCAAGTAGCAGGAATGTGGATGAGTGCAGTAGGCTAGGTGAGGACATAGCCTACTGTATGTCATGTATGTCATGTTATAGCATAGTTTAAAGTTAAACTGGGAGCTGATCAGCTCTTTTCCGACCAGTCCAGCGCAGACTGAGTGAGAGCTTGATTGAATTATTGAAATGATCTTGTTTGCGCAGTGGAATTATATCATGAATTATCTGGAAGCATGTGTGTAAAGATTCTAGTTGTATAAACATCTTAAATGGCTTTTAAAGGCATACTCTTATGAGATTTGACCTTATGGATTGAAATATGCTAATATTTGGCTATTTGCTGGGTTATTGAATGCATGCAAATATCTATGACCATTATTTTAATGATTCCTCTCCTGCCAGAGATGTTGTTGGCAACTGTGTTGCTGTTTATTGTATAGGTGAGCATTTATATATATATATATATATATATATATATATATATATATATATATATATATAGTGCCCACCCTGGAAAAATTAAGGCCCCCCTGCTTATTATTTCCTGGGGCCGGCTCTGGGGGGGGGGGGGGGGGACACGACTACTGGGGGGGTCTCCGCTCTGACTGGGGGGACCCCTGGGATCCTGGGGGGAGACGGGTCCCATGTATGTTGTAGATTGTAGATTGTCTTATGTCTATCATTTTTTGGACTACATTTTTACTAGATTTAGTCATAACTTTATTCATCATAGCTTAGATTGTTTTATCAGTAATAATGTCCAACATCTGAGGCCAACTCTCTTCACCAAAAATAGCTGATCTACCAGCCCACAATACATCACAACGTGACGCGTTGTGAGCTTGTAGATCGTCTATTTTTGGTGAACCTAAAAGTACGTCTAAATAGTACTTAAACATCAGTGTCAGTAGCAGTGTTACATAGAATAGAGCAGAAAACCACTGAATGAGTTGTGAGTGTATAGGCTCTGATCATAGAGCCTGAAGCCAGGTAACCTCATGTCTACTGTGTCTCCCTGCTCCATCTCTACTACCAGTCCATTAGATATGTATTCAAACTGTCCATGATTATTGAATCCCCAGTTACCAATGAGGTGCTGATTATTTTTATACATCCAGATCTCCACAACCTCTGATCCAATGTTAGCAGCAGTGAATCTGAAGTAATAAACTCCTCTGACTGGAGCACGAAAAATACCTGAAAAGAGAGAGAGAGAGAGAGAGAGAGAGAGAGAGAGAGAGAGAGAGAGCGTGACACACACACACACACACACACACACGCACGCACGCACACACGCACACACACACACACACACACACACACACACACACACACACACACACACACACACACCATGTTGACATTATAAAAAATATAGAGCTGTTAAAAACGTAAGCTCTATATTTTTTCAAAAACTTTAAAAAAAGCTGATCTACAAGCTCACAACAAGTCACATTATAGCAATATAGCACATGATTGAGCTAGCATAAACTTAATCACCACCTACCTGTAGATGGATTGTAGGCGTTGCCGATGTTAGTGATGACTCTCTCATAAACCACAGTGGTCATAGAACTAAATGGTCCAACATATCCATTATCACCTCTCAATGCTGCAGAGAAGGCCACCTTCGGTTGGTCTGTCAACACAAGAGCATTATGACATTATTTATATGATTATAACAGCATTTATTATACTATTGATTATCACATTATTTGTATAGTTATAAAAGGATAATTATGCTATTAATTATCACATTATTTATATATCATATTATTAATAATCTCATTATTTATATGATTATAACATTTATTGTCAGTTTGTTGTTGTTGAAAATGTCACGGTTTGGTACTGGAGGTATAGGACTCAAGCGCAGAACTGTCAGAGGCAGAACAGTGAACTTGCAAGGATATTTATTGAAGAAACGAAGGCAAACAGGAAAAGGGGAAAAACTAAACTGGGAAACTAAGGGCAAAAATACGATGCATAAAACACTAGGTTTAAAGACTAGAAGTTCTACAGAACAATACAAAGGTGAAGACAAGGTAAAACACAAACTTACGATGACGAACCGACAAGGAACTGAACAAATGGGAGTATAAATACACAAGACTAAACTAGACACAGGTGGAACCAAACATACAATCAACACTAGGATTAGCCCTATTCACGGCCCGCCCACTCAGCAAATTTCTCAGCAACTTCCTGGTGCTGACGTCAATTTAGAAGGAGAAACTATAACAGAAATAGCTGGACTTAAAGCCAACAAATCATTATTTCGAACGGTAAAGTAAATTATACTGCTTTGTGCCTTTTACTATCCAACCTACTATCTTGTGTTCTTGATCATGCTAGCCGTATTTTATACTTTACTATTCGGAAATTGCATTACATTTGCAATTTCTGTGTTAACTCTATGGGCTTTTAGCAGGGTTTTACCCTTCAAAACGTGACTTCAGCATCAGGGGGATGCTGAGTGGGCGGGCTGTGAATAGGGCTAATTGGCTGGGGCAAAAACAGGACACAGGAGGAGAACATAACTAATCAACAGTAGGTGAGACAAGGCAGGAGACAATACATGGGCAGACAGGAAACGGTACCACAAAATAAAATGCAAAACCAAAAGCACAACATTGAAACCAAAATACAAGAACAGATACAGAAAGGCGACAAGGCCTAAAGTCCCAAACTAAAATACAAGGGCAACACCTCAAAGTTCAAAAACTAAAATCCAGACTGACAAGAAAGTACAGTGTGATTGGCAAAAGCAAAACTTCTTCAGTCTTGACAAGAAAAACTTAGTGGAAGCTTCTACAGAGAAGCTGAAGCCTTCTGTCCACATAGTCTTAAAGAGACAGTACATTCAGTGTCCAGTGTATGCGAGGAATCTCATTACGTGGCATGGCTCCAAGGGACTGCGAGGAGCAGACTGAGTCTTTGCATGTATTGTGTATGATAATATTGAGAAAGTGTCTGTGGCATGGCTCCACACGGCCACGAAGGACCGCGAGAGCGAACTGTGACAGTAAATGAATGCCTTATACTTCATCGTACAAGAGTTTTGCTCAAAAGTAGTAGGCCCGCATGGAATACAAAACACTGATGCTGACCTTCAAAGCAGCCAAAGGTATGGCTCCTCCATACCTTCAAAACCTGATCAACCCCTACACCCCCACCCGTGCACTTAGATCAGGCAACACAGGGATGCTGACAGAACCCCTCGACAGTTTGCCCTCCCAAGCTGTGGAATAAACTCCCTGTCGCACTTAGAACAACGGACTCACTCGCTAGCTTTCGCCGTGGACTGAAGACTCACCTTTTCAGACTCCACCAAAACCCTTAGCACTACTGGAAAATCAATGTCCATACATGAAGCTAGTTAGCATTTGTTTTTTAGTTTTTTTTTAGAAAACTTTTTTATTATTTTATTTTTCTTTACAGATTATATTGTTTTTCTAGATAGATATTCATTTGCATTTGTTATATTGCTGTTGATGTTCTGACATTTGTTTATTATTGTGATATTTTATCTGCTTATTGTAAGTCACTTTGGATTAAAAGCGTCTGCTAAATGCCTAAACTGTAAACTGTAATAAAGCCAAGCAGGGCCTTGGCGAGTCAGGGTCTGGGTTTGTATTTGGAAATTTTATTTATTTTATCCTTTATTAATCTATATCCATATACATTTATGGACTTAATAATAATATTAACGTTTTCGGCCTGGGATTGATGACATCCCACTGAGCAATAGGCGTCTGTCGTATCTATCAAATTCATGCAGTTTTAACTTAATTCAGCACTACGTGTTTCAAGTTTCCATTGTCCAACGTGTGGCCCTTCACTCACTTTATCAAAGTCAGTACGGCCCCCTGGAAAGAGATGTTATATCCTGCTATAAAGGATTTATCAACCCCCCCCCCCCCCCCCCCCAAAAAAAAAGAAAAAAAAGAAGAAAAAAAATGATGATCAGGTATCATGA
Source organism: Nannobrachium achirus (assembly GCF_963921795.1). Lineage (NCBI taxonomy): Eukaryota > Metazoa > Chordata > Actinopteri > Myctophiformes > Myctophidae > Nannobrachium > Nannobrachium achirus. Next base: position 57,525,055 of record NC_137827.1, on the reverse strand, counting down.
TTATACAAGGAGGAAGATCTTTTCCAAAAAAGTGTACAGAAAGAGTTACAATTAGGGTCTTACGTGGCCACACACACCAGTTCATTAAGTATTCCTGGTTGTCATGGTGGGTGGTGACCCAGCTGAAGTTAGCCACACCCACAGTGTTGGGTGAATGGTAAAAGGGGAGGAGATGATTATATGATGTCATTTAATCACTGCTCATAATAACCAAACCAGGGGTCTAATGAAGTACTATCAACCTCCTAGACACATGAAAAACCAGAAAAAGTACAAAACGATGGCACCGCCTCTTCAATACAACATTGTTCCCACTTTAGACCAGAATGGTTAACCGCTAATAAATGCATAATGAACTATGTTTAATGATTGTAGCTTTTAGCAAACTCTAAATAAAAGTCATGCAGGACGGAATTCACACAGGACGGAATTCATGTGCAAGTGTGATTCGAGTTGTGGTTGGTTGTTTAAGTTGTACTGGTTAAACTGACACAATATGTCCATATATGGGCATTCCCAGATATGGGCTTTATATTGATGGCATAAAAGGGATTCTATTGTATGGGTGGTTGTCAGGCGCAGATTCGTCAAAAACATATTCGCCAAAATGCATTTGGTCCTTTTGCCAGGCACTTTCGCTGTGGAGAAGAGTTTTTTTACCTACCGGTACCTGTCTGACCTATTCACCGCCGTTGAAGAGCCATTTCGCCTACCCTGAATTCTGCTGTCAGACTGTCCATGTTTGCATATTATTCATTTGTCATTTGCCATGTCCATGTCCATGTGCATATCATTTTGCTTAACCTATATATTTTACAAACCTTTTTTCACTATAAAGCATAGCAGCAGTATGATAGTCTTCCAAATCAAATGCTATGATGTATAGCATTGGGACATGACCTATTTGTGCAGTGCAAGTATCAATTAATTAATTACATTTGGACGCACCTGATTCCAATAGCTCTAATCTGTATTGATGTAATTACTATGGAGTGCATAGGATAGCCGTGTGTAATGGTCACCGTTTGACAGCCTACACCAGCTGTCACAGTCACTATAATAATTAAATGACAAAGGGATAACATGCAAACATGGACAGTATGACAGCAGAATTGAGGGTAGGTGAAATGGCTCTTCAAAGGCGGTGAATCGGCCAGACAGACTCTTCTCTATGGCGAAAGTCCCCGTGAAAGGGCCAAATGCATTTTGGCGAATAGTGCTGGTGGTAACCTTATGGGAATTCCCAGATATAGGCTTAATATTCATGGGCATAAAAGGGATTCTATTAGTGTGGTTGCGCTAACAGGGCATCATCTGAGAATCAGATGTAGAGAGCAGGGATCTCCATATATGGGCATAAAAGGGACAAGGACGTAATTCATTTGCAAGTGTGACCCTGTCGTGGCAACCATACTGGTTAAACTTGTGGTTGGTTGTTTAAGTTGGCCTGGTTAAACTGACACGATATGTCATACGGACAAGATATGCCGGTTTTTCATAGTTATACCACAACAACTGTGGTAGTAGTGCAGTAAAGTTTTGGGTTTATATACATAAAATGAATTACTACATTTCAGGCCCTTGAGCAATGGTTGTCCCATGTTTGTGAGGATCGGATTAATGTTGCACCTGCACCTTGTGTGCAATACTGGCGTTGCCTAGAGCCAATCAGAATCAACAGCCACACTAATAGTCAGGGAATATCTTCAGAGAAAAGGTCCAAACCTTGAATAAATGCCTTACCAAGAAATGTCCAATGTGTTTGTAAAGGTGTCTAGAAACACATCTCACAAAGACTGAAATTCCTAACCCTAACCCTGCTTGCCTACTGTGAATTGTTTTATTTTTATTTTTTTGTTTATTTTCTTTTTTTATTTCATTGATGAGTGAGGTCAGCAGACAAAGTGATGTGAGTGAGATGAAAACACCTGGGTGAAATCTGCCAATCTCAACAAGAAACATCTGTATGCTTGAAGTAGAATTTGAGGGGTCAAACTAGGTGTTTTTCATGATTCTGAATCCATTGCAAGCATTTGTTTTGCACGAAAAACATTCCTTGGGTGGAAAACTGCCCCCACGAAACTGTGAAAAGTGATGACTCATCACTAAGCCATAGGTTAGTTAGTTAGTTAGTTTCATTTATTGTCCACAGTGTGGAAATTTGTCTTTTGTCTCATATACATTTAGACAACATAAGAAATGACAGATAAACAGCAACAAACACTTACACACAAAACATCTTAAGGCAACAAGAAGGACAACAGTGGCATATAAGGTGAAGAAACAGGCAGATCAACGAGACATAACATCATTCAATGCCTTAATGGCATTTGGAATTAATGATTTTTTTAAAATATCACGGCTACGGTTAGGGATGGAGCCCGAAAACCGGGTCCATTACAAACCCGGTTCTGAATTTATCGAGACCCGAGTATCAATAAGCTTTTGGTTTGTCGAGCCTGTTATCGGGTAAGCGTCACGTCATGGGCCGCTATAGCGGCCGGGCCGGGAGGTAGACCTACATTGCGTCATTGTCATTGACAGTTATGTGCTTTGGAAGTGCATGCGTTCCGCGGAACAACGGTGGAACGCGTGAAACACTAAAAAGTTTGGTTACCTTTTTGAAAAGACAAGGGGAGAGCTAAATACAATGGGCTATATGCAGCACGGTTGTTACATCATGCTCGGGAGGGAACACTTCGACAATGCAGACAGAGCCAGGTCCACAGTGCATCACATAAGACCCAAGTGCAATCAATAACTTTGCATGTCTGCGACGAGTTAAAACAACTCCTACGTGACATCGGCTGTTGCAGCAGCGCGACAACCGTTCTCTTCCACCCAAAGTATGTGGTGACAGTGGTGCTTGAATATATGAATGATTCCATCGATAATAATCCGTTTGGGACACTCAAAATAACTGCCATAGAGTTATAATGTATCGTTCCGTGCGAATGAATCCGTAGCGTTGCCACTTGCCAGCATGACTTCTTCTCAGTCTACCGAAAATAGCGGATCTACAAGATCACAAGGCGGTGCGAGCAGACGCGGTGTGAGCTTGTTGATTGGGTATTTTTTTGTTGCGTGACACCGTCGTACCATGCGTTATAAATTACACTTTTAAAGAGACAGTACACATTTCGTTTCTTCAAATATTTTCCAAAAATAAAAAGGTTGACTTGCCTTCTGTCTGTTAAAGTACTGTATTTGAAGGCCCTATTCAAATGTAGTGCATATATAGATTTTTGTTGATAATGGAAAAATGCATTTACTGTAAAAAAAAAAAAAGAAAAAAAGAAAAGATACATGGAAATGTTAAGCCTATAGTTTATATTATACCTATACAATTTATAGTATAGTTTTACAGTAGGCTATTATTATTAATTAATGAATAGTACTGTAAAACTATATATATATAATATATAGTCTATATAGTCTATATAGTTTAAGCTTCAGAATTGATAGTGTCTCATCATGTCTTTTCACAAAATAACAGAAAATGCTCAATAGTGGGCTCGATAAAAGCCCGGCTCGATAAGCATGATCGATAAGGTGCTCATTATCAATAAAAATTAACAAGCTCCATCCCTAGCTACGGTGTGCCCAAGCTGTTCTATAGTGTCTAACAGAGGGAAGTAAATCGAACTCCCTATGGAGTGGGTGAGAGGGGTCATTTATTATCTTGACAGCTTTTTTCTTAAGCACTTCATTGTAGATACAACTTAATTGTTTTTGTTTTTTCCCTATGATTTTTGATGCCAGATTTACTATTCTCTGCAGCTTGCCTCTACATTGTAAATTAAAATTACCGTACCACCTTGCCATGTTGAAGGTTAAGATTCCCTCTATGAGGTTCTTATAAACCGTTTCCATAATGTGCTTGCTCACCCTGAAGGAGTTGAGCTTGCGTAAAAGGTGGATACGTTGGTTACAGGATTTGAAAATACAGTCAGTGTTGTCACTGAAGTTAAGGTTGCTGTCAATTATAGTGCCTAGATATTTAAAGTTGTTTACTATCTCTACATTGTAAAGGTTTGTGGGTCTGTTTTTAGCCCAAGGAATGTTTTTTTGTGCAAAACAAATGCTTGCAATGGATTCAGAATCAAGAAAGTCCCCTACTTTGACTCCTCACATGCTACTTAAAGCATATTTATTTGTGTGTGTTTTTTCCTGTATAGTTAAGTTAATGGGACCCCAACTTTCAGCATCTGTCACAGATTCTCCTAGGGAAACTGAATTTTATTCTTTGTGAGATGTGTTTTTAGACACATTTATAAACACATCGGTGAAGATTTTTATTTGGTAAGGAATTTATTCAAGTTTTTTTTTAAGATATTCCCTGACTATAAAACCAGTATGTATTGTCAGAGTTTTCTAACGATGAAAGTACAATAGCCTACCTTCATTGTTTCTGTTCAGTTCCGCCACTCGACGCTCACTTACATTCAGCCTCATTTCGACGCTGGACAGCTGAGCTGAAATCAACAAAATAACATTATATAATCACTCATTAATACTAATGCAGTTTGATTAAAATACCAGTAGAGTTTACAGTTAATCTGATTTGAGATAAACATATTTTTGAATTATCTGAATATTCATCCAACGTTTCACTCGGACCTTCATCAGGCAACATGCCTGAAGTGAGTTATGGAAAATATTCAAAATGGCCGGCTAAACTGTTGACCGTTGACTCAAAAGACACCAAAAGAATCCCCAAAAAGCATAAGATTTGGCACACATGTCCCTTGGGTCATCCTTAAAATATTCTAGAAGGGGTGCCCAAAAGAAATCTTAAAAGGAAGTGAGTTAGGGACAAAAGTCAAAATGGCCGCCTAAACTGTTGACTGACTCATACGACACCAAATGAATCTCCAAGAAGCATAACATTTGGCACAAATGTCCCTTGGCCCATCCTAAAACATCCTAGAAGGGGTGCCCAAAAAGAAATCTTAAACGGGAAGTGAATTCTAGACAAGATTCAAAATGGCCACCTAAACTGTTGACCGTTGAAAATGTCCACCTACAGTGTTGGCTATTGACTCAAAAACCTATAGAATCTCATAGAGGCATACACTTTGGCACATATGTCCCTTGGTTCAACCTAAGACATCCTAGAAGGGGTGCCCAAAGAAATCTGAAACAGGAAGTGAGTTATTGACAAAATTGAAAATGGCCGCCTACAGTATTGACAATTGACTCAAAAGGCAACTAAAGATCTCATTAAAGCATACAGTTTGGCACACGTCCCTTGGATCATCCTAAAACATCCTAGAATGGGTGCCCAAAATAATCTGAAACAACTAAACAAAATGGAAAATGACCACCTAAAGCAGTTGACACAAAAGAAAACAAAGTTGGTTCCCTCCTTTCCCTATGTAAAGCAACAGGGGTTATTTATTTGTATGGTTAATCCTTTTGAAGTGGTTAGCCAAGAATCAAACAATTTTACAGTGCTTGAAATATACTCCTGTGTTCTGCATGACAAGACAACTGATATTATGAAAATGGAAGGACCTGTTTGCTCATAATTGTCTCTCAATGGAAACCATTCCTCCCACACAGGTTGCACTGCCACAACATTGAAATTGAGCAGTTTACAAATCTGGCTTTTGGTCCAGAAATATGAAATCTCCTGAAAAAATATGGATGGATTAAAGTCACTGATTCATGAACACCTTCATGGACACAGTTGCTAGAGGCTGCCAAAGACAGTGGAGAACTCCAATGTGGCTGTAAAGCGTAGCCCCTCTGTTCGAGAAAGTGTAGATGCTGGGATGCTGGGTTATCTTGTACAGCATTATGTCAATGTTATAGTTAGTAAACACTAATTGCGACCGTAAGGTCGCAGTTTAGTATGAAAACCTCCACCGGCCGTCCGTCGGTCACACGTGCGGTCGACCGCACGTCACACGTGCGGTCGACGTGTGATGAGGTCACGATGAGTCATCTATGCCCAAATATAGATTTCTAGGTCAGATGGCCCATAGAGTTTGTGATGTCAAACCTAGCAACCCAATATAAACAAACCTGATGTCAGACCTGAAGTATCCTTTTATACCCATATATGGAGATACAGAGATCTCCATATATGGGCATATTAGAAAGCCCATATATGGGCATATACGGATGACATCAGGGATATCCATATATGGGCATAAAAGGGACAAGGGCTTACAGTTAAGAGATCTCCATATATGGGTATATCAGAAAGCCCATATATGTTCATATACTGATGACATCAGGAATATCCATATATGGGCATAAAAGGGACAAGGACTTACAGTTAAGAGATCTCCATATATGGGCATAAAGGGACAAGGACTGTTACAGTAGATATAGAGATGTCCATATATGGGCATAAATGAACAAGGACTGACAAACACTGAGATCTCCATATAACCTATGGGAATATAAGGGACGAGGACTGTCAGCTTGTAGACCTATTTTCTAAATATTGTTGTACATTAAAAACTTGAAATGGGTCGTTCTGCATAGTACTTGGGATTTGTTGATGTAAATGTTCACATAGAGTGTAATAATTGGTAAAACAAACTTTTGGCCTATTTGTGGAGATAAGCGACCAACGGTCGCTTATCTCCCGATTAGGGAGTCTTACTGGTCACAAAAAACAGTAATGATCTAGAAGAAAAGATAGAGTGAAGAGTCACACGTCACACGTCACACCTTTGTTTGTGTACGGTGTGATGTCATACTGATGTCAGCAGTGTGATGTCATACTGATGTCAGCAGCTATGTCTCTATATATGGAGTTATATGTTGTTCGTGTCCAACTATGGGGCTTGTGAGGTCAGACTTAGTGAGATTCGTCGGTTATCTCCATATATGGAGGGAGAACCAGCTTATGAGCCGATGAGTTGTGTCAGAGTCGAGATCCTGCTTGCATCTAATCTGTCGGTAGATAATGCCGGTCTAATATAAGGGTCATTTGTGTACGGTGTGATGTCATACTGATGTCAGCAGTGTGATGTCATACTGATGTCAGCAGCTATGTCTCTATATATGGAGTTATATGTTGTTCGTGTCCAGGGTTGTTAGGGTTACTTTTAATAAGGAATCCCCTACAGTTACAAGTTACTTGCAAAGAAAATGTAGTCAGTAACGTAATCTGATTATCACAATTTAAAAAGTAACTACTAGTTACTTTCAGTTACTTTTGGATTACTGTTTAGCAAAACTCTCTAATTAAATAAAACAAGTTTTACCATTGATAACTAGACAAGAATATTGAGCCAATGAAATTAGGAAAAGGACAACAGAATCTTACTTGAGCGAAGTGGCAGTACTTTACACTGATGCAACTTGATTATTTTATTGTTTGGCGTTATAACTTATTTGTAAAATTGATGAGGGCAAAGGGGAGAATGTAATCCAGCATGTAACCCCCATCATTCAGATCCGTTACTGTAATCCAGATTACTCATTTTAAAATGTAACCTGAGACTTTACAAGTTACCTGTTTTTTGTAATCTGATTACGTAATCCCGTTACATGTAATCCGTTACTTAACAACCCTGTTCGTGTCCAAATATGGGGCTTGTGAGGTCAGACTTAGTGAGATTCGTCGGTTATATTTGTGGAGATAAGCGACCAACGGTCGCTTATCTCCCGATTAGGGAGTCTTACTGGTACATAATCATGCAGTTTTGTTTGAGTGGGTAAGCTTTATATAAAGTCAATTACATTATCTATAAATGATTCATCAACCTTAATAAAACATTGTTCCCACTTTAGACCAGATAGATTCAAAACTTGTAGTTTAAATGATAAAATGTGAATCGTTAACCGCTAATAAATGCACAATGAATGAGCCATGTTTAAGGATTTTAGCTTTTAGCAAACTATAAAATAATTAATATAGTAGCACTAAATGTGCATGCGTGCATGCGTCTGTGTACCACTAAAACTGTGGGAGAAGAGCAGTAAAGTCTTGGGTTTATATACTGTACATGACCAGTAAAGCCCGGATCAGAGTCTACGGTGGAGAGCTATCCACCGCAAATTTGAGGTGGAAAGCTTTCCACCTCAAGTCAGAAAATAAGTGCAGGCCATCATAGTACGCCACGGTAGCCTGGCTCCAGCCAATAGACCCGCCCACTCTCTGAGTGAACTGCATCTCTTGGTCTGGATATGTCATATGTCGAGTCTCTTGATTCGGTTCAAAGCCGTATCTTGGCGAACTGACCAATGAATTCAAAGCAAGACGGAAAAAAATCTACAGAAACAGTGGAGGGAGGGGTGGCTGCGTGGCTCACCAGAGTTCTTAATTGCTCCCTTTGAACTTCAAAAGGACTCCGAACTGCAGGCATTGATTGAGCCATACAAGTGTCGAGTAGCTCGTTAGTGATTCTCTCTAATCAGTGAAACATCAAAGACACTGACCTGTTGGGTGCATGTCATTGAGGGGAGGGGGAGGAGGGATTGTTTTGTGTGCAAAAGTCAAACACAACCCTCCCACCAGATCGCTTGTGATTGGGAATTTCAAATTTTAAATCCCCTCCCCTTTGAAATCTCAACACAATGGCTCAGGCTCAGACTCTTAAGCTCCAGCGCAGAGTCTGAAATCAGGCTAACGCCACGGTGGAGTCCTATTCACCGTGACTGACTAGTCTAGATTGACCAATCAGTGAAAGGGGTGTAGAGCCTGTCTGTCTGAGAGATGTGTTGGGACTCGCGGTGGAAAGCTCTCCACCGCGAGGAATGATGTAACGTTGTAGTTTCATGACTCAAAAAGACTCGAAAAGACTATCCACCGCGGACCCGACTATGATCCGGGCTTAAGACTCCCTAATCGGGAGATACGTGACCGTCAGGTCCGCTAGTAAATGCAAAATGAGACATGTTTAAGGAAAATCCAAACCTTGAATAAATTCATTAACAAGACATTTCTTAACCAATGTGTTTAAAGGTGTCTAGTAACACATCTCACAAAGACTGAAATTCAGTTTCCCTAGGAAAATCCGTGACAGCTGCTGAAAGTTGGGGTCCCATTAACTTAACTATACAGGTTATCAAAATAAATAACGTTGTTTCCTGTTGAAATTGGCACATTTCCTGGGGCAAGCTGCCCAGATCACATGTCACACGTGTCTCCTTATTTTTTTCACTCTCAAAAAGCGCCTGCAATGTAGCATTTGAAACTACATTGCAGTGCACATCATGGGGTGATCACTGCTTGCCTCCTGTGAATTGTTTTATTTTTATTTTTGTTTATTTTCTGTTTATTTCGTTGATGGGTGAGGTCCACAGACAAAGTGACGTGAGTGAGATGAAAACACCTGGGTGAAATCTGCCAATCTCAACAGGAAACATTGGTATGCTTGAATTAGAATGTGAGGGGTCAAACTAGGTGTTTTTCATGATTCTGAATCCATTGCAAGCATTTGAAAGCTGCCCCCACGAATCCGTGAAAAGTGATGACTCATCACTAAGCCATAGGTTTGTACCTCCGTGAAGTTGGCACCCCATATGTTGAAAACATATATAAAAATTGTGTCATTATTTAGTGCTGGATTTGTGCTGAATTGTGCCGTAAATTTTATAATTTGTGCTGCTATCATTATTGAGATATTGATATTCTAAAGTTATAGTTTTGCTGAGGCTTGCACCCCAATGTTTTGGCTCCAAATCGGGGGAAAAATGGGCTCAATCTTTAGTGCTGGATGTGCTCTAATTTGTGCCGTAAATTTTATAATTTGTGCTGCTATCATTATCGAGATATTCTACAAAACACCACTTAGTCCGGGAGCCAAATGGTGATTTTTGGCTGAACGTGGATTCGCCTGTAAAAGTTTTTTTCTCAACTGATTCTTGTAGCTTGGGGTCACCTCTTAACTCATACAGTGCCATCCGGCCACAAGGGGTGCTAAAGTGCCAGAAATTTCTCCATTGACCTTCTTTATAGCTTTCGTCGACCCTCTCCCAACTGGGTTGTGTTTTCACTCCGGTCAATCCTATGGGTGTCCAGAGGAGGAAGCTAGCTGACACGTAGCCAAAATGCTAACACATTTAGAAGCCCGATCTAAAGCTATTTCAGCCGCAAAAAACTTTCTCTTTGGGTCTGGGGACACAATCCGGAGAAAATCCTGTCTAAAGATGTGATTTATTATTGGAGTGGGCGGCACGATTCGGCCGTTAGCGCGAATACGGCCCGTGGATGGCCGAGTCTAAGTCCCGGCCAAGGATGGACGTCTAGACCGGGGCTTCGTTGAGGCCTCCGATAAAATAATTCATTTTATTAAATATCCCGGACATGTTCGGGATAGGCACCCTGGAATACGTCGCGCCGCCTACAATGAACATTTGGTGAACATTGGGGGGGTCTAAACTTTATTTTAAACCATTTTCAATGGAATAAATTGTCGGAGCATCTAGCGTCTCTCGTTGGTGAGCGCTGGGCGAGCCGGGACCACCCACGTTGCTCCAAGCAGCTCGGGGTAAGTAAAATAACAAATAAAAAAATTTTTTGATCCCGAATATCCCGAACTAGTTCGGGATAGGCACTAAAAGGGTTAAGGATTCAAGATGATGACCAGTGATATCCATTGAGCATTTTTTAATAAAAAATGCTCAATGCTGGTCGCCCCAAGCTACAAGAATCAGTTGAGAAAAAAACTTTTACAGGCGAATCCACGTTCACCCCCACGGCTCCCGGACTAACTGTTCTGCTCCTATCTTCTACCATGAAACACTGCTGCTCTACACCGCCCTCTGTCGGTCAATCAGTATACTGCTGCTAAATCTGCTAATTCAACCATATAAATATGTATATATATAACTATATATAAAAGCACAATTGATGATTTCAATGGCACAAATTAGAGCACATCCAGCACTAAAGATTGAGCCCATTTTTCCCCCGATTTGGAGCCAAAAACTTGGGGGTGCAAGCCTCAACAAAACTATAACTTTAGAATATCAATATCTCAATAATGATAGCAGCACAAATGATACAATTTACGGCACAATTCAGCACAAATCCAGCACTAAATAATGACACCATTTTTATATATGTTTTCAACATATGGGGTGCCAACTTCACGGAGGTCAGGTTTGTGGGGTTGTTTTTAGCCCAAGGAATGTTTTTTTTGTGCAAAACAAATGCTTGCAATGGATTCCGAATCATGAAAGTCCCCTACTTTGACCCCTCACATGCTACTTAAAGCATGTTTATTTGTGTGTGTTTTTTTCCTGTATAGTTAAGTTAATGGGACCCCAACTTTCAGCATCTGTCACAGATTCTCCTAGGGAAACTGCATTTTATTCTTTGTGAGATGTGTTTTTAGACGCATTTATAAACACATCGGTAAGGAATTTATTCAAGGTTTTTTTTTAAGATATTTCCTGACTATAACCAGTATGTATTGTCAGAGTTTTCTAACAATGAAAGTACAATACCTTCATTGTTTCTGTTCACTTCCGCCACTCGACGCTCACTTACATTCAGCCTCATTTCGACGCTGGACAGCTGAGCTGAAATCAACAAAATATATTAACATTATATAATCACTCATTAATAATCATGCAGTTTGATTAAAATACCAGTAGAGTTTACAGTTAATCTGATTTGAGATAAACATATTTTTGAATTCTCTGAATATTCATTCAACGTTTCACTCGGACCTTCATTAGGCAACATGCCTGATTTCATTCAAAGAATTCATTGAAGGAAAAAGTCAGGTGACAGGCAACATGCCTGATTAAAGTCTGAGTTGTATCAATTCAATTTTCTAAGTGCAGACAGAGTGCATTCAAGTTCATTACTCCAACACACCGGTCCCTCTCGTATGTGTGCAAAAGGACTTGTTTCTTCAATGAATTATATGTATCTGAGATCAACAGCAACATGTAACGGTTTAATACCAGAATGCAGTCTCTTCATTTCTTCAATCTGGTTGTCACTTTCATTCAGCCCGGAGGACAGCTGAGCAAGCTGGGCTGGAATCAACACAGCATTGGTATTAGATCAGTCTTATGTCATACATAGACTAATCATGTAGTCTGTTTGAGTGGGTAAGCTTTACATAAAGTAAGTTACATTATCTATAAAGGATTTATCAACCTTAATAAAACATTGTTCCCACTTTAGACCAGATAGATTCAAAACTTGTAGTTTAAATGTTAATAGCCTATGTGAATGATTGACGGATAATAAATGCAAAATGAGCCATGTTTAAGGATTGTAGCTTTTAGCAAACTATAAATGAATTAATATAGTAGCACTAAATATGCATGTGTGTGCACCACTAAAACTGTGTGAGCAGTGCAGTAAAGGTTTGGGTTTATATACATGATAACTACATTTCAGGACTTCAAATCCAGTTCTATTGGTGATTTCGTTTTCATATTGTGTTCAATGTTTTTTTGTTTGTGTGAGACTATTTTCATGACAGACCCCTGTAGTAGGGGGAATTAACCTCAGAAAATGGCACACATGTCCCTTGGGTCATCTTAAAACATCCTAGAAGGGGTGCCCAAAAAAATCTTAAACAGGAAGTGAGTTATGGACAATATTCAAAATGGCCTCCTAAACTGTTGACCGTTGACTCAAATGACACCAAAAGAATCTCCAAAAAGCATAAGATTTGGCACACATGTCCCTTGGGTCATCCTAAAACATTCTAGAAGGGGTGCCCGAAAGAAATCTTAAAAGGAAGTGAGTTATGGACAAAAGTCAAAATGGCCGTCTAAACGGTTGACTGACTCATTTGACACCAAATGAATCTCCAAAAAGCATAACATATTGCAAACGTGTCCCTTGGGCCATCCTAAAACATCATAGAAGGGGTGCCCAAAAAAATCTTAAACAGGAAGTGAGTTATAGACAAGATTCAAATAGGCCACCTAAACTGTTGACTGTTGTTGACTCAAAAGACACCAAAAGAATCTCCAAAAAACATAGGACTTGACACACATGTCCCTTGGGGCATCCTAAAACATCCTAGAAGGGGTGCCCAAAAAAAAAAATCTTAAACGGGAAGTGAATTCTAGACAAGATTCAAAATGGCCACCTAAACTGACTCAAAAACCTATAGAATCTCATAGAGGCATACACTTTGGCACATGTGTCCCTTGGTTCAACCTAAGACCTAGAGGGGGTGCCCAAAGAAATCTGAAAAAAGGAAGTGAGTTATTGACAAAATTGAAAATGGCCGCCTACAGTATTGACACTTGACTCAAAAGACAACTAACGATCTCATAAAAGCATACAATTTGGCAAACGTCCCTTGGATCATCCTAAAACATCCTAGAATGGGTGCCCAAAATAATCTGAAACAACTAAACAAAATGGAAAATGACCACCTAAAACAGTTGACACAAAAGAAAACAAAGTTGGTTCCTTCCTTTCCCTATGTAAAGCAACTTTGGGTGCTTAGAAAAGAGCTATATACATTTGAGATATCATTATCATCATTATTATAAAGGGACCTCATAAAAGTGTGTAAGTTGGTACATATTGAGTACTGCTTATTATCCTAGCAGGGGTTATTTATTTGAAAGGTTAATCCTTTTGAAGTGGTTAGCCAAGAATCAAACAATTTTACAGTGCTTGAAATATACACCTGTGTTCTGCATGACAAGACAACTGACATTATGAAAATGGAAGGACCTGTTTGCTCATAATTGTCTGTCAATGGAAACCATTCCTCCCACACAGGTTGCACTGTGCTACAACATTCAAATCGAGCAGTTTACACATCTGGCATTTGGTCCAGAAACCTGAAATCTCCTGAAAAAATATGGATGGATTAAAGTCACTGATTCATGAACACCTTTATGGACACAGTTGCTAGAGGCTGCCAAAGACAGTGGAGAACTCCAATGTGGCTGTAAAGCGTAGCCCCTCCGTTCGAGAAAGTGTAGATGTTGGGATGCTGGGTTACCTTGTACAGCATTATGTCAATGTTATAGTTAGTAAAAACTAATCACAAAAAAACAGTAATGATCTAGAAGAAAAGATAGAGTGAAGATAGACCAAAATAAGAGGGTTAGAGGGTTAGATAAATAAAGAAGATTCAAAGAGTAAAGTAAATTAAGGGTAGGGTTCGATCAGGTTTTGAAGGTATGGTAGTGCCATACTCTGTTTACTCTGTGCGGGCAGCAACTGGGAGACAGTGGAGGGAGCGGAGAAGGGGGAGATGATGTACACAGAAAGTAGACTGAAAAATACCCCAGGTTTATGCAGACGGTGCAGTTGTCAACTGTTTAAACAGCCATTTAGAATTACGTTTTGTCAATAATTCACTTCCTGTTTAAGAGTTTTGGGGCACCCCTTCTAGGATGTTTTAGGATGACCCCAGGGACATGTGTGCCAAATTGTATGCCTTTTGGAGATTCTTTTGGTGTCTTTTGAGCCAACGGTCAACAGTTCAGATGGCCATTTTGAATCTTGTCCATAACTCACTTCCTGTTTAAGATTATTTTGGGCACCCCTTTTAGGATGTTTTAGCATGGCCCAAGGGACATGTGTGCCAAATGTTATGTTTTTTGGAGATTATTTTGGTGTCTTTTGTGTCAACGGTCAAACGTTTAGGTGACCATTTTGAATTTGTCCATAACTCACTTCCTGTTTGAGATTTTTTTGGGCACCCCTTCTAGGATGTTTTTGCATGATCCAAGGGACCTCGGTATCAAATGTCATGCTTTTATCCGCCGCGTAACGATTTTCCACATAATTCCCCCTACTACTGAGCAACGCTTGTGCCATGTTTGGTTCAGATCGGATTAATGTTGCAATATGTTGCAAGAACAATATTGGTGTTGCTTAGAGCCAATCAGCCACACTAACATGAGTGTTCTAACAATGTAGGTACAATACCTACATTTTGTCTGTGACTGTGTTTAATTTATTTGTGAATTAATGTTCCCCATTGACTTGAATGGGGAAAATTCAAATGGTAAGTGAATTTGCGTGATTTTAGGGCTAAATCTGTAGGAGCAGTGTCCAAAAATGTGTTTTAAAAAATCGCCCTGAAGGTGGCGCTATATGGGACAGATCCATGTTGATGACATGAGTGTAGAGATACTGTGTACCGATTGGCGTGATTTTAGGGCAAAAATTGTAGGAGCTGTGTCCAAAAATGTGTTTTGCAAGAATCGGCCTCAAGGTGGCGCTAGAATAGGGCCATGTGAGAATTGATGGGTGGAGGTTGTAGTTTGGCAGGCAAGGAGTGTGTGTGCAAAATTTGGCATGGATCGGGGCAACGGTTGCGGAGATATGAGCAGGGAAAAAGTGTGACGTGTGACGTGTGACGGACAGACAGCAGGTGGAGGTTTTGGTAGTAAGTGCGACCTACGGTCGCAATAAAGGATTTATCAACCTTAATAAAACATTGTTCCCACTTTAGACCAGATAGATTCAAAACTTGTAGTTTAAATGATAAAATGTGAATGGTTAACCGCTAATAAATGCACAATGAATGAGCCATGTTTAAGGATTTTAGCTTTTAGCAAACTATAAGAATTAATATAGTAGCACTAAATGTGCATGCGTGCAATCGTGCATGTGTGCGTGCGTCTGCCGTCTGTGTACCACTTAAACTGTGGGAGAAGAGCAGTAAAGTCTTGTGTTTATATACTGTACATACTGTACATGACCAGTAAGACTCCCTAATCGGGAGATACGTGACCGTCAGGTACGCTAGTAAATGCAAAATCAGACATGTTTAAGGAAAATCCAAACCTTGAATAAATTCCTTAAAGACATTTATTAACCAATGTGTTTAAAGGTGTCTAGTAACACATCTCACAAAGACTGAAATTCAGTTTCCCTAGGAGAATCCGTGACAGCTGCTGAAAGTTGGGGTCCCATTAACTTAACTATACAGGTTATCAAAATAAATACTGTTGTTTCCTGTTGAAATTGACACATTTCCTGGGGCAAGCTGCCCAGATCACAAGTCACACGTGTCTCCTTATTTTTTTCACTCTCAAAAAGCGCCTGCAATGTAGTGCATTTGAAACTACATTGCAGTGCACATCATGGGGTGATCACTGTTTGCCTCCTGTTAATTGTTTTATTTTAGTTTATTTTCTGTTTATTTCATTGATGAGTGAGGTCAGCAGACAAAGTGACGTGAGTGAGATGAAAACACCTGGGTGAAATCTGCCAATCTCAACAGGAAACATTGGTATGCTTGAAGTAGAATGTAAGGGGTCAAACTAGGTGTTTTTCATGATTCTGAATCCATTGCAATCATTTGTTTCCACGAAAAAACATTCCTTGGGTGGAAAACTGCCCCCATGAACTTGTGAAAAGGGATGACTCATCACTAAGCCATAGGTTTGTGGGGTTGTTTTTAGCGTTTTGTGTGCAAAACAAATGCTTGCAATGGATTCAGAATCATGAAAGTCCCCTACTTTCACTCCTCAAATGCTACTTAAAGCATATTTATTTGTGTGTGTTTTTTCCTGTATAGTTAAGTTAATGGGACCCCAACTTTCAGCATCTGTCACAGATTCTCCTAGGGAAACTGAATTTTATTCTTTGTGAGATGTGTTTTTAGACGCATTTATAAAAACATTGGTGAAGATTTTTATTTGGTAAGGAATTTATTCAAGGTTTTTTTTAAGATATTCCCTGACTATAAAACCAGTATGTATTGTCAGAGTTTTCTAACGATGAAAGTACAATACCTTCATTGTTTCTGTTGACTTCCGCCACTCGACGCTCACTTACATTCAGCCTTATTTCGACGCTGGACAGCTGAGCTGAAATCAACAAAATATATTAACATTATATAATCACTCATTAATACTCATGCAGTTTGATTAAAACACCAGTAGAGTTTACAGTTAATCTGATTTGAGATAAACTTATTTTTGAATTCTCTGAATATTCATCCAACGTTTCACTCGGACCTTCATCAGGCAACATTTGATTCAAAGAATTCATTGAAGGAAAAAGTCAGGCGACAGGCAACATGCCTGATTAAAGTCTGAGTTGTATCAATTCAATTTTGTAAGTGCAGACAGAGTGCATTCAAGTTCATTACTCCAACGCACCGGTCCCTCTCGTATGTGTGCAATAAAGGACTTTTCTCTTCAATGAATATTTTGAATCAAATCTGGGCGAGGGAGAGATTTATGTTGACACTGAATTCATGGTTAAAATAGACACACGCACACGCAGGGACACAAACTGTGGGAGTAGTTCTAGCATTTTAAATACGAAGTCACAATTTACAATTCACACTCACACATTTAGCAGACACTCCAGAGCAAACAAGGGAAACATCAGATAATATATCACATGTTAATACATCAGATGACTAGTTTCAGATTTGAGTTCTTTGTGTATCTGAGGACAACAGTAACATGTAACGGTTTTATACCAGCATGCAGTCTCTTCATTTCTTCAATCTGGTTGTCACTTTCATTCAGCCCGGAGGACAGCTGAGCAAGCTGGGCTGAAATCAACACAGCATTGGTATTAGATCAGTCTTATGTCATACATACACCGTCGGCGTGAGCGTCTGGGAAACCGGGGATTTCCCCGCTGGGCCGCTAGGGGGAGTCCGGCGAGCGGGCCGCTGCAGGTCACTGCAGTGTTTCAATTGAAACGGGCCTCGGCCGTCAATGCGAATGATCGTCGTCCATCAGAAACCCCCATTGGGGCCCCCTTTCTGTAACGTGCTAGTTCTGCCTATGTCCTGTTGCCAGGGGGGACTCCGACTGCCAGTAAATCTCAGTCCAAATAAATGACGCTCATATGTGAATGACACTCTATCGGAAGCCCCCCTCAATGGGCCCCCTCTATCACGCTGTCGCTGTGCCTGTGACGCTGCACACCGATTGGCTTCACTTTGTAATACGAGCTAGGCGCGCGGTTTAGTTGTTGGATGGACTATCAAAACAAGTTGTTATTAGTTAGAATACATCACAGAGCCTTTCAAACGAGAGAGCATTTGTGAGTAAAACCACTAATTAACAAGAATGCACGCTCATTTTAAGATGGCAACAACAAACATGGACGCAACACTGGTCTGTCGCATCCTATGGTCGCATCCAGTCAGATGAAACATGTCATGTGGACAGCTGGACACGTTAAAACGTTACCTTGAATGGAATATATCTGAGGAGCAATTATGTCAACTTCCCCAAAAGGCTGTCCTGTCTTATTAAACCAGACGCTGGGACAGCATCCACTGCTTGTATTGTATCCACAATATAACTTGTGAGTATCCTAATTTATTACCTTAACATGTCACGCCAATGCGCAAATGGTAATGTGGGTAGCCTACAGTAATTAATGTACAGTATTTGTGCAAGTTGGCCCTACATTTGTGGATAGCCTATGCATTATGTTCAAACAGTTCAATCCAAAACATAATGCTTATAGTCCAGTAATTTTAGGCCAAAATTAGGCTAAACCTAAAACAAATTGCAATAGTAGCAAACTCAACTGATTCTGTATCCTCATTATATCCTTAGTGAGAGAAAAAAAGTCCCAAGGAATCCCATCAGGGCAAAGTTTTGAAAACGACCTACCTACCTTCACTTACTATACACTATAATATAAAGGAAAAAATTACTCCCAAAAAAATCTGCTTTAAGTGGGATGTGAGGGATCAAACTAGGGGTTTTTAATTATTCGGAATCCATTGCAAGCATTTGTTTTGCACGAAAAACATTCATTGGGCAAGAAATGGCCACTCAAAATGATGGTTTAGTGATGAGTCATCAATTTTCACAGTCTTTTGGGGTCCGTTTTTAGTGTGGCGTTGGAACCGTTCATTTTGAGGAGGGGGTGCTCAAGTGAAAAATTGACAATTAATTAATAAATAATGCTCAATTTTGACAATGAATTAATAAATAATGCTCAAAAATGTTTTGCTCGCGCGCTATGCGCGCTCGCATAGGGCCGGTCTGATGCAAATCCCAGGGCTGAAAATTCCTCCCACACCGAGCCTGCATACATACAATAATCATGTAGTTTTGTTTGAGTGGGTAAGCTTTAAAGGGCCTGCACCATGCTTTTAAAACTATATTTTTTGTATAAATATATGCTCAAAATTGAGTCTTAGACAGGTTTTAACCCTCAACAAACACTCTGACCATTCTTTTTGTTTGTTCTAGCTCTACTATAATGAGGCTCTCCAGCTGCAATACCAAAACGGCCTCTGTTTGCTCAGGGGCGCATCTAGTGGGGTTTTTCCACCCCTCCCCCCTCCCCTCCTCTTCACTCCTCCCCGGACCCCACGTTGACAACAAATAATGTTAATATCGGGCCAATACAAAAATAGGATAATGTTGCAGCTCTGATTATAGCCTACTGTAGGCCTATGTTGTATGTTATAGGCCTACTGTCAAATGACACAGGGCGAAATGTTTGGGAAAAAAAAGAAAAGTTTTTTGAAAAAAAAAAAAAAGTTTTTGAAAAAAAGTTTTTTGAAAAAAAAAAAGTTTTTTAAAAAAAAGTTTTTTGAAAAAAAAAAAGTTTTTTGAAAAAACATTTTTTTTGAAAAAACATTTTTTTGAAAAAAAAATATTTTTGAAAAAAAAAATTGAAAAAAAAAATTTTTTTGAATTTTTTTTTTTTGACTCTGAAAAAAAAAACGGGAATCCGTGTGACGTCACACGGATCAACTCTCAGAACAGCACTGTTCTGAGAACCCGTGGAAAGCTTTTCATCTCTGTCTTCCCAAAACCAGAGAAAGACACAATGTTCAGAAATAGGACTTTGTGAGGATGGATAGAAGGTGCCAGTGGGACCCCAAAAAAAGGTTTTAAAATAGAAAAAGTGAAAATTCATGGTGTAGGTCCTTTAAATAAAGTAGGTTACATTATCTATAAAGGATTTATCAACCTTAATAAAACATTGTTCCCACTTTAGACCAGATAGATTCAAAACTTGTAGTTTAAATGTTAATAGCCTACAGTATGTGAATGATTGACCGATAATAAATGCAAAATGAGCCATGTTTAAGGATTGTAGCTTTTAGCAAACTAAAAATGAATTAATATAGTAGCACTAAATGTGCGTGTGTGTGCCACTAAAACCGTGTGAGCAGTGCAGTAAGGTTTGGGTTTATATACATGATAACTTTGATTTCAGCACTTCAAATCCAGTTCTATTGGTGATTTAGTTCTCATATTGTGTTCAATGTTTCTTTTTTTCTTTTTTTCTTTTTGACTATTTTCATGACAGACCCCCGAGCAATGTTTGTGCCATGTTTGGTGCGGATCGGATTAACGTTGCACCTGCCTGCACCTTGTGGCATTGTGTGCAAGAACAATATTGGCGTTGCTTAGAGCCAATCAGAATCAACAGCCACACTAACATGAGTTTTCTAACAATGAAAGTACAATACCTACATTTTGTCTGTAATTGTGTTTAATTTATTGGTGAATTAATGTTCCCCATTGACTTGAATGGGGAAAATTCAAATGGTAAGTCGGAATTCATCTGCAAGTGTGACTCGCATCATGGCAACCACAATTGCAATTTAGCAGAATTGCATCTTTCTAGTTCTCTTCATTATGCTTTTATTTTTAAAGTATATTGACACTGATCATAAAATAACACAGATGACTATAGTTTCAGATTTGAGTTCTTTGTGAGAGGGACACAAACTGTGGGAGTAGTTCTAGCATTTTAAATACAAAGTCACAATTTACAATTCACACATTTAGCAGACACTCCAGAGCAGGGGTGTCCAAAGTGCGGCCTGGGGGAAAGAGGCGGCCCGAGGACTCATTTTATACGGCCCGCGGCTTCATTCCCAAATTGTATTATAAACGGTCTGCCAGCACCGTCAAATAAGAATATTTTCTCAGAGTATAATTCGTCAGGATTCCCTGTTCTCTTATTCTGAAGGGTTCAGAGAAACACTATTATATTTATTTTTTATCTTGCAAGTCTGGTTAGTGGTTACATTTGGTAATTTGAAATAAGTTACCACAAAAGACCATTGATATTAAATATTGATGATGATAGTTAAATAAAATAGTTTAAATGCAATGCATATGTACCGGTATGTGACTTTGTTATGGTCCGACCGAAGGAGATATGGTCGGCCCTTGGGTGTTTAAATATTTTCTAATATGGCCCCTTTTGAAAAAGGTTTGGACACCCCTGCTCCAGAGCAAACAAGGGAAACACCAGATAATACATCAAATGTTAATACATCACATGACTAGTTTCAGATTTTAATTATTTGTGTATCTGAGGGCAACAGCAACATGTGACGGTTTTATACCAGCATGTAGTCTCTTCAGTTCTTTATACATAACTTCTTCAGTTATTTATACATAACTATTCTCTGAGCTTGAACCAATTTGCATTAACACTACAACAAGTAATTTTTAAACATCGTCAACTACAAATTACCTTTGTTTTCTTTTTTCAAGTTCTCCACATTGCTTTCACTAGCATTCAATCTGGCAGCCAAATCTGAAAATATACAACAGAGAAACTGAAAGTTAAAAATCCCCCAGACCCCGGCCTATATGTTTCAGTGAATCAAATGAAGCTATAGATAAATTAACCAGAATGGCAAACAGGTATGCTACCTTCCAAACGGAACACTTGGGCCTAAAATATGCAAAGAGCCTATAAAGTATTCATGAACCTTAATTAAACATTGTTCCCACTTTAGACCAGATAGATTGAATATTGTAGTTTAAGTGTTAATATGTGAATGGTTAACCGCTAATAAATGCATAATGAGCCATGTTTAAGGATTTTAGCTTTTAGCAAACTATGAATAAATTAATATAGTAGCACTAAACGTGTGCGTGTGTGTGTGTGTGTGTGTGTGTGTGTGTGTGTGTGTGTGTGTGTGTGTGTGTGTGTGTGTGTGTGTGTGTGTGCCACTAAAACTGTGGGAGTAGTGCAGTCAAGTTTTGGGTTTACATACGCCTACATGATAACTAGGGGTGTAACGATACATTTGACCAACGATACGATACGCATCACGATACATGGTTGACGATACGATACATGGGCAATATTGGTTCATTCGTGGCGATACGATTCGATTCAATTATTTAAAATTGATATAGCTATTTAGCAAGGTTTAGGGTTAGGGTTAACCCTAAATCTGTGTGAAATGTGTCAATAGAGCAGGTTTTTTAAGGGCAAAATCTATTATTATGGATATAAATAAGTAAACACTTGTGATTCTTTGGCAAATACATGGACATTACATTACAACACATATGGACAAACCCACATCTTGACGTGAACACAGAGATGGCCCCAGAAAACGATGGTTTAGTGAAAAGTGATGACTTCACTAATCACAGTTTAGTGGGCATTTTCTGGGGACATTTGTAGCCCAAGGAATGTTTATTGTGCAAAACAAATGCTTGCAATGGATTACATAAACATATCTATGAAAGTCCCCTACTTTGACCCCTCACATGCTACTTAAAGCATATTTATTTTTGTGTGTTTTTCCTGTATAGTTAAGTTAATGGGACCCCAACTTTCAGCATCTGTCACAGATTCTCCTAGGGAAACTGAATTTCATTCTTTGTGAGATGTGTTTTTAGACACATTTATAAACACATTGGTGAAGATCTTTATTTGGTAAGGAATTTATTCAAGTTTTTTTTTTAAGATATTCCCTGACTATAACCAGTATGTATTGTCAGAGTTTTCTAACGATGAAAGTACAATACCTTCATTGTTTCTGTTCACTTCCGCCACTCGACGCTCACTTACATTCAGCCTCATTTCGACGCTGGACAGCTGAGCTGAAATCAACAAAATATATTAACATTATATAATCACTCATTAATACTCATGCAGTTTGATTAAAACACCAGTAGAGTTTACAGTTAATGTGATTTGAGATTAATAGATATTTAAGCCAAGGTTCATTATCATGGCCTTATAAGAATAGTAATCAGAATAATACAGCAATAACAACAACGAAATAATATCTCTAAAATAAATAAAGTAACTAAATAATATAAGGCGTCTGGGATATTAGGATTAAATTTGTTTATTTTTTCTGGCGTGATGTACACCCTCATCAGCCAATTATATTGCAGCAATTTTAAACGAGTATTACTAGTCTGTGCCTGAGCCTCCTCACAGGCTGTGTTAAACTCATCTATTGTTAGTTCCCCTTGTAAATCAGAGTTCCAGGCATTAAATCTAGATTCACATGTTTCGGGCGAGAAGTCCACCAGGAGAGTATAAAATCCAGATATGATGCCCCGTTCAAAAGGATTCCTAATGAGAGCTCTTTCTATTATCGACAGAGGAGGGATACTCAGAGACTGTGCTTGTTTAACCTTTATAAAGTCCCTGAGTTGGAAAAATTTAAACAGGTGTGTTCTAGGAATGTTAAATTTGGCCATAAGTTCTTCAAATGAAAGCAGAGTCTTATCTTTACCAAAAACATATTTTAGTTGTTTGATTCCCTTTCCAGCCCAAATCTTAAAACCACCATCCGCCCTACCCGGGGCAAATGCCTCATTCCCCAAATCGGGCTGAAGCGAGAAATGGGGATGGTATCGCACAAATATTTCCGAACATCCTGCCAGACCTTGATCATGTTTTTAACAATAGGATTGGTTGTAGCTTTTTTAAGTTTACTTAATGAGTTAGAATAGAGATAATTGGGCATCGAGATCTTTAAGGAACCTGATTCAATGTGTCTCCACTTAGGAGACCCCTCCTCTGTATAATAGAACATTATAGTTCTCAGCTGTGCTGCCCAGTAGTACCACAGCATATTGGGGCATTTTAGACCTCCCCTATCATAGGGAAAATATAGTAGGGAAAGCCGGAGTCTGGGGCGACGATTATTCCAAATAAAATTTCGAAACAACTTTTCCATTTTAGGGAAGAAACAGACAGGAGGAGGCAGGGGGATATTTTGAAATAGGTACAGCAGCTTAGGGAGTGTATTCATTTTGAGTATATTCATTCTACCAATTAGTGGCCTAGTCAGCATTGTGGTTCTTCTGGACCTCTCTGCCGCGTTCGATACCGTCTCCCACACCATCCTCCTCGATCGCCTCTCCACCTATCTCGGCCTCACGGACATAGCCCTATCCTGGTTCCGTTCATATCTCACCAACAGACAACAGTTTGTCACCATCAACTCTTCCAGATCACACCCATCCCCAGTCCACCACGGCGTGCCGCAAGGTTCCGTACTTGGTCCACTACTATTCACCATATACATGCTCCCCCTGGGTCAGATTATCCGCCACCATGGACTAAACTTTCACTGTTACGCTGACGATACACAACTGTATCTGAGCACCACACCTTCCACTCAGCTCCCTCCTCAGACCCTTGTCAATTGCCTCACTGAAATAAAATCCTGGATGACCACTCTCAAATTGAACAGTTCAAAAACAGAGCTCATGGTCGTAGCTCCCAAGGCGCTGCTCCAGAAGACTGGAGATTTTCTGCTTCAGATCGATGGCAGCTCCATATCACCATCTCCGGAAGTTCGCAACCTGGGCGTCACTCTGGACTTCACCCTCTCCTACCAGTCACACATCAAGTCCATAACCAAATCGGCCTTTTACCACCTCAAGAACATCTCCAGGCTCCGTCCATTACTCTCTGATTCTGTGGCAGAGACCCTCATTCATGCCTTTGTGACATCTCGTTTGGACTACTGCAACGGAGTCCTGTTTGGGGTCCCAAACAAGTACCTGGACAGGCTCCAGTATGTCCAAAATTCAGCTGCCAGAGTTCTCACCCGCACCAAGCCCTGGCAGCACATCACCCCCACCCGTAAACAACTGCACTGGCTTCCTGTTAAATATCGCATCAACTACAAACTCCTCCTTCTCACCTACAAGTGTCAAAACGCCCTGGCTCCACAATACCTCTCAGACCTCCTCCATGATAAACCTACTCTGTCACGGACTCTGCGGTCTGCAGACTTGGACCTCCTCTCTGTTCCCAATGCAAAGAAGCGAACCTTAGGCGACAGAGCCTTCAGTGTGGCAGCCCCCACCCTGTGGAACACTCTACCATTGGAGATTCGCCATGCTCCAACACTGGACTCTTTTAAGGCTGCATTGAAAAGACACCTATTCACTCAGGCTTATGGCACTTAGTTTTTGTTTTGTTGTTTGTATAGAGTTTTGTAAAGCGCCTTGGGTTTATGAAAGGCGCTATATAAATGAAAGTTATTATTATTATTATTATTATTAGTGAGATTGAGAGGTCTGACTATCTACTAATTGCTTCAGAAAAATAATACAGTAATTGGGTTGTAATTATGGCTTACAATATCCTCTAGTTTAGGGACAATTTAAATTGCTCCACCGTTGTGAAATGACGTGTATAGATTGGAGGGTTATCCCTTTCTTCCTGGTTAAGCAACATTATGGATGATTTGGAGTTATTAACTTTGTAACCAGATATCACTCCAATTGTCTTGATCAACTCCAGTAGAGCTGGTAACGAATGTTACAGATTTTTTAGAAAAAGAATCACGTCATCAGCGTAAAGAGCAATTCTATGGTCAAGCCCCCCTATATAAATACCTTTAATAACATCACTCCCCCTCACAGCTATAGCAAAGGGTTCAATCAGATGTAACGATGATAAAGGCACTCTGTTCCATTGTTTGTGGACATGTCCCAAAATAAAGGAGTTTTGGGAGGAGGTTAGAAAGGAGTTACAACGGATACTACTTATTAATGTTGAGCTAGACCCAAAACTCTTCCTATTAGGCCTTTACCCGATTGGCCATAAGATAAAAAATTGTGAGATAAAATTTCTGGACCTTGGGTTCCTACAAGCCAAAAGGGTTATCGCCCTTTCGTGGAAAAAGACAGGGAAACCCAGCATCGCTCAGTGGTTTAGGGAACTATCTCTGTGCCTTCCCTTGGAAAGAATCACATACACTCTCAAAAACAAACAAGAGTTAATTGAGAAAATATGGGGGAATTTTATTCATTATGTCAAGAGCAACGATCTCTTGCATTTGATGGAGGAACCGGGAGTGGGGTAGACGTTTTCCCTCTACAGCCAATAATACGGCCTTGTGGCATGGGAATCTGGGTGTTGTTGTTGGTATGTGTGCTCTGTATGTCTAAAGTAAATATGTAAATGGTTATTATTGTTTTTTTTTTATGTAATTGTGTTGTTGTTTTCCTTTATATTGTGGTGTGTTTTGTTACGGGATTGTTTTTGTTTTATGTTTGTTTATAAAAAATATGTTTGATGTTCTTTGTTTAAAAAAAAAAGAAAACTCAATAAATATATTGTTGAAAAAAAAAATATAAGGCGAATTAAAATAACAAAATACTAAAATAAGTAGGCCTATAGCAGGTGTAAAGTTTATTCACTTAGACGCTAAAGCCCCGGACTCCGATGTCTGTGTGTAACAGCCATGTAACAGCCAATCTTGACAGACGAGCCATTTGCGGAAGCTCTGTCAGCGTGAAGCTCTGTCTGCGTGAAGCTCTGTCACACCGTGACATTTTATCGCTATTTTAACAGCTTTTTACTCAACTTTCAACACCAAACCTTTGAACAATGGTTCACTGATCTGCAACCTTCGCGAAGTAAGCGTATCTAGGGGATTTCAGCGATCAGCATTTTAGATCACTCATCGGACTGCTTTTCCTACTGGCTGGCTGTGGCTCGACTTTAGCCTAGACGCTAGCTCTAGAAGAGAACCTGAATGCTACCTTTGCAGTTACGCTAGTAAACTGCTGTCATCGTCAGAGACTAAACAGAGACTGTTGTACTCACCCTCCGCCAGTCGTGGGTATCCATTAAGTGACTGGTGGTCTCCGGTGAGTCTACAAACAATGTGTCCCACAGCGGACGAAACTGTCTCCATTAAGGCTGAGCTCTGCTCAATCAACAGCCTTCTCCATGATCTCCTCCAACGACAGAGGCTCCTCCACGGCCTGCTGGCTGCCATGAAAGCCGGTGATAATGCCACGGACGCCGGGGCTGCCCCGCCGGTGCCCGTGGATGCCGTCGCCGGACCAAGTGACTGCCTTGCGGGTGCCGCTGGTGGACAACGACCGACGCCTGGAGACCCCCCCTGGACCTCCGTGGTGAAAGGATCACATCGGCCAATGTCGATTCCCCTCTTTGACCCATTCTACCCTGGAGAGCGTGATCAGTCCGATGCTCTTCCCTGTTCAAATCCCTTCACACCACTTCAAGACATGGCCAAGATGATGCCCAAGAGCCGGCGCAATCCCAGCTCACGGCCCAGGCCGACGAAACCCGCCGTTCCGGACCCGTCCAACGGCTCCGCGACCCACAAAGGACAGCGAGTGGAGAGCCAGCGTCATCCCAGCTCACGATCTCGCCCGACGAAGCGTCCTGGTCCTGACTCGTCTACCGGATCTGCGACGCAGCTGGCACTCACCTCGACCCCCAGAAAGGCGGCTGACCACAGGGGTAAGCGCCGCCGTCTCTCGCCCAGTGCACCCAGGCCGCCGCTATCCCAAACAATCGCGGCCCCTAACCTGAGTCCAGTGCAGAGAGAAGCGGCTGTACCGGACGCCTCGTCGCCTCCCCCACTGCACTCGATGATCTCGGCTGCATACTTAACGAGGTCAGAAGCGCCCATCTCCCAAAACAAAAGCAATATTTTCCACATTCCTCCGCCACAATATATCCTGTTAGGAGATTCCATCGTGAGATTTCTGTCAATTCCAAACTGTGTCACATACTCATATTCTGGTGCAAAAATCCTGGATCTGCTACATCGCCTCCCAAACATACTACAGCAACACCCATCTGTCCACACTGTGATCGTCAGTGCAGGGATCAACGACATCAGGTGTAAGCAATCATCAAAAATGAGGATAGATTACGAGGCCCTGGCTGACTCAATTGAAGTGCTTGGTAAAAACTGCATCTTCTCAGGTTTGATTCCCACCCTCTACCGTAGCTCTGAATTCTTCAGCCGCCTATACACCATTGATAATTGGCTATGTAATTTCTCCCAAGCCTGTGGATATGGTTACATTGACCACTTTGATTCATTTTGGAAGAAACCAAGCCTACACCGTGACAATTTGCACCCAAATGATGAGGGTTTAAAAACCCTGGCCAGAAAAATCACCTGCCACCTCATTAACATTGACATTTGACGCCAAATAAATATCAGTCCCCCCATACCCCTAAATCACTCACATACAATCACAGATTACCATCATGCAGAACCAACATTCCCAATCTCTACAGTAATGGGACAAAGGCCTATTTCCCCATCACTGACCTGGGGGGTGGTCAGAGGCAACCTGCTACAGGTTGTCATTGACCACTGTCCAAGTAGACCTAATGCCCGGCCCCCACCTGGCCCACCCACCAGGTGTGCCTTGGTCAATGCTAGATCCATGGTAAATAAGACTTTTATCCTAAACGATTTTTTTCTCTTCAAATGAACTTGATTTTTTATTTGTGACTGAAACATGGGTTAGTGATGGTGACACAAGTCCATTCTCTGAACTTTTACCTGCCAACTGTACTTATTTTAACTCTCCAAGAACTACTGGCCAAACAGGAGGCGGAGTTGCAACAGTTTTTAAGAACAATTTTAAGTGTAAACAACTTTCATCTCTCTCTTTTAACAGTGTTGAGCTAAACATGTTTGAACTAGGATGCCCTCAACCAATACTGTGTGTGGTTATATATCGTCCTCCTCAATATAATAAGGATTTTATAAACGAGTTCTCTGAGCTCCTAGCTGAGATAATGCCAAAATATGACATGGTTTTAATTACTGGAGATCTGAATTTGCATGTCCGTTGTCCTACAAATCCACAAGTTAAAGAATTTTTAAATGTTATTGAGGCTTTTAATTTTGTGCAGTCAGTATCTGGTCCCACCCACGAGCATGGGCACACACTTGACCTTGTTTTATCCTTTGGTATACCTGTTTCCAATGTAATAATCCGTGATGCAACTTTTTCAGATCATCTGCCCGTTTTATTTGAGCTATCTCTCCCCTGTCAATCTTTAAAAGAGCATCTGCCTGGACGCCTAGCCCGTATGTTAAAACCCTCCACTGCTGCTCAGTTTTCTGCTGCCTTCACCAGCACCATGGAGGTTGGCTCCTCATTGTCACAGGGGGCTGAGGATTTGACCTCCTCATTTCTCTCCACCTGTCAAGCCATCCTTGACACAGTTGCCCCACTTAAAATCATGCGTCCCAAATCACAATTGGAACCATGGCTAAATGATACCACTCGATCTGCTAGACAGGAGTGCAGGAGAGCCGAACGCAGATGGAAAAAAGATAAACAGCAAGTGTCCTATACTATTGTAAAGGAAAGTTGGCGCCGTTACCAGAAAATTGTTAAAGTGGAAAAAACAAAACACTTTTCTGAAATTATTTTAACTAACTCTCATAAACCCCGTGTACTTTTTAGCACAATTAATGTATTTCTTAATCCACCCCAGGCAAATTGTTTTGAACCCTCACCTGAGACCGCTGAAGCCTTTTTACACTTCTTTGTTGAAAAAATCGCTACAATTAGAGCTCAGATCACCCCCCCCTCTTTTGACCCCTCCATCACTGTCCCGTCCACTGCTGTTTTTAATCATTTTGAACCTGTATCGCTTGCCTCCCTTAACACTATTGTCTCAAAACTAAAGCCTTCAGCCTGTCCCACAGACATTATCCCGCCACGCCTTTTTAAAGAAGTCTGGGACACGGTGGGACCTAACATACAGCACATTTTAAACAGTAGTCTTGCCTCAGGTATTGTACCAACATATTTTAAACAGGCTGTTGTACAGCCTCTAATCAAAAAAACAAATCTAGACACAGCAGTCCTCTCAAATTTTAGACCCATTTCAAAACTTCCTTTTATTTCAAAGATTTTAGAGAAAGTTGTACTCCTACAATTACAGGACTTTTTAGATAATAATAGTATTTTTGAGATATTCCAGTCCGGTTTTAAAGCACGTCACAGCACGGAATCTGCACTTTTAAGAGTTTTTAATGACCTTTTAATAACGACAGATTCTGGTGATTTTGCCATTTTATTACTCTTAGATCTGACGGCTGCATTTGACACTTTAGATTTCACTATTTTAATCTCTCGTCTTGAGCACGGTGTGGGTATTAAGGGCACAGCACTGGAATGGTTTAAGTCTTATGTCACTGGTAGAGGTTTCACAGTCAACATTGGTGGTTCCATGTCATCCCCTGCCCCCCTCCACTCTGGAGTCCCTCAGGGTTCGATCCTTGGACCAATCCTTTTTGCACTTTATTTACTTCCCCTAGGGTCGATTTTAAGAAAACATGGCATGTCTTTCCATTTTTATGCAGATGATTCCCAAATATACCTACCCATAAAACGTGACAGCACTACCCCTGTGAACCAGCTACTAAAATGTTTAGTTGACATTAAAGCCTGGATGGCCTTAAATTTTTTAAATCTGAACGAGGATAAAACGGAAATTATCATTTTTAAACCCAGTATTGCTGCTAGTACACTCGTTTTAGACATAGGCCCCCTGGAACCATATCTTAAACCCACTGTAACAAACCTAGGAGTTAAAATGGACAGTGATTTTTTAATGGACAAGCAAATAAATGCAGTTTTAAAATCTTCTTTTTTTCAGCTTAGGATTTTATCAAAGGCCAAGCCTTTTTTTATCGTTTGTGGATTTTGAAAAAGTGATTCATGCTTTTATCACCACTCGCCTTGATTACTGCAATGCACTTTATTTGGGGGTTAGCCATGGCGGCCTTCAAAGGTTACAGTTGGTTCAAAATGCGGCTGCTCGCCTTTTGACAGGCACCAGAAGGCGTGACCACATCTCCCCTGTACTGGCCTCACAACTCTAGTGCTGTTACGTGTTGATGGCATAGGTTTATTGCCGATCTTCAAGCTCAAAATGTGAGCGTCTGCTTCGCGTCGCTTTTGACTGTTTAATAAGAAAGGGAGTATGGACATTACATAAGGGACTTAAGCCAACTTACTTTTATCAAGTGAGCTGACATGTTGCTTGTTGTGGAGTGGTAGGTCATAGCCAGATCCTGCATCTTACTTTAGTTTGGCCTCTACTTGTTTAAAGTGACGGAGCCTGATTGAGTGTTAACACTCAACAGTCAACACAGCTGTGCAGGTTCTGTGGAGTCTACGCAACGCACACACACAGACAGGGCTGTGCCTCATTGATTGATTGAAAGCAGTGCGATTGTGTATAGTACAATGTGCCACCAGCGCTTGGCTGCTCGCTGCCTGCGTGGCAGCGCACAATGAGCATTTTGGGGGAAAGGATATGGCTTGGTTTGACCATATAGTAGTACTATAATAGCACATTGTTATTTATTTTGATTGTCAATAGCCACACTGCCACTGTTTCTTAACTCAGACTTCTATGTATTAACTTTTAAATGATAATCGCTTAACGTTCAATTGCCTGTTTCAACCCTAGCGTGTATACATTTAAGTCACAAACGGAACATGTCTGAACATAACCCTTTGAATCTTGCATCTATCTTGCATCATTGTCTTAAATGTGTTCACTGGCTGCTGATTTTGTTAAGCTACTTTTTAAAATGCTGAAAACAGTTAGTCTGGAGCCCTGTAGCGCATACGTAGAGGGGGGCCCTTGGAGCTTCAGTGCCCAGGGGCCCTCAGAGGTGTTAATCCTGGCCTGTGTACTGTGACAATAGTTGAACTGAAGTGTTTGCTATTTATAATTTATTTTGATCACCTAATCACCTATAATGAAAAATACAACAGGAGAAGCAATACAAACAATAGATAGCAGAGGGCGCTCTCTGCTCTCTTTAAGCCATCATCTACAATTCTACATAATGACAAATAAGAGTCAGCCCACTTGTAGATGGGTGCTCAACTGTCCACTGCCCTCCTTTGACACACAAACTGAGTAGACAGAAATGGTGCCACGGTTCCTCATGAGCATTAGTGAGGAGGAGTCTGGGGACCAATGGATGACAGATATGTGAAGGACCCTTTTAAGCACATTATGACTATTTGTTTTTTTGCAGAACCGTCCATGACAACTGGTAAGTAGCAATTACTTAGTTAGCCTTTTAGTCTGCCATTGACAATAGTAAATAGTAGCCTATTATCATGTGCATCCCTGTTTAGGGCCGGTCTCTGGCATAATCAATAATAAGATGTCACTTAGGGTTACTTTTTTACATTATGTCAGGTATCCCCTTCCCCTATTCAAAATTATACCATAAAATTAAGATCTCACACAAGACAAGTTGACAATTGCATTATGCAATCCACCTGTGGTCATTCAAAGACGCCCTATCCGGCTGTAGGCCTATCCAATGAAAGGAGAAAAAAAGGGCATCCCTAGTGGGGGGCCACCTAAAATAATCTTGCACAGGGCCACCTGAGACCAAGGACCGGCACTGCCTGTTAGATAGGGGCCATTGAACATTTGACTATTTTGAGAGCACTGCAGAAAAAGAAATGTTTTAATTAATGTGGCACTGCACTGCCGCTAAAAGAAAACATATTTGGAACTCCAGGACACCAGGAAGTGAATAAATAGCCTATAATGTCAGATATCACTAAACAGGGGGAGAACAGTAAACAGACTAAACACACATTACACCCTAGATAGACCCCTCACATGCTACTTAAAGAAGATTTTTTGGGGGGGTCTTTTTTCCCTGTATGGTAAGTGAATTAGAGCCACCAGATCCCATGGGAAAAGTGCTTGGATCCGTCAATTTTTGAAATTGGCGCACAAAAATACCCCTAGGTGCAAATTTTCACGCTTTCTACGGGAAGTGAACACGTCTAGCCTATTTTTGTTACATATTTCTCCCACTACCAGTGGGCTATGCATGTTTTATTGCGAGAAACCAAAGTATATGTTAAATCATCAGACATTAAGCACCCCCAATATCTTAGTCCCATTCGACTAAGATATTGCTATTCGACTAGGTGCCGTTTCAATCGATTAGTCGACTATTCGACTATTCAGGGTCACTCCTACTTCTTTCGTTTATTTTGTATATTATTTTGGGGAAATGAAAACAATAAATATAATTTAAAAAATCTTTAAAAATAAACGAAAAGAGTTATCGAACAAACACAATCTGCTCAGGTATTAGGAGGGTGTCAGGAGTCACCAGAAAAAAGGATGAGTGTTTTCATTAAATCTATCATGGTTAAAATGGAGTTTAAAGTTACAATGGGTTTGTAGGAAGGGGCCATGCCTTATAAAATGAATATCAAATATCTAAATCTAAACTGAATCAAGCAACTCAAAAACGGTCCTGGGTGTTCCCAAAAGCCTGATTATATGATAAAATTAACACGTATATAAATGTATAATGCAGCAGCCACTTTGTTATGCAAATTAGAAGGTCAAAAACGTTTTTTTTCTTGAGTACCAGGATTTTCAGATACGGCACCCCTGAATTTTGTTAAATGGCTTGGTACCCCACTTTTACCCCCAAACACCTCTAACAATAACATTTTTCGGAAATCCCACCCACCTCTAAGGATTGCAGCTTTTAGCAAACTATAAATTAATAGTAGCACTAAACATGCGTGCGTGCGTGTGTGTGCCACTAAAACTGTGAGAGTAGTGCAGTAAAGGTTTGGGTTTATGATAACTACATTTCAAGACTTCAAATCCAGTTCTATTGGTGATTTAGTTCTCACATTGTGTTCAATGCTTTTTGTGTGTGAGACTATTTTTATGGCAGAGCCCTGAGCAATGTTTGTGCCATGTTTGGTGCGGATCGGATTAACATTGCACCTGCGTTGCAGTTTTGTTTGAGTTGGTAAGCTTTACATAAAGTCAATTACATTATCTATAAAGGATGTATCAACCTTAATAAAACATTGTTCCCACTTTAGACCAGATAGATTCAAAACTTTTAAATGATAAAATGTGAATGGTTAACCGCTAGTAAATGCATAATGCATAACACAGATGACTATAGTATCAGATTTGTGTTCTTTGTGTATCTGAGGACAACAGCAACATGTAACAGTTTAATACCAGAATGCAGTCTTGTCAGTTCTTCAATCTGGTTGTCACTTTCATTCAGCCAGGTGGACAGCTGAGCAAGCTGGGCTGAAATCAACACAACATTGGTATTAGATCAGCCATACTGTACGTCATAGTTAGAATAATTATGCAGTTTTGTTTAACTAATTTGCTGCCTTTTCAAAATGGCTGCCAAGTACCAGGATGCCAATTCCATGTGATTTTCTATTGCACGGATCATGCACGCCCATGCCTAGATCACGCACCATGTGTGCAGGCTGTTCAAAGCTTTCAAACAAAAAAATCCGCTTGGAAATCCGTTCAGGCACTCATGAGATAGAAGCCATTATGTTTTCATCAAATGTAAACAAACATGGCTACCATGTTTGAAAGATGTTGTTGGTATGGGGGTTAAACATACAATGTCGCTATTGCGATCATGCCTACTACATTTTTGGAGGTCCAAAAAATATTTTTGAAAATGGCTGCCAACTCGGGCCTGGCGGCCTCTAACAACGGTAATAACTCGGGAAACTCGGGAAGGGGGCAGCAAATGAGTTAAGTGGGTAGGCTTTACATAAAGTAAATGACCTTATCTATAAAGGATTTATCAATAAAACATTGTTCCCACTTTAGATTCAAAACTTGTAGTATAAATGATAAAATTGGAATGGTTAACCGCTAATGAATGCAAAATGAGCCATGTTTAAGGATTTTAGCTTTTAGCAAACTATAAATTAATTAATTGCGACCAAAGGTTGCAATTGCATCTGTGATAACATAAAATGGTGTAATTATCAGTTGGATGCACAGCACCATGCACATTGCACATACAGTATCTCATCTGCAAACACGTATGTGACACTCATTATAATATGTCCGATAAATTAATTGATTGGCCGGTAAAATATAATCCTGCCGGCCAAGGTGGCCGGCCGCCAAAAATGCCTAGCGGAAACCCTGCTTGTGACATTGTGTGCAATAACAATACTGGCGTTGCTTAGAGCCAATCAGAATCTACAGCCACACTAACATGAGTTTTCTAACAATGAAAGTACAATACCTACATTTTGTCTGTAATTGTGTTTAATTTATTGTGAATTAATGTTCCCCATTGACTTGAATGGGGAACATTCAAATGGTAAGTCGGAATTCATCTGCAAGTGTGACTCGCATCATGGCAACCACAATTGCAATTTAGCAGAATTGCATCATTATAGTTCTCTCCATTATGCTTTTATTTTTAAAGTATGACACTAATCATAAAATAACACAGATGACTATAGTTTCAGATTTGAGTTCTTTGTGTATGTGAGGACAATAGCAACATGTAACGGTTTAAAACCTGCATGCAGTCTCTTCAGTTCTTCAATCTGGTGGTCACTTTCATTCAGCCCGGAGGACAGCTGAGCAAGCTGGGCTGAAATCAACACAGCATTGGTATTAGATCAGTCATACGTCATACATAGAATAATCATGCAGTTTTGTTTGAGTGGGTAAGCTTTACATAAAGTCAATGACATTATCTATAAAGGATTTATCAACCTTAATAAAACATTGTTCCCACTTTAGACCAGATAGATTCAAAACTTGTTAATATGTGGATGGTTAACCGCTAGTAAATGCAAAATGAACCATGTTAGTCGGGTGGAATTTCAGCAAAAAGGCCTTCCATAAGGAGGTTAGAGGCATTAGGGGGGTCTGAGCGTTAGACAATGTGTGTAAAGTATTTTTAATGTAATTGGTGGTAAGCCTACTCCTCAATATGCAAATTAGAGGCCACCATTACAGAAAACTGTTTGGTACTCAAGGGGTCCATACTGCCCTGCAAAGGCAGAGTGCAGCAACTACGTACAAGAATTTCACTAAAAATGGGTTTAAAAGTGTTACAGCTGATCAGCCAAATGAGATAAAGGCATTACAGTGATTTTATATCTAATAATAATAATAATAATGAATTGCATTTTTATAGCGCTTTTCTAAGCAAGTTGCGAACTCAAAGCGCTTACAATGGTCCATTCATTCATACATTGGGAGGTGAAGCGGCGAACAGTCAACGCCAGCGTCCTCACTTCCCACATTCACACACCAATGGTGGCAACTGACAAGCTAACACCATTGGAGGCAACGCAGGGTTCAGTGTCTTGCCCAAGAACACTTCGACATGTAGACAGGAGTAGCTGGGATGTGAACCGCCGACCCACGGATCATTGGCCACCCCACTCTACTTCCTGAGCCACAGCCGCCCCTATATCTGTTCTTGAGCTACTTGTTCATCCCCCAATATCATGAAGGCTAATTTGACGAACAGGCAGTGTTTTTTAGATGACTTTTTTCGTTTATTTTTAATATTTTTTGGTGTAATGAAAACAATAAATACAATAAAAACATCTTTAAAAATAAACGAAAATAGTTATTGAACAAACACAATCTGTCAGGATTCACCAGAAAAAAGGATGGGTGTTTTCATTAAATCTATCATGGTTAAAATGGAGTTTGAAGTTACATTGGGTTTGTATAGGAAGGGGGTGTGTCTTATAAAATGTATATCAAATATCTAAATCTAAACTGAATCAAGCAACTCAAAAACGGTCCTGGGTGTTCCCAAAAGCCTGATTATATGATAAAATTAACACGTTTTTTCAAAGAGAAATATTCCTTGAATAAATCATACAAAATTTATAATGCAGCAGCCACTTTGTTATGCAAATTAGAAGGTCAAAAACTCAGAATTTTGCTTGGGTACCAGGATTTTCAGATTCGGCACCCTTGAATTAAGTTAAATGGCTTGGTACCCCACTTTTACCCCCAAACGCCTCTAACAATAACATTTTTCTGAAATCCCACCCGACTATGTCTAAGGATTGCAGCTTTTAGCAAACTATAAATGAATTAATATAGTAGCACTAAACATGCGTGTGTGCGTGTGTGCCACTAAAACCATGTGAGCAGTGCAGTAAAGGTTTGGGTTTACATGATAACTACATTTCAGGACTTCAAATCCAGTTCTATTGGTGATTTAGTTCTCATATTGTGTTCAATGTTTTTTTTTGTGTGTGTGAGACTATTTTTATGGCAGAGCCCTGAGCAATGTTTGTGCCATGTTTGGTGCTGATCGGATTAACGTTGCACCTGCTTTGCAGTTTTGTTTGAGTTGGTAAGCTTTACATAAAGTCAATTACATTATCTATAAAGGATGTATCAACCTTAATAAAACATTGTTCCCACTTTAGACCAGATAGATTCAAAACGTGTAGTTTAAATGATAAAATGTGAATGGTTAACCGCCAGTAAATGCATAATGCATAACACAGATGACTATAGTATCAGATTTGTGTTATTTGTGTATCTGAGGACAACAGCAACATGTAACAGTTTAATACCAGAATGCAGTCTTGTCAGTTCTTCAATCTGGTGGTTGTCACTTTCATTCAGCCAGGTGGACAGCTGAGCAAGCTGGGCTGAAATCAACACAACATTGGTATTAGATCAGCCATACTGTACGTCAATAATTATGCATTTTTGTTTAACTCATTTGCTGCCTTTTCAAAAAGGCTGCCAAGTACCAGGATGCCAATTCCATGTAATTTTTATTGCACGGATCATGCACGCCCATGCCTAGATCACGCACCATGTGTGTTCACAGCTTTCAAACAAAAAGATCCGCTTGGAAATCCGTTCAGGCATTCATGAGATAGAAGCCATTATGTTTTCTTCAAATGTAAACAAACATGGCTACCATGTTTGAAAGATGTTGTTGGTATGGGGGTTAAACATACAATTTCGCTATTGCGATCATGCCTACTACATTTTTGGAGGTCCAAAAAATATTTTTGAAAATGGCTGCCAACTCGGGCCTGGCGGCCTCTAACAATGGTAATAACTCGGGAAACTCGGGAGGGGGGCAGCAAATGAGTTAAGTGGGTAGGCTTTACATAAAGTAAATGACCTTATCTATAAAGGATTTATCAATAAAACATTGTTGCCACTTTAGACCAGGTAGATTCAAAACTTGTAGTATAAATGATAAAATTGGAATGGTTAACCGCTAATGAATGCAAAATGAGACATGGTTAAGGATTGTAGCTTTTAGCAAACTATAAATGAATTAATTGCGACCAAAGGTCGCAGTTTAGTATGAGAAACGGCACATCATGTCCCCGTCCGTCCGTCTGGACGTGTACGCTTTTTACAGTCTATAGGTTTGCCTCTCTGATATCCATTTTATGCCCATATATGGAGATCCCTGATGTCATCAATATTAAGCCCATATCTAACAGGACTTCATATGGGAATGCCCAGATATGGAGGTAGACAGCGTATATCTGTGTGGTTGGTTCTACAGATAGTGATCTCCATATATGGCAATAAAAGGGATGATGTCAGATGTGATAGACGTCATAACACTTTCACATAAAGAACTAGAAGAGAAAATTTCTAAGAAATTTTAAGTGTGCCTGCAGCTCGCTAAGTCTGTGCAACCTTGTGTAGCGGTTGGTGTTAGCATTAGCGTTATTTCATTTGACGCAACCCGCGTGTCTGTATGACAAACGGTTCACGAGATCAAGGGTCACTTCCTGTTTGGTGAGGGGCACTTCCTGTTTGGCGAAATAGGCCCCAATTAAGGTCATGGACGATTAATGAATTAAAGCTGCAAGCAGCGATGACCAGGCCCTCGCAGCTCTACCCACGTCACAAGGCCAGCAGCCAATCAGAAACCAAACAGGAAGTCAGCCATTTCGACTAATTAGTGGCGTTTTGGAGCATTTTTGGCCGTTATCACGGGTCGCACTTTAACGACAGTTTTTTGAGAAAAAATTGTTTTGTGAGAAAAAAAATTTGAGAAAAAAACTTTTTTGAGAAAAAGAAATTTTGAAAAAAAAATTGTGAGAAAAAAAAATCTTGAGAAAAAAAATGTGAGAAAAAAAAATGTTGAGAAAAAAATAATTTTGAGAAAACAATTTTGAGAAAAACATTTTTTGAGAAAAAAATAATTTTGAGGAAAAAAAAATTGAGAAAAATTTTTTTTGAGAAAAAAAATTTGAGAAAAAAATTGAGAAAAAAAATTTTTTGAGAAAAAAAAATTTTGAGAAAAAAATTGAGAAAAAAAATTTTTGAGAAAAAAAAATTGAGAAAAAAAAATTTTGAGAAAAAAAAAATGTTGAGAAAAAAAATTTGTGAGAAAAAAAAATTTGAGAAAAAAAAATTTGAGAAAAAAATTTTGAGAAAAAAAATAATTTGAGAAAAAAAATTTGAGAAAAAAAAATTTGAGAAAAAAAAATTTGAGAAAAAAAAAATTGAGAAAAAAAAAATTGAGAAAAAAAAATTGAGAAAAAAGAAAAGGTATGACACCAGCCGCAAGTCTGTACGACAAACGGTTCATGAGTTATAGAGGCACTTCCTGTTTGGTGAAGGGCACTTCCTGTTAAAGAGGGGGCGAGGCTTAATCAATTACAGCTCATCCCTATTGGTCGGAAAAAGACCAAAGTTGTGTGAGCATTTTACATTTTAAATGACGTTGCTAGGCAAAAGTATGGCAGAGTTATGTGGCGCCAAAGTTTCTGGGTTTTTTTCGGAGTCCCCCATTCAAAGTCAATGGAGTTTTTGGGCGTTGTTTTTTGCGAATTACATCGCAATCGTAAAGCGGATCGGAAAGAAAAGTAATAGCACACCATTCCCGGCCGAGCCGCACATTTTGATGTATATATTGCGGGGGTGGCGTAAATCGTGCGGCAGTTATTACGTGCCGAAGTTTCCCCCATTCTAAGTCAATGGGGTTTTTTGGCGTCGTTTTTTGCGAATTACGTCGCAATGGTAACGCGGATCGGAAAGAAAAGTAATAGCACACCATTCCCGGCCGAGCCGCACGTTTTGATGTATATATTGCGGCGGTGGCGTAAATTGTGCGGCAGTTATTACGTGCAGAAATTCGTGGCGAAAGACTTAATTAATTAAGTATGGCGGATTACAATAAGTGTTTTGCTATTGCATAGCAGGCACACTTAATAACTTAGTAAGCATGTCTGGGGTCTCACAGAATATCTCCATATACAGTACATGGATCTCCATATATGCGTACCAGGGGTCTCCATATGGGTAACTGGTCCGATATACATCACTGGCCAGATGGCCAAGACATGGTGCGACCTCGCCATTTAGGGCGAGGTCGCTTGTCCCCCTTAGGCGTCTTACTAGTATTGTAGCACTAAACGTGCATGCGTGTGTGTGCCACTAAAACTGTGTGAGCTGTGCAGTAAAGGTTTGGGTTTACATGCATGATAACTACATTTTAGGACTTAAAATCCAGTTCTATTGGTGATTTAGTTTAGTTATCATATTGTGTTAAATGTTTTTTTTTGTTTGTGAGACTATTTTCATGGCAGAGCCCTGAGCAATGTTTGCACCATGTTTGGTGTGGATGGGATTCATGTTGCACCTGCACCTTGTGACATTGTGTGCAAGAACAATACTGACGTCGCCTAGAGCCGATCAGAATCAACGGCCACACTAAACACTATGTATTGTCAGAGTTTTGAACATGAGTTTTATAACGATGAAAAAACAACACCTGCGTTATGTCTGTTCACTTCCTCCAATCGACGCTCACTTAGATTCAGCCTCATTTCTACCCCTGACAGCTGAGCAAGGTTGGCTGAAATCACAAAACAGTCTTCATGTTGCTTGATTTCATATTTGATATTCATGTCATAAGACACACACCCTTATCGTCCTCCTAATGCCTGGAGCTTGCTGTGCAAATGTTTGTCATCTTATCATCTAATCAGGCTTTTATGAATATAATTATTCGAAAATATATTTTAAAAAAAAAACACGCTCGCGCATTAGGAGGGTGGTATGAGTCACCAGAAAAAGTAATTTAATGAATTTTAATGAATCTATCATGGTTAAAATGGAGTTTGAAGTTACAATGGGTGTGTATGGGGAGGAGGGCCTGATAACATTTACATCAAATATCCAAGCAAATTAAAATCTGTTCAGGTTGTTCATAAAAGCCTGATTCGACAACAAAATGACCAAATTTGGGCTCATTTGATTGACACAATGTTCTACATGGCCAAGGGACACTAATTAGCATTGCTGTGTGTATATTTTTCACCCAGCTGATTTGATCACATTTCATATTAACATTGCTGTGGGTATATATTTGACCCGGCAAATTTGGTCAAACTTTCAGATAACCCACAACAAATTCATGAAAATAAATAAAGTTTGTGATTGTTTGTGTGACAAAGAAGTACTTGATGTAATAAATGTAGGAAATGATTGGAAAGTCTCTCTCTATATATATATTTATACACCCAGAGACAGAGATGTATACATCCAGGGCTCTATTATGATCCAGGTCTTATGCCTTATGCTTTAACTTCTTTGCCTTTTTTTTTTTTACTATTTTGAAAAACATTTTTTAATACTTCAAATGCTGATCTACATCTGCACGTTGTGAGCTTGCAGATCAGCTATTTGAAATATAAAAAAAAATGTGTATTTATAGTAAAAAAGGCAAAGAAGTTAAGGCATAAGGCATAAGACCTGGATCATAATAGAGCCCCCAGTGTTTAATATTCATTATAGAACATAAAATGTTCAGAATGTGAAGTTACATTACCAGCATTTTGCCTGTTCAGTTCCTCACTTGCAGACAGCCTCACTTCCATGGCTGTCAGTTTAGCAAGGAGCTCTGAAAACAGAAGAGCATCAGCCTTAACATTCAGTCAATCATAAATACTAAATATTGCCATTTAAAATGTCATAAGAATGGTTTTTCATAGCTTATAAGTTACTATCAAAACCTCGACCAGCTGTCCGTCTGTCAGTCCGTCACACGTCACACTTTTGCCCTGCTCACATCTCCGCAACCGTTGCCCTGATCCATGCAAATTTTTGCACACACACTCCTTGCCTGCCAAACCACAACCTCCACCCATCAATTCTCACATGACCCTCTTCTAGCGCCACCATGAGATTCTTGTAAAACACATTTTTGGACACTGCTCCTACAATTTTTGCCCTAAAATCACGTAAAACGGTACACAGTATGTCTACACTTCTCTCATCAACATGGATCTGTCCCATTTAGCGCCACCTTCAGGCAGATTTTTTAAAACACATTTTTGGACACTGCTCCTACAGATTTTGCCCTAAAATCACGCAAATCGCTACACAGTATGTCTACACTCATGTCATCAACATGGATCTGTCCCATATAGCGCCACCATCAGGCTGATTTTTCCAAACACATTTTTGGACACTGCTCCTACAGATTTTGCCCTAAAATCACGCAAATCTGTACACATTTGCAGGGACGGACTGGGACTAAAATTCAGCCCTGGCATCTTGGCCAGACCAGCCCCTACAACCAGCTTGTGCGAAGATACTCTACCGGTCGAGGGCAACACATATAAATACACAAGCGTTTAATACCACAACTTTTACAGACAACAAATGATAACTACACAACTACACAATCCATAAATTGTATAAGTTAGCATACAGTTCTCACCACCAACAAGCGGAGTATGAACATGATTAGTGCCAAAATGTGCCAGAACTTTGGCCAGTTAGCTAATGAATGGAAAATAAGCATATTGATCTGAGAATTGGACAAACACGTTGTATTTGATTGCTCAATATACAGTAGGCTATAGGCTACTGTATGTTACATACTAGACTGCTTGCAGGGCAGAATTAGGATGATACCACTCATTATAAAAGTATTTTGACCGATATTTTTACAGATTTTTTTTTTTTTACACCAGCCCCCCCAGCCCCCAAGCCAAGCCTACCAGCCCACCGGGAACATGCCCTGTATGCCAGATGGCCAGCCCACCCCTGCACACTTGCTCTACACTCATCTCATCAACATGGATCTGTCCCATTTAGCGCCACCTTCAAGCCGATTAAAAAAAAAACACCAATGCTCCTACAGATTTTGCCCTAAAATCACGCAAATCGGTACACAGTATGTCTACACTCATCTCATCAAAATGGATCTGTCCCATATAGCGCCACCGTCAGGCCGATTTTATGGACACTGCTCCTACACATTTTGGCCTAAAATCACGCTGCGACCTGATGGTCGCTTATCTCCCGATTAGGGAGTCTTACTGGTTTAAAATGCCATAAGAATGGTTTTTCATAGCTTATAAGTTACTATCAAAACCTTGACCGTCTGACAGTCCGTCATTCCGTCAGTCCGTCTGTCACACGTCACACTTTTGCCCTGCTCATATCTCCGCAACCGTTGCCCTGATCCATGCCAAATTTTGCACACACACCTTGCCTGCCAAACCACAACCTCCACCCATCAATTCTCACATGACTCTTCTAGCG
Organism: Nannobrachium achirus; assembly: GCF_963921795.1. NCBI lineage: Eukaryota > Metazoa > Chordata > Actinopteri > Myctophiformes > Myctophidae > Nannobrachium > Nannobrachium achirus. Next base: position 57,481,776 of record NC_137827.1, on the reverse strand, counting down.
CCACCATGAGGCCGAAACTTGCAAAACACGTTTATGGACACAGCTCCTACAATTTTTGTCCTAAAATCACGCAGATCGTTACACAGTATGTCTATACTCATGTCATCAACATGGATCTGTCCCATTTAGCCCCACCTTCTGGACGATTTTTTAAAACACATTTTTGGACACTGCTCCTACAGATTTTGCCCTAAAATCACACAAATCGGTACACAGTATGTCTACACTCATCTCATCAACATGGATCTGTCCCATATAGCGCCACCATCAGGCCGATTTTTTTCAAACAAGTTTTTGGACACTGCTCCTACAGATTTTGCCCTAAAATCACACAAATCGCTACACAGTATGTCTACACTCATGTCCTCAACATGGATCTGTCCCATATAGCGCCACCATCAGGCCGATTTTTTTCAAACAAGTTTTTGGACACTGCTCCTACAGATTTTGCCCTAAAATCACGCAAATCGCTACACAGTATGTCTACACTCATGTCCTCAACATGGATCTGTCCCATATAGTGCCACCATCAGGCAGACTTTTTCAAACACATTTTTGGACACTGCTCCTACAGATTTTGCCCTAAAATCACGCAAATCGGTACACAGTATGTCTACACTCATCTCATCAACATGGATCTGTCCCATATAGCGCCACCATCAGGCCGATTTGTTTTGGACACTGCTCCTACAGATTTTGCCCTAAAATCACGCAAATCGCTACACAGTATGTCTACACTCATGTCATCAACATGGATCTGTCCCATATAGCGCCACCATCAGGCCGATTTTTTCAAACACATTTTTGGACACTGCTCCTACAGATTTTGCCCTAATATCACGCAAATCGGTACACAGTATGTCTACACTCATCTCATCAAAATGGATCTGTCCCATATAGCGCCACCGTCAGGCCGATTTTTTGGACACTGCTCCTACACATTTTGGCCTAAAATCACGCTGCGACCTGATGGTCGCTTATCTCCCGATTAGGGAGTCTTACTGGTTTAAAATGCCATAAGAATGGTTTTTCATAGCTTATAAGTTACTATCAAAACCTTGACCGTCTGACAGTCCGTCATTCCGTCAGTCCGTCTGTCACACGTCACACTTTTGCCCTGCTCATATCTCCGCAACCGTTGCCCTGATCCATGCCAAATTTTGCACACACACCTTGCCTGCCAAACCACAACCTCCACCCATCAATTCTCACATGACTCTTCTAGCGCCACCATGAGGCCGAAACTTGCAAAACACGTTTATGGACACAGCTCCTACAATTTTTGTCCTAAAATCACGCAGATCGTTACACAGTATGTCTATACTCATGTCATCAACATGGATCTGTCCCATTTAGCCCCACCTTCTGGACGATTTTTTAAAACACATTTTTGGACACTGCTCCTACAGATTTTGCCCTAAAATCACACAAATCGGTACACAGTATGTCTACACTCATCTCATCAACATGGATCTGTCCCATATAGCGCCACCATCAGGCCGATTTTTTTCAAACAAGTTTTTGGACACTGCTCCTACAGATTCTGCCCTAAAATCACACAAATCGCTACACAGTATGTCTACACTCATGTCCTCAACATGGATCTGTCCCATATAGCGCCATCATCAGGCCGATTTTTTTCAAACAAGTTTTTGGACACTGCTCCTACAGATTTTGCCCTAAAATCACGCAAATCGCTACACAGTATGTCTACACTCATGTCCTCAACATGGATCTGTCCCATATAGTGCCACCATCAGGCAGACTTTTTCAAACACATTTTTGGACACTGCTCCTACAGATTTTGCCCTAAAATCACGCAAATCGGTACACAGTATGTCTACACTCATCTCATCAACATGGATCTGTCCCATATAGCGCCACCATCAGGCCGATTTGTTTTGGACACTGCTCCTACAGATTTTGCCCTAAAATCACGCAAATCGCTACACAGTATGTCTACACTCATGTCCTCAACATGGATCTGTCCCATATAGTGCCACCATCAGGCCGACTTTTTCAAACACATTTTTGGACACTGCTCCTACAGATTTTGCCCTAAAATCACACAAATCGGTACACAGTATGTCTACACTCATCTCATCAAAATGGATCTGTCCCATTTTTGGACACTGCTCCTACACATTTTGCCCTAAAATCACGCTGCGACCTGACGGTCGCTTATCTCCCGATTAGGGAGTCTTACTGGTTAATATGTGGCTAACATTGCACCCATTGTGGATAAAATGAGCCATTTTGATACTTTGGCACCCTCATGGGTTTCTTTCTAGGGCCTTTCTCTCTGTGACTGTTACACAGCTGTGACTGGCACACAGCTGTGACTGGCACATTGCTGTGACTGGCACACCAGAGCCATTACCGACAGAAGCATTTTGGGGGAATTTGGCAAATGTTTGGGAGGCTCTACTCGCATGTTTAGCTGTGCTGCTCATTCCACGACACAATCCTTACAAGTTACACCTCGTTGTAAATGATAAGAATGATACTATAACAGTTGGTATTATTGAGGGGAAGAAAGAATCGACTGAAGTTGTCTCTGAACTTTTTGTGGGCAGTTTATTTTTTCTCACCTGCATTCACAGAACATCCTCCTGAAGCTCCCACCGCATTCGTGCTGTTGGCCTTTCCTGAAAAAAAAACACACACAAACAGCATGTCAAACAACCAGAGTTTCATCCATATCCAAAAGAAATGTCAATGAGAAAATTGTCATTTAGTTTGTAAGCTTTATTTAACATATTTGTAAGCTTCTTTTAACATGGAAAATCACATTGAGGTACGAGAACTCTTTGCATTTATTGGGGAGAGGCTAAAATGATTGACATTTTTGATTTACTTTTTACAATAGGTTTGCTGCACAGAAAATGGAGGGGGGGGGGGGGCGGGGGGCGGAGGTCAAAGAATGTGTTTATAATGGAAGTCTATCTTACAAATCATGTAGTTAACACTCCCAAGCACGACAGGAATTAGGGTATAAAGGCCACTTGGCCTTTGGTGTGTTTTCTTTTTTTTTTTTTTTTCATTAAATAAAACAATTTACAATTTAACAGACACTCTTAATCCAGAGGATTTACAATAAATAAGGTCACCATTCCAATTGGCTACAATGACTATGAATTTCTCAAGCCTGGGTAGGCAACCCGGTCTGGCAGGGATCTGCCCTGATGCTCACAGTATCACAACAGGTGAAAACAATTAAAGGGGAATTTGCAACTGTGTTGAATCAAAAATGCGCTCAAAGCCTCAAACAATGTCAAACTGCCTGATTCTATTCTAATTCTATTTGAATTTGTTTACAGTTTTTAATGTCTATTGCTTGCTGATATTAAGACTCTTATAGACCTAATTTTTGGATTTTGCTGTATTCTGTCATAGAACTAGAACTATACCTATATGTTCATGATCAAACGTTGGGTATGTGATTTGATGTGCACACATGGGCTGTCACTGCTAACCACTGGTTATACATGTGCAGCATTTCACTTAACAGTAAGAATTTAGAAAATCTGCCTTTTTACATTGCCTTGAGCTACATTGAACATTCCTGTCCATTACAATTGTTTAGTATATTTCAAGCTCTAGGGGTTATGATCAAAACTGGCATTTAAAGGTTATTTTTTTGAACTGTGATGAATTAAATCATGATATAAATTAAACCTCTAAAAAAGAACCCCTTCATGAAAAAGGATAAATAAATATTGATCTTTCATAATGTTATTGCAGTTTGAAGTTCAACATACAATCTCATAGTTAACCCTATTTTTTTTCTTTTCTTTTTTTGCAAGGCATAATGGTTAATAAACACATATGCTATCTTCATTATTTATCTTTCAGTCAAGTTCTCCTCAAAATGACATAAGTCTAGCAGTCAAGTTTTACTCGACAGTACAAAGGAAGGGTCTTTAGCCAATGAGGTGCAGCCAAAGGGTAGATCTTTGTGCCCATACATGGTGTTACATGTGAGCCCACACTGTTTCGTAGGAACAGTATTTCTAGTTAAATAGTGAATTTCACAGAAGTAAACTAGCAAACCCACTTTATAAACTGAGTAATGCTGAATTGAACTTGAAAACAACCTGTTTTCTGGATGAGAGGTTAAATCATGATTTTTAGGAACATTAGCATCTCCACCATCCTTACCGGTGGTCTGGTTTGTCGGCTGGTTGTCGGGATGGTTGAGGCTCAGCTCCAAAGCTGTTCCTTGGTCGTCGTTGTGGTTGAGGTTCAGCTCCAACGCCACTCCCTGGTTCTCGTGGTGGTTGAAGCTCAGCTGGAACTGAAGGTCAGTGTCAGCCCAACACCGACAGAAGTGGAAGAGCAGCAAAACAGCAGCAGTCTTCATCCTGGAGCGCTCTAAGGATGCTGCGCATGCAGCCGTCTTATATACTCTATTTTGTTTTTGTTCTTAGCCGACATGCATTCCATGAGTCTTACCTTCAATGAGTCATTGGAATGCAGAGAGATGCCGATGTAATTAAAGACTTGGTGACAGAAGTGTTGAGCAACATCTTTTTTTGATGAACAACATATTCATCTTTGGATGCAGGATGCGTGCAGGAATTCCAGAGCATGCCATGCACTGTCACGAAGGCACGAGGCACCTGCACTGTCTCATTAGGGTTAGAGCTACGTATAACCCTAACACTAATGCATGGAATAAATGGTGCATTTATATAGCTAGATAGATAGATAGATAGATAGATTATAGATAGATTATATAGCGCTTTTCATATATTGCGCATAACATTCACCCATTCACTCCGATGGCGGAGGAAACCATCCAATGCACAAACCTGCTCATCGGGAGCAATTAGAGGCTGTATTTTGATTGTCTTAAGTACCAGCTCTTATGCCTTAACTTAAAGGCCTATCTATACTGTCTCCGGCCATCAAACTTTTCGTCGGAAACTTCCGACTCTCCGACGTGCAGCTTTCCGATCCCTAATTCGGGGTAATGCTTTTCAGAAGATACGAGTGCCGTCATTTTGTAGTTGAACCGGACCTTTCTGACGGACGGTTTGGTGGTCCGAGACAGTATGGACAGGCCTTTAAGTTAAGGCATAAGAACTGGTACTTAAGACAATCAAAATAGAGCCAGAGTCTTGCCCAAGGACACTCAGGGGGAGCCCAGGATCGAACTGGTTCCCATCTGGTCCTGAGCCATTGCCGCCCACTGTCTCAGTATAGAGCTATACCCCTAACACTCAGTAGGGTTAGCTAAAGACTAATGTTGTAAATAGTCACGCTAACTCTAACAATGGGTGTATTTCACCCGCTATAATAAATTCCATAAAAAAAACATTTCTCATCCAAAAAGTACAACAATACATGGCAATTTGAGGTGCATGACATTTCACAAAATAATTAAATAAAATAATACATAGGTATAAAAATAATCCATTAGAACTCTTACCTGTTTAAAATAATAGATTATAAATGCTGTTAACTGGTGGGATAGAATAGAAGGAAGCTGGCACAGTGTGTGTGTGCGTGCGTCTGTCTGTGTGTGTGTGTGTGTGTGTGTGTGTGTGTGTGTGTGTGTGTGTGTGTGTGTGTGTGTGTGTGTGTGTGTGTGTGTGTGTGTGTGTGTGTGCGCGCGCGTGTGTGCATGTGAGAGAGAGAGGGAGAGGGAGAGAGAGAGAGAGAGAGAGAGAGAGAGAGAGAGAGAGAGAGAGAGAGAGAGATGTTTTAAGGGTCCACAATGACAGACCAGTTTGGCTGTAGCTGTTGTCCTTGTTAACTATATAAAATAATACATTAGAACTCTTAGCTGTTTAAAATAATAGATTATAAATGCTGTTAACTGGTGGGATATAATAGAAGGAAGCTGGCACAGATAAATAAGTCACACCCCGTGTTCTTTGGCGGCATCATGTGAACTTTGAAAACACGAGGAAGTAAACACAGATACTTCATACTCCCAGACTGATGGAGGAAAGATAACTGATGCGTTTCATCAAGCTGTCATCGTTAAAGGTTGATTAATTAATGTTGTTGTTGTAGACACCCTGTTTGCCCTGTTGGCTTCTCAGAAAAAAAGAAAAAAAAAGAGCACCCATTCCTGGGACACGTGAGAATGGTCCAAGGCACCGTCTAATTGCATCAACTGCCCTTTGTGGGAGTATAGGATTTATTTATTTTTTACTATCTATCGCTAACACTGGTTGAAAATCACCTGAAGATCTGCTTGTATAGGCCATGACCCCCCAAATAATCATATTTTAACTGGGGACCCCACACACCCTGACGAGCTCTTAGAGTTGAGTCATTACATTTTGTATAACTGGTTCTATTGTGAAAATAGCCGATCAAAGTCAATCATCCATTCAGGGCAGAGTATCGGTCACTCAGTTTCATGACACACACACACACACACACACACACACACACACACACACACACACACACACACACACACACACACACACACACACACACCTCACATTTAGGAAATCTCTAACTCTAGCAGTCATCAAGCTCGTCGTTAATGAAGACATTACCAAGAGCACTCTTATATACCAAACTCTGCTGACATCATCACCAGGAATGCTGGTCTCTCATTGGCTGTAGGGGGATACCTACATACATACATACATTCCCAGAATCCCAGCCGTTTCAGGGCTACGGTCTTCATAAAACCCAGTCACCTTCATACATACCCAGGTCTTCATAAAACCCAGTCACCTTCATACATACCCAGGTCTTCATAAAACCCAGTCACCTTCATACATACCCAGGTCTTCATAAAACCCAGTCACCTTCATACATATCCAGGTCTTCATAAAACCCAGTCACCTTCATACATACCCAGGTCTTCATAAAACCCAGTCACCTTCATACATACCCAGCCCATTACAGTACTTGCACGCTCTGCTTGCACAGGTAATAACAACAACAACTAGAAGCAGTGCTCCTCCGAGCACAGGTCTCCACCAGGCCAGGCGTCCTGGTGGTGCTATAATAGGCCAATGTAAAAAGGGTGGCATGTGTTCTTCGCCAATCTTAGACCTTTCATGGCAGTCGGATACTGCATGCATGATGTGAGGCATTGTGTTCCAAAAATGTGTTTTGCTAAAGTCTACCAGCTGGTGGCGCTATAACAGGCCAATGTGAAAAGGGTAGCATTTGTTCTTTGACATAGTGGGAATATGTGTGGCAAATTTCACGGTAATCGCAAGCTGCATTGATGATTTGAGGCATTTTGATTTGGAGCAATCCTGCAAACTTTGGAAGCCAATTGTAGCCAATCAGGATGGAATATGGAAAATCAGACAGATCCATGTTGATCACATGACTGTAGAGATACTGTCTACCGATTTGTAGGATTTGTGGACAAAATCTCTAAGAGTAGTGTACAGAAATGTGTTTTGCAAACATCGGCGTCATGGTGGCGCTAGAACAGGGCCATTTGAAAAACATGGGGCAGAGGTTCTGAATTGGCATCCAGGGAGTGTGTGTGCTCATTTTGGCAGCGACCGGGCCAACGGCGCCGGAGATTTGCTGGTAACAACCTGGATGGACTCACGGACGGACGCACGCAGGCACAGACGGACAGGTGTGAAAACATACTCTCCCCCATGCCTTCGGCTGGTGGAGACAACAACAATTTGCTTCACAGATAATAGAAACAAGCTTTTTCTGGGTCATGGTGGGATGGCCGGGGGGCCGCTCTCCATTCAGACATGCTGCCATTCAGACATTGACTTCTAATTGTCTGAGTGGCAACACTTCCATAGAGGTTAGGGTTAGGGTTGGAATAGGGTTAGCGTCTGAATGGTGACACTTCCATAGAGGTTAGGGTTAGGGTTCAGTATAGGGTTAGTGTCTGAATGGTGACACTTCCATAGAGGTTAGGGTTAGGGTTGGTATAGGGTTAGTGTCTGAAGGGTGACACTTCCATAGAGGTTAGGGTTAGGGTTGGTATAGGGTTAGTGTCTGAATGGTGACACTTCCATAGAGGTTAGGGTTAGGGTTCAGTATAGGGTTAGTGTCTGAATGGTGACACTTCCATAGAGGTTAGGGTTAGGGTTGGTATAGGGTTAGTGTCTGAATGGGGGGATGTCTGAATGGTGACAATTCCATAGAGGTTAGGGTTAGGGTTCGGTATAGGGTTAGTGTCTGAATGGGGGATGTCTGAATGGCAGCATGTAACCGGATGGCCGACTTGGAAGTACGCCAAAATAATGTGTCTCCCGTTGAACCATGTTAAGGATCACTGGTCAAAAACAACTGACCAATAGCGTACGCAAGCCTGCTAATCACTCTGTGTGAGTGTGTGCGTGTGTGTGCGTCTGTGTGTGTGTGTGTGGGTGGGTGTGTGTGCGTGCGTGCGTGCATGTGTGTGAGAGAGAGAGAGAGAGAGAGAGAGAGAGAGAGAGAGAGAGAGAGAGAGAGAGATTTTCAAGGGTCCACAACAATGACAGACCAGTTTTGCTGTAGCTGTTGTCCTTTACCTGTATAAAATAATCCATTAGAACTCTTACCTGTTTAAAATAATAGATTATAAATGCTGTTAACTGGTGGGATAGAATAGAAGAAAGCTGGCACAGATAAATAAGTCACACCCTGTGTTCTTTGGTGCATCATGTGAACCAGGAAGAAAACACTGATGCTTATTAAGTCAAGCTGTCATCGTGGGTTGATTAATTAATGCAGTCTGTCTCTAACTCTAGTAGTCATCAAGCTACCATGACAGCCGGGGTTCTTTTAAAAAGGACACCGCAATGAATGAACTATTCTGACTGATGCTCAGCCAAATGATGAATGTCACTTAGAGCCACATGACACGACGATAGGTGAGGAATGTCACGTACAGCCAAATGGCAAATGCTATGTTTTGGTCGCATGTGAGCGCGTCGGTGAAGACACGAGGAAGTAAACTCGCAGTCAGACTACTAAAGAAAACACATTTAGCAGTAGCTGCCAATCTGTTTGAATGATAAAAGTTGTTTACCACAGGAGACGTGCTCAGCGAACATGAAGACTCGAGGGAGGGAGAGAGAGAGAGGGGGGGGGGGGAGGGAGGGGGAGAGAGACAGAGAGAGGGGGGGAGAGAGACAGAGAGAGGGAGGGAGGGAGAGGGAGAGAGACAGAGAGAGGGAGGGAGGGAGAGGGAGAGAGACAGAGAGAGGGGGGAGGGAGGGGGAGAGAGACAGAGAGAGGAGGGAGGGGGGGAGAGAGAGACAGAGAGAGGGAGGGAGAGGGAGAGAGAGAGGGGGGGGAGGGAGGGAGGGAGAGAGACAGAGAGAGGAGGGAGGGGGGGAGAGAGAGACAGAGAGAGGGAGGGAGAGGGAGAGAGAGAGAGGGGGGGAGACAGAGAGAGGGAGGGAGAGGGAGTGGGAGAGAGGGGGGAGAGAGACAGAGAGGGAGGGAGGGAGGGAGGGGGGGAGAGAGAGACAGAGAGAGGAGGGAGGGGGGGAGAGAGAGACAGAGAGAGGGAGGGAGGGAGGGAGGGAGGGAGGGAGGGAGGGGGGGAGAGAGAGACAGAGACAGAGAGAGGAGGGAGGGGGGGAGAGAGAGACAGAGAGAGGGAGGGAGAGGGAGAGAGAGAGAGGGGGGGGAGACAGAGGGAGGGAGGGAGAGGGAGAGGGGGGGAGACAGAGAGAGGGAGGGAGAGGGAGTGGGAGAGAGACATTCACTTCATTGACCGAGGTACCCTAATGTTGTCTATTAGCCAATAGCACGTGCCTACCCTGGAGGACCATACATGCTCATGCAAAGGCTAAAATGTCATTTAGAATGCATTTTTATATCAAAACCTCGACCAGCTGTCCGTCGGTCGGTCGGTCGGTCGGTCGGTCAGTCAGTCAGTCACACGTCACACTTTTGCCCTGCTCATATCTCCGCAACCGTTGCCCCAATTCATGCCAAATTTGGCACACACACTCATTGCCTGCCAAACCACAACCTCAATCAATTCTCACATGGCCCTCTTCTAGTGCCAGCATGAGGCCGATTCTTGCAAAACAAATTTTTGGACACTGCTCCTACAATTTTTGCCCTAAAATCACGCAAATCAGTAGACACTATGGCCCTCATTTATCAATGGAGTGTAAAAAATTGTCTATTTTTTTCACCAAATTTTGCGTAGGGCAGTGACACACCTGGCGTACATTTGATCCCAGCGTTGATAAATGCACAGGCTGAAATTTAAATAACACGCCCTTAATTATTCTCGAAACGCCCCCATTTTACGACCAGAACAACCCGAATACGACCTAACAACCAAAGAAAAGCCATGTCCGCGTCCCACACAGACCACGCACACATGCACGCACGCACACACCTACACACGCAACTAGGCTACTTGGAACAGCAGCATTTTGGTTTACACAGCAGTCTTTGACAGTGGAAACGTGGGATTAACCAACGACAATCTTTGACAAGGAGGCTATAGCACCGCAGCCGACATGAATGACACAAGTCACTGGTCACTGCCATGAATACTTTTGGATATTAATTTAAACCATTGCCTACCCGTGCCGTGCGTGCGCAGACAGAGCGCGTTCATTTGGTTACAAGCAATCATATTCCCCATGGCCATGATCTCAAGGCTCGCCACGTCGGGTTTCATCATTAACTCCAGCATAGTGTACAGTATCTACTGTATAAATTGAGAGACCCCACGGTTACGTTTTGGATATTAATTTAACCCAATAATTTCGGTGAAGAGCACAATGCACTTTTGAGTGCTTGAACTAGCGATCATGTACCGTTCCTGCGTGGGCTGGTCTTCTCCCAGGTGGGCCGTGGACCCCCAAATAAATCATCCGCAGCGTGCGTGCGCGGGGCTGGGCACAGCCAGGTTTGGAGCTTCGGGTTTTATCAGTATTTAAAAGGACTCGCGTCACTGTATAAATTGGAGGCTCACGCCTCACGGTAGATCACAGCGGCGCCGCGCTGGTCCCGAAAATGCTCTCGCATGCGTTCGTAGGCTATAATGTGCTTGTTCTGAGCCAGGTCTGCAATCTTAAAATATAGACTGTTAAAGCACTTAACAGTAGATTGCTTCCATGCTAGATTTTGATTGCTTGTCATTGTAACTTGGAAATAAAATCGGCGTGCATGTCCATGATGTAGCTGGCTATAATATACTTTTATAAAATGTTATATTTTCACAGGATTATTTATTATTGTGTTGGATATACATTTTCGAGTGGATACATGTGTCCATTGCCTGTCAACTAGTTACACAATGCTGCTCCGCACGTCTACAATGGAACAAAGTGGTGTAGGATGAATCCTACACCACCTCTGGATTTGATCCTACCCTACGCCAACGTCAAAGTCAAGTTGAAATGATAAATGTCGAGACTTCCCTAAATTTCGGTGTACACCCAAATTTTGATCTGCACCACGTTGATAAATGAGGGCCAGTGTCTACACTCATCTCATCAACATGGATCTGTCCCATTTTAGCGCCACCTTCAAGACGATTTTTAAAAACACATTTTTGGACACTACTCCTACAGATTTTGCCCTAAAATCACGCAAATCGGTACACAGTATGTCTACACTCTTCGTGGACCCTCCTTCCACATTGGGTCCATTATATATTATATATATTGTATATTATTGTATATTTATATTCTAGTTAATCATTATTCAGTATTCCATTTTTTTAAATAGCAAAATAGCAGATCTACAAGCTCAAAGTGATATTCTAGTTAATCATTCAGTATTCCAATTAAAAATAAATAGCAAAATAGCAGATCTACAAGCTCAAAATGTGTTGCACTGTGTCACATAGAATTAATTTATGAACGAATAGGCATCAGTCAGGTAAATTGTTTTTATTGAGAGAAACACAACAGAAAAGCATAACGTTACAAAATATTTAAATGGTGCATACATGGTGTCAGTTTTCAATTACAATTGTGGGGATCCTTGACATGAAAACGCATGTATATCAAAAAACAAAATAATAACAGCAAACCACATCTAAAAATAATAATAATCTAAAAAGGTGTAAATAGTAAATAGTAGTAAGACATAAAAAATAAAGGAGTGCAAAAGGCAAAAGAGCAACAGGAAAAGAAAAGAGCATCCTCAGATGTACATGTGCAAAAGGTTTGACATATTCTATACGCCAACAGCATATTTTTCCAGTAGTTGCTACTGTACTGTAGGCTACTGTACTTAACTTTTGTAAACATCTTCACAGTGTGTTCTATGAGCAACAGATTAAATATTCAACTTCACAGTATGCAGCATTCAGAAAACATTTGTAGAAGAAACAACAAATTGTAAAAAAAGGGAAGAAATTGTAAAATGGTGGCGTAAAAAAAGTTCAATTTCGAAATGAAAATGTAACAGCGACTGACAACAATTCTGCTCCCACAAAGGGGACAATAATTACAAAAATTAGCAGTTATGTGCAGTGTATCGCTGGCTGAACAGTGTCCCCATTTCCTCTCCGTCCAAACTGGACAACATAACCATTTAAGTCATGGTACTGTTTAAGAGAGCCATGAATGGGCGGTGCTCTCCCAGTGCGTCTTGGTGCATGCGGTGGTGTTGATGAAGCCACCGCGGGTCGCTCTTTTTCCTCTCCTGGAGCACGTTGCAGAGAGCGGAGAGTTGAGCATCTCTTTCCGGAGGAGGTGAGACGATCCACACCGCGCGCCCATCAACCTTCAGCATCCTCCTCGTCTGACATCAGCTCCCAGCATGCATGCGACCACACAGCTCTTTCTTCATCTCTCTCCAGATATGCAATCCTGGTGGTCAGCAACTGTAAAACATAGAATAGCAATTAATTGTATGTATTTAATTACCATTATTACATTGATACAACATGTAAAACATAATAACAACAGCAAAAAACAAACAGTTCCAAACTCACCCTGGTCTTTCTCTGTCGGTGCTTCATTGACATAGTCAATTTCTTTTTGCGGAGAGCATTTTCTGGCTGGTCCAGTCGATGGCTCCTTTTCAAAGACTCAAAATGGGTCCTGCAGGCAGCTTAAAATACAAGGAAAATGCAATTAGGATTTATTTCGTTGTTTATCTACAAACACAATCTATTTAAACCAGTTCAAAGGTGTTATCACCCAATTCAAATATCCTATGTACCTAGCTAATGTGTCTTTTTACTACAATATGTGATATTATTTAATTGGTTTAAATACACAGTGATACAGCAAAGAACAACAAAGAACAAATAGTTACCTTTCTTGTGGGGATAGTTTGTGTTTGTTGTTTTCCGAGTTGTGCAAACGTCTTACAGATTCCTATAACAAAGAGAATGATTCACAAAGTTAGTTAAGCATAAAGGCCTCCTCGCATTTGGTGGACACATACAGGTCATGGAGAACAGACAGACACTGTTAATGAGAACCATGTTAGTTGACTGGCCCAGTAAAGTCACCCCACCCCCACCTAGCAGTGGTCATTTACATTTACAGTGACAAAGGGGACGGTCACTATCTGCTAACTGTCTAAAAGAGCTTAAGTCTGTCTCTCATGCCAGTGTCTCACAACTATAAAAATAATAGCAATTAAACAATTTGTTAAATTAGAATTATTACAGGAACACAAAGGTCTTACAAACAATGGTATAGTACAATGGTACTAGGCTGACATTTGTCAAAAAAACAACAATTGTGATGCATTGTGAGCTTGTAGATTGGCTATTTTGTTGAAGAGATTTGGTGCAGAGACACAATAAAAAATTGACCCACAATGCATGCAATGCAATGTTTAAGTGGTTAAAACCCATAAAAGTAGTTAAAAAGGCCAGTCCACGGTTTGAAAGAAATGGTCACTGATAAATACAGACAATATGATGTTGAGAACAACAAGCAATACAACCTAATTTAATCTAATCTAATCAACAATGTTTGTTTTTGATTGATTGATTGAAGAATTTATTAGAAGTTTGCAATAGAACAAAAGTACAGTTTCATGACAGTACAAATCACTGGTACAAGGTCAACTAAAAGGAGATCCTAGAAAGCCGAGGCTTATTTCCACAGGAACCACACTTTAAGTATCTCATATAACATTGAAAGACAGACGGATAGAACATATTTGGCAGAGAACAAAACAAAAACCTATTTTAGTTAGCTGCTATGCTTTGAGAAATGGTTACATGTCTCTACTATTACCTGTCTCTAACATATAATAGACTACTTACATAGAATTATATTTGTTGCAACTTACCGAACAGTTAACACTTCTCCTCTCTGTCTTCTTCAGCAAGCAGTTACTACTGTCTGCTAGTGATGTGTCGTTCATGAGTGATTCGTTCATAAGATTCGAATCATTAGCATGACTCGTGAACGATTCGTTCAAATCCCTGAAATGGGTCGTTCACACTTTCGTTCACACCCCCGCCCCTCCCCCTAAAAGCCCCGGCCGGCAGACAGGACGGTGGGCTGTACTCGCGATGTAATAAAAACGCTCCCGCGATTGTGTTTTTCACGGGACAATCACGCTATGAACGAATCATTTGAACGAATCTTTTGAACAGATCTTTACCGTGAACGTGAACGAAATGATCCGATCACTGAAATGAACGGGATTGCCCATCACTACTGTCTGCCAGAGAGCCAGACTGCCAGGCAGGCAGTTTGAATTCAAAGGTAGTAGCAAGAAACCTGATTGGTCACATTTTCACACTGATAAGGAAAGTGATTGGTTAAGACAGAATACAGGAAGTGCCTGGTCTGAGCTACTGTACTTGGTGTTGTCTGAACCCAGATCAGAAACAGCTTCTGTTTTATGTACAGTAGACTTTGAAATAAATAGCTGATCTACAAGCTCACAATGCGTCATGATGCAACACATTGTGAGCTTGTAGATCGGCTATTTTCAGCAAAGAGGTGTGTTGTAGAGGGGAAAAAGAACAAACTAAGTACAGAGTATAAGGTCAAATTTATTAAGTATTGACGGTTCAAGTGGTTAAATAACGCAACAGGGATGCTTCGAAGGCATTTATAGGCGCGAAGAACGTTGAAGACCCCTGACTTAGACCAAATGAGGTTCCAGTCAATTTGCATGCCATTCCTGTACTATACAATACTGTACAATACTATACTGTATCTCTTATGTTCAAAAATAAAGACGTATTGTATCATACAACTGTTTCTAATTAGTCATCATTGAATGTCATTATAGTACATGAGATTGCAAGTTTCTACTTTTTACAACATTGTAATTAATTGAAAATGTGAGTTAAGGCAAATTAAGCTGTATACTTTATACTTGGGATATACAAGGCAAACTAAAATGTGTCTTTTTGCCTTTCTTTAAACAAATAGTCAATTTGTAGGTCAAAGGAATGAACCAGACCCCCTGGTGTGCCTTTGTCTAGCTGGGGGCAGTATATCACCTATTATCACTGAATACAGAGGAATATGCCAGAATATCCCTCAAAAAGTATATACCCAATAATGTCGGTATATGCCCAGTATACCTGTAAATAAACTGTCATATACTCTACCAGTATATGTCAGATAATCTCTCTTTTCACCCAGTGTATCCTGCTTGAAATACAAGTATTTCATGCAAACTAAAAGGATGTCAATACTATTGTCCCGGCCATGTTTTAATAATCTGTAGAATGAGCTAGAATTTGGTATGTATTCCAGTTTTTTCTTGTGTTCCTCTCCAAACCAAATAAGTACGTATGTTGATGCAAACTTTCTGGAAGAAATTGTGTTTTCCTAACCCAACTTTATTGCCCAGCCCTGTTCTCTTGCCTTTTGTTCATTATAGTCAGGTTGACAGTTATGTATCTGCTCCTAGTAAATGTGTATTTTTCAGTTATCTTATCTACATTCAAAATAACAATTCAGACTTTACTGTTATGTTTCTGTCTGTCATTTACCCTCCCTTCTCCCACGTTATCAGGCAATAACGACTCACTGAGGAACATAAACACCAAATGGTCATCACTAAATGATGAGCAGAAAGCTGCATACCGTGCACAGGCTGCTGCTGTGGAGGCTGCAGACAAAATGAAGCCCCTCACCCAGGAGCAGAGGGCGTGGAAGAAGCGGCGGCACCTGAGGCAGTTCCAGATAGATGTTTGTATTCTGCCTAAATTCTTTGCGTAGGCTCTGCTTTGAAAACCAATCCTGAAGCCAGTCAGTCACATATAGTTGTTGATGGAACACAGCTTATTTTTTTCCATTCCTTGTCCAATCTGGACAATGTTTCCACCCATCAGCAATGATGATGTTTTTTGAACGGCCCAACCTCTTTGCCTTGTATCTGTGATTCTGTTATGTATTTAATAATTAAATAATAATTTAGTCCCTACAGCATCTTTAGAATATCTCAAAAAGCGAATGGGCACACTTTGATTGAACTTTAAGACGTGATTTGCAAATTATTTACATTTTAGGTTGAATTGTTTGCGTATGCACTTAACAAGTGTTGTCTAGTACAAAGCTCTAGACCCGAATCAATACAAATTCAACTAAATCGTAATTTTTTACATCATTTTATAATCTTTGATTATCTAATATATATTTTTCTAAAGCTGTGTTTAAAATCATGTATTCTGTTCACTTATGAATTCCTCCCCTCATTTTACTGTTGTAATTGTTTTTATTTTTAAGGACGGCAAGCACATTTAAACAATATATTATAAAGGAAACGAGGAGTGATTTCAAACATAGCCTAAGGTTCTCAGCAACCTGTCTATAATACCTCTCTCAATATGAATCTCTATATGTTGGTTGAAGACATTTTCTCAAACCCTGTTATGGTTTATTTCATGCTGATTTGTGAATCTATTTGAATGTGATTAAAGGTGGATGGTCTGGAGGAGTTAGGCGTTGAGGCCTCTGCTATGGCATATGATCGCAAACAGGCAGACACAAAGCCGGTGGAGGTCTATGAATACTGCAGCAAGGGAGCCGAGGAGTACCTAACGAAGACCAAAGCAAGCGAGAAGTTTGCTTGTCATTTTCAAGGTTTATACTAACACATGCACATCCACACTGATGCACCCAAACTTGTCGTGTGTGTGTGTGTGTGTGTGTGTGTGTGTGTGTGTGTGTGTGTGTGTGTGTGTGTGTGTGTGTGTGTGTGTGTGTTAATTATTATTTTTGTATTTTCTTTACATTTGCAGCTAACTCGAGTGGGGTGTCCTCCACCAAAGACAGACCAGGTGAAATAGTGAAGAGAGTCCAGGATCTCTTCAACCAAAAATACAGTAAATAAGTATTTTAAACTAATGATAACACATACATCATTAATACTAACCAATTAGTTGTGCTTCATTTAATGTTACACTTATTTTAAACAATCTGTATGGTAGAGTTAAGGGACCACACAATTTCATCCTTTCTTCATTTCTATCTAATGACTCTGGGGGGGGGGGGGGGGGGGGTTGAAACTTGCCTACTAGTGACATGATCGAATAGAAAATAGAAATAAAGGACATTGTTCTTGCATCAACAAAAAGTAGAGAAACAAACCTTTCACACTTCCACCGACGGGTGCGTAAGAGAAAACATGCAATTATATTATTGGGAAAACGTTTGTCATTCATACCTTCATCAGGTAAATTTAAATATTTGGAAATCTTGTTTGAAATGACAGAACCTGCCTATCTATATCACTGGTAGGCTGATTTTATGAACTGACCACAGCCCACCTCTGAGACATTATGGTACCTACCTACATGTACATGAGACCCTTGTCTGGCAGGACTGCTCGACTCTTGAACTTATTTGAAACAGATTGGACAATGGGTGCATCACCATCTTCATTCTCATGTTGAAGTTAACAGTATTGTAGTTTTCCATTCGTATGAGTTATACGACATACTTTGTGTACAGTATGTATACATTTTTTTGATGTGTCATTTTAGGGGAGGCAGGAGGCCAAGGGAATATGCCATACCAGTCTCTGAAGGACCAAAAGGTCCTGATCAGAGTCACTGGAATGCCTGATGGCCTCGCCCTTAAGAAGCCTTCTCGTTTTGGAAGGAATCAACTGCAAAAAATCCTGCAAGCTGCAGAGCAGTTGTCCTTTCAAATAAGTAAGTGATTTTGAGATTTGGACCAATTTTGTCATACTTTTTTCCTTCTCTCCAGCGCACCTGGGTACACAATGTGTTTATCATCGGCCAAATGCTACTTTAAAGTGTGTATGTGGTGTGCCAGTTTGTTTGTGTCTATCAGAAATGGCTCTGCATTGCAGTGATGAAAAATGTCTGCCATTTATTTCCAGTGGAGCATCTTGAGGTGCCAGTCCCCCTGTTAGAGGATTCTACCTCTATGGCAGTGGCCACCACTGTTGAAGGTCAGTTGTAAATAATGGCATTATTTGTCTGTAAGATGAACTTTTGTCTGCAGACTCAGTATTTGCACATTTGTTTATGCTGTGACAGTTAACTTTTTGTGCATTCTCAGCTTGTTTTTGCAGTGATGAAAAGTGTATGACCTTTCTTAACAGATAGTGCTGTGGAGCAAGTTGACCCATCAACCAGTGAGGTGGTGTTGAACTTGGAAACTGTTGCTGGTAGGTCTTCAAATAGGGTCATTTATCATGAATATACTTGGTCAAATTCATTCTGTTAACCCGTTAGCCCAGGGGTCTTCAACAGGGGGTCCGGGACCCCTAGGGGGTCCTCAGAGTTACTACAGAGGGTCCTCCAAATCTTCCAATCCTTTTTATATTAACAACTTGAACCCTAGTGTCCATATTCTGAGAACTGCAGATCTACAAGCTCACAACGCCTCGCGCTGCGAGGCATTGTGAGCTTGTAGATCTGCTATTTTTGGCAGAGGTTTGGTGTAGAGTGGTAAAAAGAGAAGACTATGTACAGAGTAAAAGGTCAAGTTTATTAGGTAATAACGGCTCAAGTGGTTAAATATTTGAAAACACAAATTGACATGAATCCAAAATAATGTGATGATTGTGCTGTCAAACGATGAAACTACTGTATATGGAATCTATGAAAGGGTTGTGGGGGTCCCTGCTTCATCTCTCTCTCAACTAAGGGGTCCCTGGCCTGAAAACGTTCAAGACCCCTGCGTTAGCCCATGTATAAATTAGTTTCAAGTTCAACTTATGTTAACCATCAATATAAGTGTTTTGATACAACAATCTTGCTTCTGCAATGCCCTTTGGTTGTCTGAAAATCTGATATGAATACTATATCTATTTTAGGACAAAAATAGTCTTTGAAGTCTGTGAATACATCACTTGGACTTGGACTTACTAACTTGTTAATGGTTTTGTTGTCTTGAATAGGGCCAACCAGTAATACAGAGGGTCAGAGTGCAATGGAAATTCTGGAGGCCATCGTTGATGGTATGTTTACTCCTTTAACCACTTGAACTTTAGCAGCCCTCTGCTGGTTTGTAAGCATTAGAAAGTAAGCCTTTTGATTGATTGAGAAAAGGTACAGTTTCATGACTACAGTTAACTGGTACAAGGTCAACTTAAAGGATAAGATTAGGAAAGCTGCAGCTTATTTGCATTGAGATCCTTCTCTTTAGTTTTTATTCGAATACCTTTGAATGGCAGACAGAACACAGTACTATGTAGAAGATGTCATCAGAAAAAACGTAATAAATTAAAAAATAAAACTGGTCAAGGGAAGGGTACGGTTAGGCAAGGCTTATTTTGACGAGTGGCAGCCGTCTGTAGGTGTTTTTTTTTCAGATCAATTTTAAAGGAAGATAGGGCATTCCAAATTTTTGTGGTATAGCAGGAGAATTCTTGTTTGAGCTGAATCTGGGTTGAACATGATTTGTGGCGCGGCCCTAGTGTTGTAATTGGACATCCTTGGCGTCCCATTTTTGAATCCAGCCTAAATCGGTATTATTTCTCAAATACGATCCTTTGGCCCGACTCTTCACACCACATTTGCAAGTGACCATATCAGATCTGTGTGTTCAGACTGATTTTACCAATGTCAACCCTAAGCCGCCATGCCTCGACATATCTGCTTTGATTACCGTAGTAATCTGTAGCACTACTTATGCTGAAATCTCTTTTTTTTTATTACACTCCTTGCACTCTTGTAAATCAAGATGCAATTCCCCCAGTTTGTAATGTCTGCATTTTTAGACTGATTTAAACCGGTAAGACTCCCTTTTTAGACTTATTTAAACAAATCCCATTCCACTCTGGATGTGACTCAAATCTGATTCAGGGTAGATTCAGGCTGGATTTGGCTGCCAGTGTAAATAGGGCTTTAGTGGTGTAGTGTATCTTGTACACCAGGCACTTTGCAAGATGCTGTACTCTGTCATCTACTTTTGAACAACCACAAGCTTGAATAGCGGTGAGGGGAACACGATAAGGACCCTAATTATTATTTTTTAAGATGCTAGGACTCTTGTTTTTAGGGCCTTTGGTGTGTTGCAATGCCGTACGTGGACTCCATAGTCATACAGGGGCTGAATGATTTCATCCGTTAGTCGTACGTGTGCTCTTGTTCAGAGTCAGAGCTAAGGGTCTTTTCAACCTGCATACTATCCCTGTCTGAGACGAGTAGAGTCGAGTCATCTGCGAACAGGAACAGGTTACATTTGCAAGCGGATAAAGTTTCATTTACATATATTGTGAACAATAGAGGCCAATAGAAATAGCCTTGTGGAGCCATAAGGCTCCTCTACTGTTTTTATAGCATGAGACACAAGCATGCAGGGACTAACCCCAATCCAACCATTGATGCAGCTCTCTCTCGCGCATAATTCAGCTGCTAACAGCAGCTGAATTATCAGTGTCACAGCTTTGCAATGTCATACACTGACAACGTACAATAGGACATGCAAAACGTTACTTTCTGGACTAGGTAGAGTAGTTTAATGTTTTTGGTTGTCAGATGTAGTGATCTAATAATCTTTCTCTTTCCAGATGGGAATTGTTCCACAGCTTATATGGACACTTCTACTGTAGTTGTGCAGCCAGCTGTAAAGAGTAAGTATTCAAATAGTCAATTTTGTTTTATTATACTTAACCAAACGTTTGCATAATTTCAATTAACTGAATACAAAATCTCAGAATAAAATGGACCGCATCTGTGTGACCATAGGCGGCGGGTGAGCCATACGTTTGGGAAGGCTATGCGTCAGGGAGGATCGTTTTTTTCCCCCATTCCGAGTCCAGACTTTTTAAACAATCATGAAATATGAACTAATAATAACAAGCAGTAGTATTAAATGATAAAGATAATGACAACAACAAGGTTTCTGTTTCAAAACTCAGTATTCAGTTTACTCCAATAAAAATAGAAATATTCGGTTACATCCCAACAAAGCACCAAAAAGTATATTGGCCATCTAATGGCTATATTGTTTTCACAAAAGCAGTATCCTTATAGCCACTAGGGCACTGAAAATGTCTACAGGCGAAACAAAACACAGCGTCTGCTTCTTTACTGTACTCTATATAACTGTACCTTTTAAAGAAGTCCTTGGAAAAGGAACGTTTCTGTTTCCCAAAAAATGTTTTGGGATATTCGGGCAGGATTGGCTGAGAAGGGCCACTGTCTTTTTCTCCCAAGTCAGTGACAGTGAGCGGTGGATCATAACCGGCGGCAATGTTGCCTCCCCCGGCGCCTCCTCCTCCTCCCGTGTCATCGCTTCTCACATGGCCGGCTTCAGCCTCTGGTGAACCGGGGTTTTGCTCAGGGTCAGCGCGGGCAGGGCTCGCTGTGGTGGCTGCAGCTGCTGCAGCAGCGGTGCAGTCGCTGGTCTCGCTGGTGCTGTTGTTCGCAGCTTCTGAATTACTTTGCTTTTGTTGTTTGTCCTTTGCCTTGAAAAAAGACCGTATATCCATTTTGGGGGTTTGAAATGAACGCTGACTGTAGAGAAAGCTTTCGATTGGCGGGGCGGAAATGCGGAACACGTTTAACTTTGTTTACAGAAAATAATGATGCTTTGCGGTGAGATGAGGATATGATTGGGCGTTACTGCCCCCCGTGATGTTTTTTTTTTTTTTTAAACAAAGCCTTGCTGAATATCACCTGTTTGTCACACCAGGGGGGTGGTGCAGTGACAACAGAGCACACACACTCTATAGCGGGTTGATATAATGCTGCTCACATATTTTATATTTAATTTGCAAAATACCAGGCATAGCATTTGGGAAGGCACAGCCTCTCCTAGCCTTATACACCCGCCGCCCATGTGTGTGACGTAGATATGCATGTGTATGTACGTACGTACGTCCTTACTAGGGCTGTTGCGATATGCATAATCCACGATTCCCTTCCACTTTCGATTAAAAGGTCACGATTCGATTTTCGATATGATATAGGATAGACTATTCTTAAATACCTCCTTTTACAGCACTGAGAGCTATATGACTATTAATATGACTCTGTGAGTCAACTCCTGTTGCGGTCGATGTGTGTGTGTCTGTCCCCTGTCTTTTTTCTCTCCCCGTCGGAAGCATTCATGCACCGGATGCACAGAAAAAACATGACAAAGCCTTGTGATTCGGACGTGCAATTGGACATGCACATACATGGAAGTGAATCGCGATTTGGGTTGTGATTTTGAATCACTGAATCAAACAACAATTTCGACTCTCTGTTCGATTAGAAATCGCAACAGCCTTATTCCGTACATACTGTATGCACGTGCACCCAAACACACACACTTCATATTCGCCACACACTTAAAAGACTACTGAGGGATTGCAGTGCCTGGTGGGGTGGCATTGTTCCCAACTTACATCTTTCCCGAGTAGGCCGGTGCCCAACGGGTACAGGTGTAATGGTTGTCTCTCAGCTGCAATTTTACACTGCAGAGTCTGATCATCATTCTTTTTTCCAGGGAGGCAGCCTTTTTCGGAGAAAGAGCCGAAGCAGCGTCCTTCGAAGAAAGAGCCGAGGCAGTGTCCTTCGAAGAAAGAGGAGCTGAAGCAGCGTCCTTCGAAGAAAGAGGAGCTGAAGCAGCGTCCTTCGAAGAAAGAGCCGAAGCAGGGTCCTTCGAAGAAAGAGAAGCTGAAGCAGCATCCTTCGAAGAAAGAGCCAAAGCAGGGTCCTTCGAAGAAAGAGCCGGGCTATTTACTCTGCATCATCTGTCATGGCCATTATGAAGACGAGAAGCTGAATTCTGACGAGAGATATCATCCTTGGCGAGAGTGCACCAAGTGCAAGTTGTGGGGACACCTAGCGTGTGGGTTCAAGAAACACCTATGCAAACGGTGCCAGCCTGACAACTAATATCCTCTGTCAGTTTAACAATTTCTTTACTGACCATTACAATTAGGAGAAAATGGATTCCTGGTAGACTACGGAGATCAAGCAGTGAGTGTCCTGCTTGTTGAGCCAGGAATTGATGGTTGGATTCTACATCTGCTGCCTCAGAGGGGTCAAAGACCTGTTTGAACCTGGTCTGAATGCAAAAATGAGGCAGGACAGAGTTAGCTGTAGATGGAGAGGTTTGACAAGTATTCTGAGTTCTACACAGCCCCATAAGCCCTTGGCCGCTCCTCCTCTTCCCAATGTACTTTCCTCTCATCCCAGGCCTCTGTGCACCAGTGAACAGTGCTTCTATTAGAAAATTGAAACGTTTGTTTTCAAAAGAACTGCAAGAACTGGGTTTGGTCTGGATGCGATTGTTCCTTGGAGGCCTTCCTCTTATCGACTGCGAGACTCTTATTCATGTTTGAGACACTTGTTGTGTGAGAAGAGACACACTGTTGGACTGAAAACTCTTGGGCATTCTGTCTATCTTTGAGCCAGGTACAGACAATAGCTGGCATAATAGCTAGTACATCAACCAATTTCCTAAAGACAGTTAAAATAATATTCAGCAAGACTGGTTGTTGTGACCAGACTGATCTTTGCTGTCTCTTTGTGATCTGTCATAGAAATAAGTCTGTATTTTGGAATAATATTAGTGATACATGGTCCATTGTTGATACAATAAGTGAGGGAATAAAGTTGCCTTCAGCAGCGATGCAAGATGGCCTTAAAAAATATTACTCCATTACACTATGGTGAATTTGCTGAAATTCATGTATTTTCAGCATAATGTGGAATATAATTTAGGCAATGCCACTGAAGACATGGGCTTTATAGGGTTGAAAAATACTGCAAAGGAATTTAAGAAATGTTTAATTGTATATGTTTTATACCTCGATTTTGAATGACACCGTTAACTGCAGGTTGTCCAACGTTTTTAGCAGATTTTATCATGCTAAGTGGTTGTTGTGTTATGTTTAGAACACGTTACATTGAATTTGTTTATTGTAATTTTCTCATTTGATCTCAACATGTTGACACATTTTAAGACATTAAGTCTTTATTTTAGTTTTTGATGTTCAAAAGGGGTAATGGGATATTGTATGTAAGATAAGTGTCTACTACGAGATTGTGTTAATTAAGCCTCAAAGGACTCAGCAGAGGGTAGCATGTATGGTTTATATTAGCAAACATTTAATTAGTGAACCCTGATTGGAACACACTTGCCCAAACTTGATAACCCTTATTGGGATTTGTGAAGATAAATGATACTATCTTCTTCTGTCTACCTAGTAATGTTAATATCAACTGGGCCTAGACCAATACTGAATCAGTATTATATTTACATCGCCTTTGAATTACTGTTTTTTTTTTTTTTCTCTTGGCCAAGAAGCCCACATGTTATTTAACAACTTGAAAGCTGGAATAACTTTGTTTCCCCCCTTCTGCGTGTTGGCTCCACCAAGGTTTTCTTTACTGTAGAATGTCAGGAAGCACATATGCGTCAGAACATTGTTTAAAGGATTCTCCAAACTTAAAACCCCATGTTTGGATTTTTGGAGATAAATTACACTTTAGTGTCACTCTTTTCCCTTCTGTCTACCTAGTAATGTTAAGTCAACTGGGACTATACCAATACTGAATCAGTATTAGATTTACATTGCCTTTACAAAGTAAATGTTTTCTTTTTTTTCTATAAGAAGTGGCCCACCGGTTTGAGTTTCTCAATAGATTAAAAAAAAAAAAACACACCATGTAGATAGGTTGAGTCATGTAGTGTAAATGTGGCATCAATCTAGCAAATCCAAACTTTTGGAACGACGAGCAAGAATATAAGTTATCTTGGCCAAGAAGCTCACATGTTATTTAACAACTTGAAATATATCACAAACTCAAAAAGGCCCCAATAAACACCTTGAAGCCAAATTAGAAATAGTCAGTTTAGAGGCTAATAAACTGAGAAATCGGACAACCTCCTTAATCCTTTCTGCCAAAAAACACTACTTGGATGAGAAAGTTGAGGAAAACATCCACAAACCACGAGACCTATGGAAGCTATTTAAAACCCAGCTAGGCTGTGGTGCTAAACTTAGATCCATAGCCAGCAACATATCCATCCAAACTCCCATAACCCTCCTCACTGACAGTCTCGATGTAGCCAAAAATCTCAACATCTATTTCACCTCCATGGCCAAAAATCTGGTCAATAAACTGCCCGCTCCATCTGGGCTGTTTGGTGTTAGGCACATCTTGAAATTCTACAGGAACCTTGGGGTATGCAAAGACAATTTTAAACTTACCACAGTGACAACTAATGAAGTGTTTAAAAAACTTCGCACCCTACCTCAATTCAAGGCCGCTGGCCATGATAAAATCGCCCCCAAATTTCTCATAGACTCAGCTGCCACCATTGCCCCAATCATTACCCATATTATTAATCTATCTATCAAGCAGGGTTATGTCCCCCAGGACTTCAAATTAGCTAAGGTAACCCCCCTGCACAAAAAAGGCAGTAAACTTGACCCTGGCAACTACAGGCCAATCTCAATCCTTAGTTCCATCTCTAAGGTAATGGAAAAAAGTGTCTATGAACAGGTGGCTAAATATCTTGAAGAGAATAAACTGATCTACGAGTTCCAGTCTGGCTTCAGAGAGTCCCATTCCACAGATACATGCCTCATCTATTTGAATGATTACATCAAACGTGAAATTCACGATGGCAAATATTGCGGCATGGTCATGCTGGACCTCCAGAAGGCATTTGACACCGTCGATCATTCTATTCTGATTGAAAAACTCAAAGCTATTGGTCTTGATAGCACAGCAGTGAGATGGATGCACTCTTACTTGGTGGGGAGGGAACAGATGGTGGAAGTCAACGGAACCCTGTCCCCCCCCCCTCCCAGTAAACTGTGGAGTACCTCAAGGGAGTATACTAGGACCACTGTTGTTCTTAATATACGTAAACGACATGTCATCTGCTTGTGACTGCAATCTGTTTCTGTTCGCGGATGACTCGGCTCTCCTAGTCTCCGGCAGAGACTTATTGCAGGTTGAAAAGGCCCTTAACTGTGAACTTAACAAGATCTGCACCTGGCTCAATGACAACAGACTCTCAATTCACCTAGGCAAAACTGAATGTATCCTCTTTGGATCTAGTCAGAAACTTAGCCTAGTTGAGAACTTCACAATTAAAGTAGGTGACACTGTGATAGAAAGAAAAAACTACATCTGCTACCTGGGTTGCATCCTGGAGGCTAACCTATCCAGTGAAAAAATGACCACCAAGGTAATCAATAAAGTCAACCAACGAATTCGCTTCTTGCAAAGGGTTGCCCCGCTGATTAATACTAAATCCCGAAAGACACTAGGAGGAGCTCTTATTGGGCCCCTCATTGATTACGGAGTCCTTGTCTGGTATCGCGACGCCCCAGCCGCCTTAAAGTTAAAGCTTCAAACAGCCCAAAACAAACTAATTAGGGTTGTGCTTGGTCTCCCTCCTCTGACCCACCTTACCGATCATCACCACGAAAGCGTGGGATGGCTCAAAGTAGCAGACAGAGTACAGCATCTTGCAATGGGCCTGGTGTACAAGATACACTACACCTCCAAGATTCCCATGTACCTGACAAACTACTTCTTAAAGGTCAAGGATGTTCACGACCACAACACCAGAGGCAGCTCCACTAATCATCATCAACGTAGATTTAACACTAAACAAGGCTCTAACTCGTTCTCCTGCTACACCATCAACATGTGGAACGCCCTTCCTCAAGCCCTAAAGGAGAGCAAATCCCTAGCCTCCTTCAAAATTGGTATGAAAAGTCACCTTCAGACAGCTGCTACCCGTGACTTGTAAATAGACTAAGCCCCCATGCCCCCCCGCCCCTTTTATTATTCTTTTTTCTGCCTTTGTATTTGATGTTATGCTTTTGAAACTGATATTATCCTAGATAAAGTACTATGTTCTATCCGTCTGTCTTTCAATGTTATATGAGATACTTAAAGTGTGGTTCCTGTGGAAATAAGCCTCGGCTTTCTAGGATCTCCTTTTAGTTGACCTTGTACCAGTGATTTGTACTGTCATGAAACTGTACTTTTTTCTATTGCAAACTTCTAATAAATTCTTCAATCAATCAATCAATAATTTTGTTTTCCCCCCGAGTGGGTTAGCTCCACTGGAGTTTTCTTTCAGGAAGCACATATGCAACATAACATTGTTTATGTAGGTTTTGATTTAATTTGTGTGTGGCATATTTCAATTGTATTCATTTCCCTGTGCTTGGATTATTATGTTGTATAATTTACAATGTTTGTTTTACACTAATTGTTAAAACAATTGTTGAAGTATAAATAAAGTGAACTATTTCGGAAGAGTTTGTTGGACATTCATTTAAAAAGGTGGATTATTAATGATACATAAATGTTCTCCAAAATGGATTCTAACTCAACGCTAAAGCAATTTATTGAGATAATTATGCCAGGATTTAAACAATGCATTGTCAATGGTGAGGATGAAGTTTTGTAGTATACAGAATGTGGTAATGAGTAACATATGATTGAGTAACACATTAAGCATAAATATATAAATATGCCTATAAAGATATTTGCAATGCACACATGAGGAAACCGTAGTGTTTTTAAATGATGGAGGTAATCAAATGGGCCTTTATCATATCTTTAACTTGGATTGTGGACAAAATCAATCAAAAAAAAAAAGAAATATAAGTTTTGGGTGGGAGAGGCTAAATCTCATAATTTTTGTTGATGCAGCGAATAAAGAGTGGATGGAACCATAACAGATGACTGCTCACATTTTAGCTGTCAATTTTTTACTGTTGAAGTGTTGCTATGTTGTAGATGTGCTTAATATAATCACTGTTCATTGTACATTCTCCTCATATACTGTATGGTCTCTCCATATAGCCATTCTTGGACGATGGATGTATTCATATTACTTGTGAAAGGCTATTCTGTCAGAAGCTGTTTTACTAGTAAGACGCCTCAGGGCGACATGCAACCTCACCCTAATTCTTGGCCATCTGGCCAGTGATGTATATCAGAACAGTTACCCATATATGGAGATCCATGTACTGTATATAGTACATCCCCTTTATGCCCATACATGAAGATCCCTGTCTGAACCATACACACAGATATGGGCTGTCTTCCTCCATTTATGGGCATTCCCAATATGAAGTCCTGTTAGATATGGGCTTAATGTTGATGACATCAGGGATCTCCATATATGGGCATGAAAGGGATTCTGTTAGAGTGGTCCCCATGACATCACAACATATAATATCTGTTAGGCCCATACATGGAGATCCCTTTCTGAACCAGCCACACAGATATGGGCCATTGGCCATCTGGCCAGTGATATATATCGATGACATCAGGGATCTTAATATATGGGCATAAATGGGATTCTGGGAACACCCATATATGGACTTTTACATAGGTGATGTCACCTGTGATATCACTTTTGATGTCACATTGATGTGTCAAGGGAACCACAGTGTCAGGCGCTACCTTCTTAGATACACAGATACATTGACAAGATGTGCCGGACATCACAGTGTCATCTGGAAGAGCCCTCCAGTCCAGTCATCTTGATCCTTCAAATATCTCAATAGCTCACCAGTAGTTTACACCCCTCTGTATCTTTAGAACATCTATGTTGGTAGGTGTGGGACAGACACAGTTATGTCTGGGAGCTCAGTGCCAGCCTCAATAGCTCAATCTTCTCACTGTCCCTTATCTACCCCCCACCCCCCATACTTTTACTTATTGGAAACATGCTTAAAATACTTATCTTGGTTACTCATGTTCTTTACTTGAGTAAAAGTAACAATACTGGAATGTACAAATATTCTGTTACAAGTAAAACTTGTTACTTGAGTAAAACTACGAAATTGTTGGCACCAAAATGTACTTACAGTAAGTACAGTAATTAAGTTAATCTACTTAGTTGCTTTACAACACTGCTTGGTTGATGTTTAACCTTTGGTGTGACTTTCCTTTCTGTCTACAGACTGGTCTGTTTCTGGCCTCTCTGCAAACCATTCACTTCAGTGGTGCTTGGCCACGCAAAGCAAAGCGGTACACAGTATTTCTAAAGTCATGTCATCAACATGGATCTGTCCCATTAGGGAGTCTTACTGGTGTATAATTGTAATTCTAGGTGGCTTACTGGCTTCACACATACTTGTTTTATTTAGTTTATCTCATGTCATAAGTTTGTGAGTTGTAAATGGCTTTCCTTCCTGTCTACAGGTTTGCTCCTGGCTCTTTGGAGGCTTTGCTGCCCTCAGATTCAGTCTGCTGTCTCTTCTGCTCTGCTGCTGTGGACATTGAACCCTTGGTTGTTCTGTAAGTGTTAAAGCATAGACATGTTGGACGTTGCCATGCACATATACAACCTGCCTGCTGCGAGCTTGTAGATCTGCTATTTTTGAGAAATTGTGAAACTTGCAAATCAGGTCTCTCTTGTCTCTCTCCCCCCTCAGCCGTCAAAGCCAACAGCTCCTCTGCGGTCTTCCTGAGCTGGGGCCGCCGGCCTTCACATCCAGCCAGACGGTCAACTACACGGTGCGCTGCAACCCTGTGGGCCTGCAGAACGCCTCCCTCATACTCTATCTGCAGATGTGAGTCACTTCCTTATTATTGCGACTGTCGGGTCACAGTTACTATCAAAACCTCCACCAGCTGTGTCAGTCCGTCTGTCCATAACGTCACACTTTTGGCCCTACTCTTATCTCTGCCACCGTTGCCCCTATCCATGCCAAACTTTGCACACACACTCTTGGCTGGCAAACCACAACCTACGCCCCTAATTTCTCACGTGCCCGTCTTCTAGTGCCACCATGAGGTTGCTTTCAATGCCACTTACAGGCCAATTTGTGTATACATGCGACCTGAAGGTCACTTATATCCTGATAGGTGGCTTCACACAGACATGTTTTATTTAGTTTATCTCATGTCATAATGCTGCTGTGGACATTGAACCCTTGGTTGTTCTGTAAGTGTTAAAGCATAGACATGTTGGACGTTTTCATGCACATATGCAACCTGCCTGCTGCGAGCTTGTAGATCTGCTATTTTTGAGAAATTGTGAAACTTGCAAATCATGTCTCTCTTGTCTCTCTCTCTTCCCCCCTCAGCCTTCAGAGACCGCCTGGTGCCCCCGTCCACTCCAAGGCCAACAGCTCCTCTGCGGTCTTCCTGAACTGGGGCCGCACGCCGCACAGCCTTCACATCCAGCCAGACGGTCAACTACACGGTGCGCTGCAACCCTGTGGGCCTGCAGAACGCCTCCCTCATACTCTATCTGCAGACGTGAGTCACTTCCTTATTATTGCGACTGGCAGGTCACAGTTACTATCAAAACCTCCACCAGCTGTGTCAGTCCCTCCTTCAGTCTGTCCATAACATCACACTTTTGGCCCTACTCTTATCTCTGCCACCGTTGCCCCTATCCATGCCAAACTTTGCACACACACTCTTGGCTGGCAAACCACAAGATACGCCCCTAATTTCTCACATGCCTGTCTTCTAGTGCCATCATGAGGTTGCTTTCAATGCCACTTAAAGGCCAATTTGTGTATACATGTGACCTGAAGGTCACTTATATCCTGATAGGTGGCTTCACACAGACATGTTTTATTTAGTTTATTTCATGTCATAATTTTGTGAGTTGTAAATGGCTTTCCTTCCTGTCTACAGGTTTGCCCCTGGCTCTTTGGAGGCTTTGCTGCCCTCAGATTCAGTCTGCTGTTCTGAACTTCTGCTCTGCTGCTGTGGACATTGAACCCTTGGTTGTTCTGTAAGTGTTAAAGCATAGACATGTTGGACGTTGTCATGCACATATGCCTGCTGCGAGCTTGTAGATCTGCTATTTTTGAGAAATTGTGAAACTTGCAAATCATGTCTCTCTTGTCTCTCTCTCCCCCCCTCAGCCGTCCACTCCAAGGCCAACAATGGCCAAGACGTTTTCCCTACGGAGACAAGAAATGGTGGATAAACAGCCCAGGGTGGAACTGCTGCAGGAGCGATGGCCAGCTCTGTTTGTAGAAGAGAAGGTAGGTGCTCTGTTAATTGTAACTGCAGTGTGCCCTGACTTTGCTGTGACACTACTTGTCTCAGAACTGCCTGCTGCTGTCTTTCAATCAATCTGCTCCTCTTCTCCCACCAATGACTCTTTGCATGGTCTTCACAGCTTTCTTCCTGTGTCCCTCTGTCATCCCTCTCTCTATAGCTGTCTCGACCTCACCACCTGCATTTCTCTCCTAACACCACCTGCCTGCTTTCATATATCTTAAATGAAATCTCTTGTATGTTTCAGATATGTGCAGAATTCCAGCGCATCACTACAGTACCCCTCAAAGCAAGATTTATGGCATCTCTGGATAAGCGGAGCGGTGAGCTGCTTAACATCATCCGGAGCAAAGGAGGAGCTATCCGTGAAAAGACAAAGGATACACTTCAAGTTATTGATCAGGTATGAAATTATCATATAATCAACATGGATCTGTCCCATTTAGCGTCACCATCAGGCCCATTTTTGCATAACACATTTGCGACCTGGCGGTAGTTTATCTCCCGATTAGGAAGTCTTACTGGTTTGATTACCATTAGGCCAGTAATGTAAAGTTGCATTTTAAGCTATTTAATGTTTTCAAATATATCTGTTCTACAGAGTCTGGAAATACACATCCGAAGAGCGTGTCTTCTCAAGTGCCTCATCATGTACCTGGGTGAAGATGAGAGGGACCTGATTAAAGAGTTCCTGGTAAGGAAAGTTTGTATTGGCATCTTTTAACCCAGATTAGACCGGAACCCCTGTGTCACTTTAGTTGCTATACTATCTATATCTGAAAAACAGGTGAGACTGTAAGTCTTGCTGTGTACTGATGTCTGGCTGTGTGCTCCTTTACAGGTATTGATTGATTGATTGATTGAAGGCTTTATTAGAAGTTTGCATAGGAAAATGTACAGATTCATGACGGTACAGTTCACTGGTACAAGGTCTACTAAAAGGAGATCCATGAAAAGACTAAGCTTATTTCAACAGGAAACCATTAAAGTATCTCATATAACATTGAATGACAGACAAATAGAACACAGTACTATGCAGTAGATATGTAAAGAAAAAAAGAAAACAGTAGGTCTATACAATCAGTAAGTACAGTATATACAATATATACAAGGAAGGGGCAGGTAACAGTAAGTCTAAACAATCAGTATGTACAGTATATACAAGGAAGGGGCAGGGAGGGTAGGGTTGGGCTAGGTTTTTACCAGTTGTGAACGGCTGCTGCCTGTAAGTGGTTTTTTAGGGCAATTTTAAAGGATGCTAGTGATCCACACTCCTTTATGGCCTTCGGTAAGGCATTCCACATTTTTGTGGTGTAGCAGAAGAACGAGTTCGACCCTTTCTTTGAGTTGACTCTGGGTTGAACGTGATCTGTGGCACTGCCTCTGGTGTTGTAATTATGGACATCCTTAACGTTTATAAAGTATTTTGACAGGTACTTGGGTATCATAGTGGTGTAGTGTATCTTGTACACCAGGCCCATTGCAAGTTGCTGTACTCTGTCATCTACTCTGAGCCACCCCACTCTTAACTGGTGAGTAGCGGTAAACAGAGGTAAACATTTAGCTTTCTGTCTTGTGTCATGTATGTTGTATATGCACTCTTTGACCTCCATTGTGATTATACCTATGTACTGTGAACACATGGCACTGAGACACAGCCTGACTTGCCTTATTATTATGCAACTACACCTTAAAGTCTGTCAGTCCTGTCTCTTAAGAGGTGAGTCAGTCAGTCTTGTCTATTTAACCTTGACAAATGCTAATGTTCTCTCTTTATCCTTCCTTGTCTGTCCGTCTTCAGGTTGTCGAGAAGGATAAGGCTGAGACAGAGCTTGCGAAGACCACCATGGGGGTGTTTGTCCTGCGTGAAGATAAAGGTCCTCTTTGCAAGCCGGAGGAAATTGGCATCATTATTGATGGTGTTGAGGTATTCAGTGAGCTGTCCTCAGTTGCTTCTGCCTGTGCCATGCTGTTTGGCCTTATCTATGCCCTGAACTTGAAGTATCCAGAAGAGCTCAAGTATTGTTTTGAGGCCTTTCAGAAAATCATCATGGACATTGAGAGCCTCATGAACATGGAGAGCAAAATAATTTTGCAATACCTGTGAAACCTCAGCCAAAGTGTGTAGAAATGTAAGGATGTTGTTTTTGTTATCAAAGAGGAAAAAATATGGTTTGTTCCTTTGAAATGGGATGAGTATAAATAGTTAGCAGAGCCTTACTTACTGTGTTACTGCCTGATTAGATTCCTGACTGATTTGATGACTGGCTGGTTTACTGTATGGCTGGTTGTTTTACTGGCTGGATTACTGATTTTACTGTTACAGACTGACTGATTTGATGGCTGGCTGGTTTACTGTATGGCTGGTTGTTAACCAGTCAGATTACTGATGTTACTGTTACAGACTTACTGATTTGATGGCTGGCTGGTTTACTGTTTGGCTGGTTGTTAACCAGTCAGATTACTGATTTTACTGTTACAGACTGACTGACTTTGATGGCTGGTAGGTTGTTTAGTTTTACTGTCAGGCTTGTTTAATGTCTTGATTACTGATTTACTGTTACATACTGACTGATTCCTGTGAGACAGACTGGGTTAGTCCACTATAGCGTTAAGGCTGTGCTATTTTTTAAGGAGAACATTACACAGAAGAGGTAATGCGCTAATTTTATTGGATGTGCATTGTGTTGTTGGATCAGAGATTAATTTTGCTGACCCAGAAGTGAATGTATATTGTGCACATGCACAGGGCACTTTGCAATTATGGTTCTGGTTCTATTATGTTCTGGAAGATGCCATAATAAATGTTGAGAATATACATTTGTGTCTTTGTAATTTCATGTAAATTTCATGTTAAACTAATTCTAATCTTCATTCAACAGGTTGACACAAATTTACACTTTGAATCAAAGTAAAAAAAATGCGTCAAATGTTACACGCAATTATTTTACTTTCTCTCAACTTAAATAAACTTCTTACAAGTTTATTTTTCAACTTGGAGTAAAGTAATTAGTTTAGTTTTGTTAATTGTAAGAAATTATTTTATTCAAAGTAAGTAAATATATTTGCTTTGTAGAAAGGTGTTTTTTTTAGTTGAGAGAAAGTAAAAAAAAATGTGTCAAATGTTACACGCAATTATTTTACTTTCTCTCAACTTAAAAAAATAAACTTCTTACAAGTTTATTTTTCAACTTGGAGTAAAGTAATTCGTTTAGATTTGTTAATTGTAAGAAAGTATTTTATTCAAATTAAGTAAATATATTTGCTTTGTAGGAAGGTGTTTTATTTAAGTTGAGAGAAAGTAATACAATTGCGTGTAACAAATTGACGCAATTTTTTTACTTTGATTCAAAGTGTCAATTTTTACAGTGTAGTATAAAGGCAGTTATTTATATAGTGAGTTCCGTCGCAGACAGTACAAAGGCAGGGCCCTTAGACAATGAGGTGCAAGTGAGGTGTGGAAAATCTGGGAGTGGTATTAGCTGGAGTATTGGTTGAGCTTAGCACAGTTAGCACGCTGCAAAATATAGTCACGAGCGAGCCCACACTGTTTTGTAGGAACAGTATTTCTAGTTAGGTTTGATATGTGTGACCATATGGTACATGCAGAGCACGAGTAGAGCAGAGTGCAAACTTCTAGTTGCATAAAGTTGCACCTGTAGTAATATTTCCCCCAGCTTCCTCATGCTCTGATGGCAATAACCCATGACTTAAAAAGCCTTGACTATACCCAGCCTAGTGGATATATGTGCTCAGAAGAACCCAATTGTCTAGGTTCAGACTGAAATTGATCTCTGTTGCTTTCATCTGCAGCCTCCTCGGTCAGTGTGCAGTGAGAGTTGTTCCCCTGGAACCCCCCTCTGGCCAGAAGGAAAGGGGAACCTGTCTGCTGCTTTGACTGCATAGCTTGTTCTGAGGGAGAGATCAGCAATGAGACTGGTAGGTTTACAGTATGTCGCTATGTACAGTATAGGTCATATTTAGGACGATACTGTACTTTTCTTGCCCTCCTCCTTGTTAGACTCTACAGACTGCACCAGTTGTCCAGAGGACTTCTGGCCCAATCCCCAGCGTGACCACTGTATCCCTAAGGTTGTGGAGTTCCTCTCCTACCATGAGGCCCTGGGTATTGCCTTGACAACCATCTCATTGCTAGGCACACTCATGTGTGCCATTGTCCTGGGAATCTTCGTCTACCATCGGGACACACCCATGGTGCGCGCCAACAACTCAGAACTCAGCTTCCAACTGTTATTGTCTCTAAAACTGTGTTTCATGTGTTCCCTCTTGTTCATTGGTCGTCCCAGAATGTGGACCTGCCAGCTGAGACATGCAGTGTTTGGGATCAGTTTTGTGCTCTGTGTCTCCTGTATTCTGGTAAAGACTATGGTGGTGTTGGCCGTGTTCAAGGCCTCCAAGCCTGGAGGAGCAGACATCATGAAGTGGTTTTCTGCGATGCAGCAGAGAGGAACACTTCTGGTTCTTACTTTCATTCAGGCAATAAACTGTATAGTTTGGCTCCTATCTGCCTCACCATCTCCTCATAAAAACACACAATACTTCAGTTATAAGATAGTCTATGAGTGTGATGTGGGATCAACAGTTGGTTTTGCAGTGTTACTGGGTTATATTGGTTTACTGGCACTCCTCAGCTTTGTCTTGGCATTCATGGCAAGAAATCTTCCAGACAACTTCAATGAAGCCAAGTTCATCACTTTCAGCATGTTGATCTTCTGTGCCGTGTGGATAGGCTTCATCCCAGCATATATCAGCTCTCCAGGCAAATATGCAGACGCAGTGGAGGTGTTTGCTATTTTAGCATCTAGCTTTGGTCTATTACTCGCATTGTTTGGCCCAAAGTGTTATATAATCCTGCTGAGACCTGAGAGAAACACTAAGAAGTCCATCATGGGTCGAGGCTCCACCAAGACATAGTAACAATTATTTAAACATTTTTTTATTTGAATGTGGTATTTGATTTCAATTTAGGTGAAGAACTCTGAAACATGTCAAATGACACCACCCACAATTCTGTACGACAAGCAGTTGACGAGTTATTGCCAAATAAAGTTTTGGCCAATCAGAAACATGTCAAATGACACCACCCACAAGTCTGTACAACAAACCGTTGATGAGTTATAGCCAAATAAAGTTTTGGCCAATCAGAAGAGGGGGCGGGTCTAAGTTAAACCAATTAAGCTGAAGGACTCTCAAACAAGTCAAATGACACCACCCACAAGTCTGTACGACAAACGGTTGACGTGATGAAGCCAAATAAAGTTTCGGCCAATCAAAAGAGGGGGCGGGTTCAACCAATTAAGCTGAAGGACTCTGAAACAAGTCAAATGACACCACCCACAAGTCTGTACGCAACATGTAGCATGGCTCGTTGAAAAGCGATGGACGAGCCAGGACCACCCACGTAGTTACTAGCAGCTCAGGGTAAGTAAAATAGCAAAAAAAATATTGGATTGGATTGAAAAAAAAAAACAAAAAAAAACGAAATTGTTCGGTTTTAGCACTAAAAGAGTTAACAAGGAATTATAATTATATTCTCCCCATCCTGACAAAATGGTATATTCCCAGGTTCCGCAGGTCAGCTGCACAGGTGCAATGCATCCGATGTGTTAATTGTGGCACGTTTACTAACATGCCAAGTTTAGCTGCACTTGAACAACCGTTCCAGGCTGCCATATCCAGCCCAAGAAAAATAGAATGTACTTCTTAAAATAAATGTATCATGCCTATTGCTAAGGTATGGCAACATGACTGGTGTCTTGCACGCACGGGAAGGCGCGCGTGCAAGACAGTCATGTTGCCATTCCTTAGCCTTTTCTGAACTGACGCCACTGGGACAGTCCCACATTTCCATGACTTTTCAGTCCCACAACCATTGGTGTAAAAGGTACTTCATTTTTTTAATTAAGTAAAAGTATCAATACTGAAATGCAGCTTTTGAAAATAGCAGATCTACAAGCTCACGATACGTCTCATCACGACGCATTGTGAGCTTTTAGATCGGCTATTTTCAAATGGCCAAAATGTATATAGGGTTGAAGTGGTTAATGTATGTTTTGCAATGATAATCAAAAACTAAAGTTTTCAAATAAATGTAGTGGAGTAAAAGTACAATATTTGGATCCTAGATGTAGTGGAGTAGAAGTAAAAGTTGGAAATTGGAATTACTCAAGTAAAGTACAAATAACTCAAAAGTGTACTGTAAATGTGTTACGTAAATGTACTTAGTTACTGTACACCACTGCCCACAACTTGACACGTTGTCCCACTTGTAACTGGCATTGATTGATTGATTGATTGAATACTTTATTAGAAGTTTGCATAGGAAAAGGTACAGTTTCATGACGGTACAGTTCACTGGTACAAGGTCTACTAAAAGGAGATCCTAGAAAACACTAAGCTTGTTTCCATAAGAAACCATTGAAGTATCTCATATAACATTGAACAGACACGCAGGCAGGCTCCAGTAATACATGTGCAGGTATTGAGGTGTGGTTAGTGTTAATTCACAGCAAGCTAGACTGGTCACACTGGACACAGCACTGCTCTAGCAGTGTGTGAATACATTATAGGGGTACCGTAGGATATACTCCTAATAGTTGGCTTTCCGTTGTAAATCTCTCTCATTGTCTCTTTTTTCTGCAATCCATGTTTATATGAGAAATATTCCCTTGGCTACAGCAGGATAATAACAAAATTACAGGCATTATTAGGGTTATTATCTTATATATGACATCAAAGCATTTAATAGCAACTTAAGTAATAAGTTGCCCTCCCATCCCAAATCGTAGCCTACTTCTGTCCCTCAAATGAACAGTTTGGATCTGGCCCCAACCCTCCCCTATTCTGGGGAAAACATTTTTTGCCAAAACAAAAAGCCAATCTACAAGCTCACGCTAGTGGCTCATGCTGTTGAGTCACTATTTCATCATCACCCCTGGGCCAGATGTCACCACTGAGAAACACACACCTGTCTTTGCTTGCCCAGCTCATGTTTAATTTGCGCACCTGAAACGTCCGCCTACCGATATGTCTGGACACTTCTGAATGCAAGGAGGCTGCAAGAACACCGGCGAGAACACAAAGCCACACCCACTGCTTTAGACACCAATCATGTCACCACCGAAGTACGAAGGACCGCCCTGAAGACTTTGGATTGGTTCTGGATTGCATTTCTTTTCTTTTTTTTTTACTCTATTGTTTCCACCCAGATGACATCATTATCTAGTTGAATGAAGTCACTTGTTATTTTCCAGCTCACAAACAAACTGTTCCTCTATGCAGTGTTTCTCAACCTGTGGGTCGGGAACCCCAGGGGGGTCCCCAAAATATTTTGGGGGATCCCCTGATGATTAACCTAATGTGCAACATTGTTATATCACTAAACAGTAAACAAACCAACATAAGTGTAAGTCTATGGGTATCTGCACACATAAAATGACAAATTGACAATGGACTATTTAATAACTCTAAAATGACAAATTAAACATTGGCCAAATTGTCAAATATTAGAGGGAGAAATTGGGAAAATAGCCGATCTACATGCACAGTCACAACGCCTCACAACGTGGACTGTGAACATGTAGCTTGTCTATTTTCACAATAGAACTGTGTTATACAACATGTAATGCCTCAACTCTTAGTGCTTGTCAGGGTAATTATATGATAATTTTGGGGGTTGTGGGCTGAAAAGGTTGAGAACCACTGCTCTAGGGGACACAAAGGATGACACTGACTGTTATTCTTGCTACATATGTACCACTAACACAATGGATGAATGAAAATAGACGATCTACAAGCTTACAATGTGTCGCATTGTGAGCATGTGAAATGTGACATTCTGCATAATGAGCACTTTCTACTTTAGGTACTTTAAGTATTTTGATACCAGTACTTTTGTACAACTATTCAAGTCAATTTTGAAATCCTGACTTTTACTTGTAGAGCAGGGTTCCCTGCGGGCCATTTGTGGCCCATGGGGGGAGGTTCTGTCCGGTCCCCACCAACCCCAGTAAAAATATATATATATTTTGGGGGACCAGCAGGTATAGTGAGTGCAATAACCTTACCATAATCACAGTAATCCTTAATCATTTTCAATCATATTCAAGCCAGCTTTAGAGAGAAATGAGACAAGGTGTGTGTATCTGTGTCCAGCTGAAGCCAGCAAGTAGTTGACAGCCCCTCGTTAATGGATCAAAGGAAGGCAATTATGTCTCTCCACTGTCAACTGGCTGCTGTCATACAGATGCATACTTTTCAAGCAGACTGGTTAATTGGTTCTTAACTTTTTTTCCCTCAACTTTAAGGGGTGCATTTCTTATAATAATGGTGATGGTATAAGACAAGAGCAGTAACAACACTGTCATTGGAGTAGCGGGAACGCCGCTGTCAATTCTTTTTTCGTATGTACGATTAAGTTATAATTGTTGTTGGACATAGTGAAATGTAAAAGAACGTAATTTATGTTGAACAACTCACAGGCTTATTATATTATCACTTGGCCTGGTTAAAGAAGGAACAATATTGACTGGTTGAAATGACTGCAGGTGCACTGGAAACTTTGCAAGCTTTTAGGGGCCTCTTTGTGGTTATGCATTTCCTGTGTTTGAAGTAGGGATGGCCAAATGGAGATTTTTTCTTAACCGATAACCGAAAGGCCTTATCAGTTAATTAACCGTTAACCGTTAAGGAAATGTGTTCAAAAATGCGCTATTTTTGCGATTTAAAAAGGGAAAATACACCCGTTTTTCCCCATAATAAAGTGCCATATTTACACATTACAAACAATAAAACTAGGAGAAACAAGAATACAAATGTTTTCTAAGAGAAATATGTTTTTTCAAAGAAACCGTGGGATTGAAATGATCAATCTGTAATGTGATGCGCTTTCGCCAGGCAGTGACGTGCGCACATACAGCAAAGGGGGCTGGAGCCCTTAACTTTTATCAACAGAATTGTCCACCAAAAGGCCCTTCAGCCCATGCCTCTCTAACATTCTGTGCACTGACTGCACTCCCTGGCTATCGCCTAACAAAACATCTGCAGCGAGATGCTCGCATGTAGAGCAATAACTTTCAATCGTATGGCTTTTGGAATGGTTGAATCGGCTAAACGTGATGTCAATTTCATTCATTTTCTTCTCTCTCGGCCGTGTTTTGTGTGTGCTGATGCAGCGATCATTGAATTTGCGACTCTGAGCCGTGTTATTTTCGCATATCCTAGGCTACTCTGTAACCAAGACGACTTTAGCGTTCCTCACGTCGTCAACATGTAACATTAGAACGTTGAGTTTTAAGCTCTTCTTAACGGGATTCAATGTGACGGGGGTCTGTTTTGTAAAATCCAATCGACGACTGAGCATTTGTTGAATAAGTCAGCGTGTACGACTCCAAAATCAAGCAGCGTCGCAGCCTCGCAGTTGCGTGAATGGATGTTACACAGACATCGGTGTCCCAGAAATGTGTGACTACAGGCTACAGCGCGTATATAGTTGCATGGTTGATGACTTGATGTTGCGTATATATTGGTGTACGGGGCTTTTGGTGTGACACATGGGTTGATTTCCTTTTTCTTTTCTTTCTTATCGGTCAAAATTGACCGTTAGTGCTTACCGGTAACCAATTTCTTATCGGTTTAACGGTAACGGTTAGCCGTTGGCCATCCCTAGTTTGAAGTACATACACTGTGTAGTGTGTACGTGACATACAGCCTGTATTTTTGAGACATGCCATGTCTATTTCCATCACCGATCAGCGCATACTGCATACCTCAGATATGGCTATGTCTGAAAAAGATGCGAATTAACTTCCTTTTGTGTGTGTGTGAGTACGCACACCTACGTGCACACACGCACACATACATATGTCTGGGGAACTTCCCTGAGATCGAACCACCGTATATAAGGGCTCACACAAGAGCGTCTTTTAGGCTTTTTGGGGGATTTTTGAGCGGTGGTCACGCCGCTCCTATACGTGGCCGTGTGTGTAGACGTACGTGTATGTATGTATGTGGGTGGGTGCGTCTGTATGTAGCCTACAGTACCTTTTATGACCACACATGTTAAGGGAGGGGCGCTGTTTTCAGGCCAGGCCAGGCCAGGCACACACACACACACGCACACACACACACACACACACACACACACACACAGGGGGGAAGGGGGGAGGGGGGGGGGGGGGTTGGTGGGTAAGAGGGTGCTGTT
Organism: Nannobrachium achirus; assembly: GCF_963921795.1. Taxonomy (NCBI): domain Eukaryota; kingdom Metazoa; phylum Chordata; class Actinopteri; order Myctophiformes; family Myctophidae; genus Nannobrachium; species Nannobrachium achirus. The sequence goes on along the minus strand of NC_137827.1, from coordinate 57,440,266 downwards.
GAGACTAGCCTGGGGGGGGGGGGGGGGGGTTCATAGATCTAGAACACATAGAATTCATAGATATAGAACACAGAATATGTACAGTACAGTACAGTTAGGTAAAGTAGAGTACAGTATACAGTACAGTTAGGTACAGTATACAGTACAGTAAAGTACAGTAAGGTAATACGCAGTTATTACTGTTGTTTGAGCACGCCCGAGTTTTTTCAAAACTTTTTTTTCCAAATCTTTTTTTTTTTTTCAAAAACTTTTTTTTTTTCAAAAACTTTTTTTTTTTCAAAAAACTTTTTTTTTTTCAAAAAAAAAAAAAAAGTTAGTGGGTAAACCACCGCTCAGTTCACACGGGTGTGATTTTTGGAGGACGGAGGGCTTCGGCCCTGCCGGGTCCTTTGCCCCTTTGCACTCTTTTTGGGGGATTCTTCTCTTGCACCTTGCTCAGATCTCAAGCAGTTGGTTCCACATGGAGGAAGGTAAAATTGACTTACATTAAAATTAAATTATTTTGAGATTAAGCCTATTTGGCGTTAAATATTATACATTTTTGGAACTATCAAATTTAGACTGGCCTGTAACTAAGGCTAAATCTATTGGAACCTCCTGCTTTTAAATCTAAATTCTGAATTATTTTAGAACAAGCCTAATTTAAGGCATTGGTAAATCCTGATTGATTTTCTATTCTTTTGTATTTGCATTTGTATTGTTAAATACACATGTGTAATACCGCTGAGCAAATAAAAGGAAGCTTTTAAACTTCCAAAAAGCCTCATTTTCTGAATTTTAGAGTGCTATAAGGATAAATAGACTTGGTCTTCTTTAGGAGAAGAAGCAATACCTATCTGTGAAATGTATTACCATACCGCTTTCAGGGGAGCCCCCTGGCCCCCCTGTTACGGTCAATATTGTGTACAATCAACATAGTCATGTATTCTACTCCAGGGCCTCCTCTCCCCTTAATCCATCCCTGTGTACAAGGCTGTGTATGCCCTGGCCCCTGTAATGCCCTCTGTGACAAGTTGCAATGTGCCAGGAAGTGGGCTTTCATGTGGGCACAGCAGTTTGCACAGTACTGCCATTTCAGGTGTAATAGCCCCTTACTTTGAAAGGATGAGTTTTCCAAGCTACCACGCCACTTCCTTCCATAGGCTTTCGCTCTCATTTTGAAGGGCCAGGCGTGAATTTTTGTCACTTTTCTTTTTTCAACCCGACCCAGAACTAGTTAGGAAGCTAGGTGTGATAGCAACAAGCAGTAGAAAGCCATCATTGGAGCGCTATTTTGCCGTGAAAAATGCCAGCCTTGGGATCAAAATGTAATTTTTCGAGAAATGAGGCCTCTTTATTCAAAGATCAATGGGTTTCTATGGAGGATTAGTACTTTCAGTGCACGTCAACGTCCACTGTAAACAACCCACCGCCATTAGCGATCACCACTGGACAGCCCAAACGTACAGTAAGTCATAACAAGTTTACTGTATTTACAGTGAGTTTGACAAGCTGACATGTCAACAGCAGTATGTAGTTAAACCTTTCATTGACGAGCTGACACGTCAACGGCAAGAGTGTTAATGTACAGTGTTTATATAGGGTGTGCCAAATGTAGTTCTAAGAGCGGCCATTTCTTGGGTAAACACAGCCTTACACAGGTGTTCTGATTGGAGTAAAGCATTAGTTCTATGCAATCAAACAATTGAAACACCTGTGTTTTGACCCAAGAAATGGCCGCTAAGGACTACAATGACGTAGCCGCTGGCACACACTATAACCAAATGTACTTAAAGTACCCATAGTAGAAAATACTGATTCAATGACGTACAGTGGACAAATCACTGCCAATGTCCGTTGAGATAGTATCATTGGGTCACATCTAACTATGAATTTACCGAATGTCTGACATCACAGACTGGCCTGGAGATGAGTATGGGCATAACGATCTGCCCAGCGGGTACTCCAACATTACTTCTGAGACTCCTACCGTACATTCAATAAAGCAATAAGCCACAAGAGGCGAGTGGTTACCGGGGGAGTATACACCGGCTGAGAGGCGTTGGGAAACAAGAGGCGTCAGCCGAGTGTTTCCGACCCTCTCAGCCGGTGTATACTACCCCGGTAACCACAAGCCTTGCGTGGCTTATTGCTTTTCTAAAACGGTCACAATACTGCAACATGAAAATCATAGCATTGCATTATTTAAAGAAAAGTACACTTCTCCGCCACCAGGAAGAGACATGTCCTTGCGTTTACCAGCCACAAACGGGACTTACGGAAGCCAGTGTGTGTTTACAAAGTCACATCATTCAAAAGAAAAAATAGGGAAACAACACTTGTGTTAGATCAGTCTCATGTTAAGAAGTTAAGAACCATATTCGATCCATACACATGTTTATTTTCATCCAGATTTAGCTGCTATGTGGGTGAACATCACATCAAAAACGCTAGCATAGCAACTTAAGCTAAACAGCCGAGTGGTGCCTGGAGAATAGAGGGCGCTTGTTGAAACGCTGCACCGCGATACGCCACGTCGCCGAAACGGCTCTGTTTTTAACATTTCTACTACAAATTTTAAGTTTTATCTTTTAGACATGATAGTTTTAACGGTTGGCTCTTCATACATTCACTCAACTCAACGATCGGCGACGTTGTTTAAGAGTTACAGCCACTTTCGCCTCACCTGCTACCGGCTTTTTTGCTAGCCAGCCAGCCAGCCAGCTCCAGCAGTCTCTGACAGCTAGCCTGCCTAGGCTACAACACCAGCAGAGTGATCACCTCATCGGCTTACCCAACGCCACTACATCGCAAAAGGCCTTGCGGGTAAGTCTCGAACTGGACCTGCTTATTGCTGTCATACACATTCAACACAGTGGGCCAATTTACGTGGCCCTGCGGGTACGTTCCGCTCCAAACGACTCGCTGACATTTAGTGTCACATCATACACCAGCACCTCTAAACCACCAAAGACACTTTTACTGGCCATAGTTGTTTTTTATCCCCAGAACCCACCAGAATGACATCGCCACCTACCTCACACTCCGGCTGTGAAAGCTGCCTCCGGATGTCCCAGAAAGTATCGGAGCTGGAATTCAGAATCTCCCGCCTGCATCAGATCAGAGACGACGAGCTCCTCATCGACTCTATGGTCTCCACGATCCACGCTGGGCCCGACTTCACTGCCCCTGCCACCGGACCGTCCGCGGATGCCTCCGACTCCGAGGTGTCCAGTGGAGTCCCAGCGCCGCCGGTGCCCAAGCCCCATTACGATGACACCCTCCCGGCGGACGTCCCTGGACCAGTACTGGCCGTCTCCAGCCGCCCTGTTTCGACGGTCCAAGTAGCCGCGCTGGACGACACCCTCCCAGCGCGTCCGTATGCTGTCAGTCCCCAGGCTCGGGGGATTACTGCGCGGCTGCCCATGTCCCCTCCCCCGGCTAGCTCCACTCCGGCTCCAGCCTGGAGGGTGGCCGGCCGGGGTCGGGGCAAGAAATGCACTCGTCCTCTCTCACCCATACCCAACAGTAGAAAAAATCTCCCCATCACGATCACGCAATCTCGCACATCAAATGGCCAAAAAATCTCCCCACATGCTCCTGGCCCGGCCTCCGCTCGCCGTAAACTCCTGCGGGCAGCAATTGTCAGACACTCGGGGGCTCCCCCTTCCTCCACGGCTGGTGATGATCTCCAGGCGCGACCACTGCCAGCCGCCGCAGGCCCACCCTCCCCCAAACCGTCCTTGTTGCATCCCCCCGTGTCCACTCCGCTCCCTTTGATTACCCCCACCATGGCCATAATCGGCGACAGTATAATAAAGCACGTTAAATATGTAAATGCGATAACGCACTGTTTTCCTGGTGCAACCACCAGTGACATCCTAATTAAGCTCCCCGTAATCCTGGCCGCTCTCCCGTCCACAGTCACCATCATCATCCTCCACATAGGGACGAACGATCGTCAGTCCGTAAAATGCAGGTCTAATTTCCAAAGAATATTCACGCTCCTCAGAAATGTAGGTCTATCCATCCACATCTCGGGTCCACTATCCACGCTGGAACGCGGCGACATTCGTTTCAGCCGTGTGATGTACTTGCACTATTGGCTGCAATCCGCCTGTCATTTCGCTAGTTTTCACTACATCCACAACCTTTTCCTATTCTGGAACCAATCCTCCCTCTTCACAGCTGACGGTTTGCACCCGAGCAGACTTGGCTGTGGAATACTTATAAATAATCTCCGCCGTTCTGTGGCTGCCTTTAGATCACAACCACAACAATGTTGACTTTCTGTTTCGTCTGACCCGGCTACACACACCCCTGCCATGACCACCTCCGGTCAAACGCAACCAAGTGTCCACCCCCTGCCAATCACCTAAAAAATGCTTGCCTGTTCATCCCTCCCGCCATATAAACAGCTCTACCGCCACCCAATTTTCCTCCTCCTACACAGCTGCCCCTCACACTGTTACCATCGAGGCTCCCCCCCCCAACCTGAGCACTGACGACCTTGTCTCCCTCTTTAACTCCACCTGTCTGAGCATCCTTGACACCATCGCCCCTCTCAAACCCAGACAGTCTAAACCGCACCTACAGCCCTGGCTGAATGATGACACCCGTGCCGCCAGGCAAGTCTGTAGACGCGCAGAGCGTAAATGGAAAAAAGATAAGCTCCAAGTCTCATACGAAATGCTGGGTAGCTCCCTGACCGCCTACCAAGCCACTGTCACTGCTGCTAGAACCCAGTATTACTCAAATCTTATAACCAAAAACTGCCATAGACCAAAAATTCTGTTTGACACCATAAACCTTATTCTCACCCCCACAGTTAACGCAAATCAGGATGTCTCCCACACCACCTGCGAAGTTTTCATGCAGTTTTTCATAAACAAGGTAGCTGTTATCAGGTCTAACATTCAATCAACCCCTAGTAACCACCTCACCTATACCACGCCAATTGCCACCCTATCCCACTTCCAGCCTATAACTCTCTCCTCCCTGCTGACCACTGTCTCTCACATGAAATCCACAACCTGCTCCGTTGACATCATTCCCTCACACCTAACAAAGGAGGCATTCGACAGCCTTGGCCCCAGCGTCCTGTCCATTATAAACAGATGCCTGATCTCAGGCCATGTCCCGTCATATTTCAAACACGCCATAGTCCAACCCATCTTAAAAAAAACCAGCCTAGATCCCACAGTTCCAGCAAACTTCCGTCCAATTTCAAAACTCCCTTTCTTGTCCAAAGTCCTGGAGAAGGTTGTGCTTTCACAACTCCAATTATTTCTAGAAGCAAATTCCTCCCTTGAGGTTTTTCAGTCAGGGTTTCGTCCATTACACAGCACAGAAACGGCGCTCCTAAAGGTCACAAATGACCTTTTCAGGACCGTTGATCGTGGGGACTGCGCCATCCTAGTGCTGCTGGACCTCACGGCGGCTTTTGATACCGTTGACTATACCATTCTCCTCTCACGACTGGAGCGAGAGGTTGGCATCCAGGGACGTATCACTGATACGTCTGATTACTTCTACATTCAATCCATCATATACTGTGCACACCCCCGCGGGCACAGGACTAGTTTTGTTGATTCTGAGGAAGGCCTAGCGGCCGAAGCGTCAAATAAGCTACTGCATATATAAAGTGTGCACATTTCTTTTCCCCCCAGATTGTTTCTAAAGGTCGTCGCCCTCACCAAAACCTTAGTGTGTGTTACTGTTCATGTTATAGGTTACAGGACAAACACATTCATGTTGATATGTCTAGATTGCTAATGTAAGTTACGCCCTGCCTCTGCCACAGATGGGTGTTGTGAATCATTACGTAGTGCCCTATGTAACAGGGGATGGCACCACACTGTCTATAAAACATAGCAACTGGACAAAAGGAGTGGTCAGACAGAGGAGGGCAGTCATGAGGGCTTCTCCAGACATGCACCTGCGTTCATACATGTACTTGACCTTGATATTGTTCCCTTCATTCCTTGCTTTGTCTTCCTCTTCTTGTGAGTTGCAGGCACAGTTTCATCTCACCAGAATGCAAAAGGCTGGAGACATTGTTCTGGGTGGCGTGTCTCCCTTCTACCACCAGCCTGTCTATCATGAGTCGTCTTTCACCTCCAAGCCGCGGTACCCCACATGCAAAGGGTGAGTAGTATCAGATCACATCTACAATAGCATTTGAACAGGGGACTTGTTTTGATGGATACGTACTATTTGATGTTGTGTGATTCTACAATTAAGACCTGGAACGTATCCGTGTCAGATTTTAACCACTTTGAACCATTATTTTATGCTTTAACTATTACAACATAGCAGATATACAAGCTCACAGAGGCGGCACCGAGTGCCGCGCTAAGAGCCTGTAGATTGTCTATTTCTTTTTTATCATGAAAATGTGTGCACATCTTTGAATGTACAGTATATATTTTTGAGCAAACATTTGTAACGCAAAGCTTTATTTCCCAGGAACAAAATAAAGGGGGTCCGCGATCAAATACATATAATTCTAGGGATCCTTGGAATTAAAACCATTAGGATTTAGAAGACTTTTTTTAAAAGTTATCACAATTACAGTACAATTGTGTGTGTTAGTTTTATCATTCAAGCGTGGTGGTGGTCCCAGACCATGGTTTTTGCCATTAACGAGATCAACAGAAACCCCAGCCTTCTACCCAACGTGACTCTGGGATATAGAATCTATGACAGCTGTGTGCCGTTTGGAAGTGTCCCTGCAGCGTTGACGCTGGTCAGTGGGAAAGAGAAGGTGTTTCAACTGAATGAGAGCTGTGCTGGGTCCCCTCCGATGCTGGGAATCGTGACTGCGTCGCGTTCTATTCACATCTCTAGAATATTAGGTTTGTACAGAGTGCCCATGGTAAGTCATCTACTAGAACCCACCTCTACTTGTTGTATTATGTTTAATTTAGGTTTTTGATTATTCACAAATCTATGAAAAGAGAGACTTGCACAGGTGCGTCGAGGAGGAGACCAAACAATGATCAGACAAACTGAATGAGAAAACTCACGCCGTCTTCAAATGCAAAAGGAATCACAACGTTTCTGTCTTTTTTAGACTTTCATGGGGCAATCTTTATGTTCATAAACCTTCATCAGGCTGTCATAAAAAATACCTAAACGTTGTGAATCACCATTAAAACCTTTTTGTTTTGTTTTGTTTTGTTTTATATTCATTATTCACAAATCTAAAATATCGCTGTCGGACAGAAACTTTGTCTCTCCATATTTAGTTTTTCATAAATAATTGTTGTCCATGATTTGACCCTTTTATGGGCTTGTAGATCATCTATTTTTGCCATTTTCGATATGTTTTAATCGTAAAGTTTGGGAATTCTGCCATGTGGGTTTTATAAATATACATATTTAAAAAGAGTATTAAGAGCTTGTGACAATAACTAAATTAAACACATATTTATTTCTTTTTGCTTTTACATTGCCTGCAAAGTAATGCCTGTGGACATACAAGGTTTCCACCCGACACCGATAGGCCTATGCCTAATCTGGGAGAGAGAGAGGGAGGCCGGCACTGGGTGAAATGCCACTGTGTGACAATTCAATTCAACCTTTATTTCCGTCTCTCCCCTCTCTGCTCTGTTCACCTGCTCTGCTCTTAGGGAACTGCTGCCTTGAACTCTTCAGACTCCACCTAAACCCTATAGAACTACTGTAACACTCCCTCAATGACCATACATGAAGCTAGACAGCGTTTTTAGGTTTTAGAAACATTTTTTTATTTTTATTTTTTTACTGATTAGGTGCGTGGTCTACCTATGTCATTGTTTTTTCTAGATTGATATTCCTATGCATTGATATATATTGTAGTTGATGTATACTGACATATTATCTCGCTTATTATATTGATGTATTACCTGCTTATTGTAAGTCGCTTTGGATTAAAAGCCTCTGCTAAATGCCTAAATTGTAAATTGTAACTGCAGACTCACTCGTAATGTTCTGCCTGTAACCCTTCTTGCCAACTTCTCTTAGGCAGATGACAGATCCATTGTTTATCGGGAGCGTGTCACTGTTACTACATGTCATCTTTTCGACACCCGACTCTAACCTCTAACCGTAACCTCCGTGGAGTGAGTCGCTAACCCTCCGGTCAAAATGATAGGCATTCGCAAAAGCGAGATTTCCCCTGTTTATCTGGGATCCTTTTTTCTTGAGGGTCTCTCTGCATTCCGTGTGTGTGATTATTTACCATGCTGATTTGAAGTCCAAAAGTGGGAGACCAGGTTGAAAGTGGTTCATTATGTCTGTGGGTTTTATTCATATTTAACAACTGAGATGTACAAAAAAAAAAAAAGCTTGTGACTAGATTACTTTGGACACAGATTGTTATTTCAATTTACTGAAAAGTAATGCTTGTGGACAAAGTTTGCCCCCGACACCGATATGCCTAATGTTGGGAGAGAGAGAGAACGAGAGGGAGGGGGAGGACTGGGTGAATTGCTATTGTCACTGACACTGTGTTTGCAGCACCTCTGCAAACACACTAAATCCCTGCTAGCGATCAAATTATGGCTACTATCGTTTGTTCACATTTGTTTCTTAGGATCTGACCACAGAACTGGTCAATGTGCAATGGATCAATGTTCAGATCTAGATAGCATATTTGGACAGATGCTAGTTTCATGGTTTACCTGGGATCTTAGTTTCTTGGGGCACTATGCCCGTCTTTCTGAATTCTATGTATGTGCTTGCTTATTGTAAGTCGCTGTGGATGCGAGAGTCCGCTAAATGCCTTAACTGTAGTAAATTGTAGGTCATTTCTCCTCAACAATGTGGTATATTATGTAACAGATGTTTTGTGTTTTTTGGCAGATCAGTTATATTGACACCTGCGCCTGTCTGAGCGAGAGGAACCAGTTCCCGTCATTCTTTAGAACAATGCCAAGCGACGCCTTCATGGTGAACTGCTACACACAAAACATGTTGCTATCAAGTAGTTCAATGTTCCACATATTTGACAAATACCAAATGGGGGAAATCATTGTTATCATTAGGATATATTCTGCTGTGGATATAGTGCTATATTTTAAACTATTTCTCTATTGCACACAAGTAGGTATAATGTTCAATCATGCTTGAATTATTTAAACAATACGTCAAATAGTTTGAAGTGACTCTGTACTTCACTAGATAATAATTTCCGAGTTGATAATAGCTGAAAATTGAGATTGAGACCAGACGAAGAGCTTAGACTCATACCAGCCAACTCTCCTGCATTTTGCAAGAGACTCCTTTTATTTGACCATTTCTCCTGCACGACTGCTGTGGTGTGTTTCTCTCTCTCTCTCTCTCTCTCTCTCTCTCCCCGAATTCCCCGTGAGCAGCCCCGTTGGGGTGGTCAAGTGGTCATTTTTGCACTTTTTGGCGGCGGCACTGGTGGTCTGAGGTTGGCAAGTATTTCAAGTCTAAGACTTGAAACGTCACTCCATAAACTGGATTGGAGTACATGAGTGTGCCGGTTGTATTCTTTGTCTTTATGATAATTCCTAACCAAGCACCTCAAGAAATAGCTCTGGTCCATAGCGTTAGTGGAGTTCTCCCTAACGCTATGTTCCTCTACATCCCAAATCCTTGGCAAATCCGGATAGACCCGTCTGGTCCGAAAATAACAAAAACTGTTTCGCCCCTCACCAAACCAAAGGTATCTGTGGACAGTTGAAAGCTTACTCTACTTAGTGGACGCGGTCTGAGCCCCCCACCACACGATTAAAATACATTTCTAGGGCAAAATGAAAAATATTCTACCGGATAGAGACCCCATTTCTCATAGTTTTTCACTATTTGTCGTCACCATCAGGGTCACAACTCACTACTGCCGCGAAGATCAGAGGACCTAATTACACAGAGCATTGTCTCATTTGGTGTTATACAACTCTGCGACGTTGGAAGCGCCTTCAACCAGTGTCTCCATCCGGTAGAATATTTTTCATTTAGCCCTAGAAATTTATTTTAAGCGTGTGGTGGGGGGCTCAGATCACGTCCACTAAGTAGAGTAAGCTTTCAACTGTCCAATGATACCTTTGGTTTGGTGAGGGGCGAAACAGTTTTTGTTATTTTCGGACGACGGGTCTTTCCGGATTTGCCAAGGATTCGGGAGGTAGAGGAACATAGCGTTAGGGAGAACTCCACTAACGCTATGGACCAGATCTACTCAAGAAAGTGATTTCATTCGCTTTTATACATTTACTGGAGGAACATTTATGAATGGGTATTTTTTTATGGTGTGGTATTGCTACTATTACATTAAAGTAAAAATCACTCTATTCTTTATCCAATCAGGTGCGAGCTATGCTCCGGATTCTGAAGCAGTTCGGGTGGACCTGGGTAGGGGTATTATTTCTTGACAACGAAGCTACGAGTAACCCTGCCCAGTCCTTCCAGTCTGAGCTGGTAAAGTCTGGTGTGGGTTGTGTGGCCTATGTGGAGGTTCTGCCGTATGACCTAAGGAAGAGTGACCCGGTTGAACTACAGAGGATTGTCGCTTTGATGAAGAAATCCACATCCCGAGTGGTCATTCCATTTGTATACGGGCCCCATATGAATAACCTCATGGAAGAGGTTGGTGTCAAGATTCAGGCCTCTATTTTGATTGTCCTGATTGATTGATTGATTGATTGATTGATTGATTGATTGATTGATTGATTGAAGACTTTATTAGAAGTTTGCATAGAAAAGGGTACAGTTTCATGACGGTACAGTTCACTGGTACAATAGAAAAGACTAAGCTTATTTCCATAGGAAACCATTGAAGTATCTCATATAACATTGAATGACAGACGGATAGAACACAGTACTATGCAGTAGATAGAATAAAAATAAAATAAACAGTGCAAAATATATATACAGTAGGTAAATACAAAAGGGTTGAGGGGACGCTGGGCTAGGTTTGTTATTGCCAGTTGCGAATGGCTGCCGCCTGTAAGTGGTTTTCAGGGCGATTTTAAAGGATGCTAGGGAACCACACTCCTTTAAGGCCTTCGGTAGGGCGTTCCACATTTTGGTTGTAGGCCTATAGCAGAAGAACGAGTTTCACCCTTTGTTTGAGTTGACTTTGGGTTGAACGTGATCTGTGCCGCTGCCTCTGGTGTTGTAATTGTGGATGTCCTTAACGTTTATAAAGTATTTTGCCAGGTACATGGGTATCTTAGTGTATCTTGTACACCAGGCCCATTGCAAGTTTCTGTAGTCATCTAACCTGAGCCACCCCACTCTTAACTGGTGAGTGGTGTCTTAAGTACCGGCTCTTATGCCTTAACTTAAAGGCCTGTCATACTGTCACTGACCACCAAACTTTTCTTCTGAAAGGACCGGTTCAACTACAAAATGACATCACTTGCATCTTCTGAAAAGCATTAAACCGAACTAGAAAATATTGTTCCTTCGAAACAATTGTGGGCTCGCTTCAAGCCAGAAAACAATGGCTAAAAAAGTACAAAATGTCAAGATTACCTTTCGTTCCGATCCGCCTTACCATGGCGACGTAATCGGCAAAAAACAACGCTTAATTGTCCCCATTGACTTATAATGGGACAATGCAAGAAATCACAATCAAGTATTTTTCTCTTGCAAAGCATAGGAGCTACAGTTTCAAACCTCGGAGAGAAGATTCATAATGATTTTAAGAATGTATCGAAAAATAATTACATCACTCGGCCTCATGGTGGCGCTATAACAGCCCACTTTACCTTTTGCCCCCGTAACTCTTGAACTCCCCATATAGGCCCATTTGCGCCAGGCTAGATTTTGTGCCATTTTGAATTATCTCCAAAACACACTTTTTGCTCTTTTTCCTACATATTCTTTTCAGATGTCACAAAAATCGGTACACATGATCTATGAACCCATGCAATAAACATACTCAAGGGATATTTTGATAGTCCTTAACGTTCGTTCGTAACGGGCTTCCAAAGTTAGCGAGAGGGACCCGTTTCGCAAACAATATCCATAAATCACAAACAAAAGGTTGAGTCAACACTGAATTTCAACCACAGGTCGGGGGTGGCATACTCAACGAATCCCCAAAAGCATTTCCACTCGGCCTCATGGTGGCGCTATAACGGCCCACTTGCCTCGTAACTCTTGAACCGTAGGTCGGAAAATTACATTTTTTTCCCCCTGGATTCTTTGGGTCAAGACCTCCCCATATAGGCCCCGCCTATTTGCGTCAGGATAGATTTTCCGCCATTTAGAATTTTCTCCAAAACACACTTTTTTTTGTGTCCTTTTCCTACATATTCTCGTCAAATGTCACAAAAATGCGTACACGTATCTATGAACCCATGCAATGAACATAGTCAAGGGGTATTTCGATAGTCCATACCGTTCGTTCGTAACGGGCTGCCAAATTTAGCGGGAGGGGCCTGTTTGGCAAAAAAATAGCCATAAATCACAAACAAAAGGTCGAGTCAACACTGAATTTTAACCACAGGTCGAGGGTGGCATACTCAACAGATCCCCAAAAGCATTTCCACTTCGACCCATAGGAGGCGTCACAAACGCGCAAAACGTAACCGTTTCGTGCCAGAACGCGTTTTTCAGGGGGACTGACCCTCTCAAAACAAAACATAGACAACTTGGTGGATTGTCTCACCGTCCAAACCGCTACACAAGGTTGCACATTTAGCGATCTGCAGGCACACTTGTAAAAATGTACTCTGTCAATTCTAGTTATTATTATTATTTTATAATTTTTTGTGTGCACTTCATAGGCATGTTAGATAAAGGTCCTTAGATTGTGTGTAGAATGTTTTATGCAAATTGCTAAAAAATAAATCCTAGAATAAAAACTTAAGCGTTTCACAAATGCTCAAAATGATATAGCGCCCCCCTTTGGCCAATTGGGGTAAGATTGGTTTTAGTGATATTTGGACTAACACTCTACATCTTTGCCTAATGCCATGAACATGTTACTTTGCATGTATGATTTAGAGGTAGAAGAATAATTTGCATAAAACTGCAATATTCATTGAATTATTAAAAAAAAAGCATGTTTCAATGTTAAAGAAATCCGATCTGACAGATCTTTAGATATTGGTCCAAAGTTCATGTAAAAAAAGTTTTGTGCACGTGACGCGAAAATTCCAGAATAAAAGTGGGTTTACGCGTTTTACAAACTGCTCAAAATGGCGGAAAATCGAAGGGCGGAGCTTACTTAACAATGACACAGATGTCTTCCGCTTGAGTCAAAGCACGCGTGGAACAAGTTGCATGTCTTCAAACGAAACGAGTCATGACTTATGCCTGTTTGAAGTTTGAATTTTCAAACGCTTCGTATAGCGCCCCCCCTTTGGCCAATTGGGATAAGATTGGTTTCAGTGATATTTTGACTAACCATCTTTGCCAAATGCCATGAACGTGTGATATTTTGGCAAACCATCTTTGCCAAATGCCATGAACGTGGAGACGCATACGTGTATACAGGTTTCATGGCTGTACCTCAAACAGAGCATGAGCTCTACCTGTTCAAAGTTCGCACTTTCGAAGGCTTCCTACAGCGCCACCATTTGGTCGATTGCTGTAAAAAATAATAGCGCACGTCGCCACTGTAAGCTGAACACATTGATGTTTTTATTTTCATTTTCTGCCTGAGTATGTAGGAGTAGAAAGGAACTGAAGTTTTGAGGAGAACTTGATATGACTATTATAGTATAGAAACTAGAAAATATTGTTCCTTCGAAACAATTGTGGGCTCGCTTCAAGCCAGAAAACAATGGCTATAAAAGTACAAAATGTCAATATCGCAGGCAGTGCTCTCTTTGACGTTACTGAAGTCAAAGATTGGTCCATTTTGTTCCAAAAATGTGTTGTGCAAAAGTTGACCCGCTGGTGGCGCTATAACAGGCCAATGTAAGAAGGGTGGTATCTGTTCCTTGACCTATTGGGAATTTGCTTTTAAGATTTCATGCACATTGCAGGCTGTGTTCATGATTTGAGGTGTTTTTGGCTTTGGCCACTTTATCGCTGCTTGCAGCTATATTTATTATTATTTTTTTTTTGTGTGCGTGCACTTCATAGGCATATTAGATAAAAGTCCTTAGATTGTGTGTAGAATGTTTCATGCAAATTGCTAAAAAAAATCCTAACGGGTTTAAGCGTTTCACAAACTGCTCAAAATGATATAGAAAGGAACCGAAGTTCCCGTCTACTGTCTGTCTGTCTGTCTGTCTGTCTGACTGACTGCCTGCCTGATAGATAAATAATGACAATATCTAAAGTGTTACTAGAACATTTGCAATTTGTGAAATTGCGAGTGTGGTTGCCCGCCCCGCCCTGGCGCGAGTCGCGGGGATGCGCCGCCGGGACCCAGAGGAAAACGCCGGGGCCCGAGGGAGACGATGTCGGGACGGATACCGTCGGGGGCGCGCAATGTGCGATTCTGAAAGGTACCGTTCGGATCCTGCGTTTGTGATGTAAGGATAAGGCGTCTTGTTTTTAAGAAATGGGCTCCTCCCACAAGTTTCGCCAAGCAATTGCGTTGTTCTGTCGCTCCCGAGATCCTTTGTGTTTCGTTTTGAGAGGGTCGTTCCCCATGAAAAACAAGTTTTGGCACGAAACGGTTACGTTTTGCGCGTTCGTGGCGCCCCCTCTGGGTCGAAGTGGAACTGCTTTTGGGAATTCGTTGAGTATACCACCCGCGACTTGTGGTTAAAATTTGGTGTTGACTGGACGTTTCGTTCGTGATTCATGGCTATTTTTTGCAAAACAGGCACCTCCCGTTAACTTTGGAAGCCTGTTACGGACGAACGGTATGGACTATCGAAATATTGCTTGAATATGTTTATCGCATCGGTGCAGAGATATTGTGTACCGATTTTTGTGACATTTGGAGAAAATATGTGGGAAAAGGAGCAAAAAGTGTGTTTTGAAGAAAATTCAAAATGGCGGAAAATGTCGGCGCAAATGGGCGGGGCCTATATGGGGAGATTCATCATTACCCAAGAAATCCAGGGAAAAAATATTTTTAATTTTCCGACCTACAGTTCAAGAGTTATAGGCCAAAACGTAAAGTGGGCTGTTATAGCACCACCATGAGGCAGACTGATGTAATCATTTTTTAATACATTCTAGGAATTATTATAAATCTTCCCCCCTAATATTGTAAATTTAGGCCTTACGGTTTCCGAGAAATAAATACTTGAGCGGCAGAATTTTCGATTCCCATTATAAGTCAATGGGGAAAATTAATTCACTAATAAATTAATATCAATTAAACTATACAACCTTTCTCTTAGCAAAATGATAGCACACGATTCCTGATGAATCCGGTCGATTTGACATATGGCGCGAGTGTGTAGCGCAAAAACTGTGGGAGGAGATAGCGGCCAAACTTTTGTCACTCTAGTAAGTCATAAAGTTTCCCCAGGACTATAGTGTGTTGCCCTGTTAGGGCAACCACACTAACTAGAATTGACAGAGTCAATTTTTACAAGTGTGCCTGCAGCTCGCTTAATGTGCAACCTTGTGTAGCGGTTTGGACGGTGAGAGAATCCACCAAGTTGTCTGTGTTTCGTTTTGAGAGGGTCGGCCCCCCTGAAAAACGCGTTCTGGCACGAAACGGTTACGTTTTGCGTGTTTGTGACGCCTCCTATGGGTCGAAATGGAAATGCTTTTGGGGATCTGTTGAGTATGCCACCCGCGACCTGTGGTTAAAATTCAGTGTTGACTCGACCTTTTGTTTGTGATTTATGGCTATTTTTTGCCAAACGGGCCCCTCACGCTAAATTTGGCAGCCCGTTACGAACGAACGGTATGGACTATCGAAATACCCCTTGACTATGTTCATTGCATGGGTTCATAGATCATGTGTACCCATTTGTGACATTTAACGAAAATATGTAGGAAAAGGAGCAAAAAGTGTGTTTTGGAGAAAATTCAAAATGGCGGAAATTCATCCTGACGCATCCTGACAATTCATTCTTAAAATCATTATGAATCTCCTCTCTGAGGTTTGAAACTGTAGCCCCTATGGTTTGCGAGAGAAAAATACTTGAATGTGAATTTTTGCATTGTCCCATTATAAGTCAATGGGGACAATTAAGCACAGTTTTTTGCCGATTATGTTGCCACGGTTACGCGGATCGGAAAGAAAATTAATAGCACACAATTCCAGGCCGAGCCGCACGTTTTGATGTATATATTGCGGGGGTGGCGTAAATGGTGCAGCACTAGTCATGTGCCAAACTTTGGGGAAACCCTTCCTCTGTCTGTCTGTCTGCCTACCTGCCTGCCTGCATGCCTGGCTTAAGTATGAACGAGTACAATAAGTGTTTTGCCATTGCATGGCAGGCACACTTAATAAATAATGACAATATCTAAAGTGTAATTAGAGTTCGGAAAGCGACTTTCCGACGAAAAGTTTGGTGGTCGGAGACAGTATAGGCAGGCCTTTAAGTTAAGGCATAAGAGCTGGTACTTAAGACAATCAAAATAGAGCCCTCAGCGTCACATATTGAAGTGAACAATATACTGACACATACACACACATACAAACACACACATTTGATTGATTGATTGATTGATTGATTGATTGATTGATTGATTGATTAATTGAAGACTTTATTAGAGGTTTGCATAGGAAAAGGTACAGTTTTATGACAGTACAGTTCGCTGGTACAAGGTCAACTAAGAGGATACACCCAAAAAAGCCTATGACATCCTTTTTTTTCATTTGATATACTTTTTTTTTTTATTCATAAGAGTTAAACATTGAATGACAGACAGATAGAACACAGTACTATGTGGAAGATATCATCAGAAAAAAACAATTGTAAAACACAATGCCAAATCAATGGTATTTACAATATACGTCAGGAGGAGGTAAGGATAGGCTTTGTGTCATTTACCAGGTTAAAGTAGCAGCTGCCTCTAAGTGGCTTTTCGGTGCTGTTTTGAAGGAAGGTATGGATTTACACTCCTTTAAAGGTGATACACCATGCATTTAAAAAGTATTTATGTCATATTTTTATGTCCCAAAAACGTTTTTCAAAAGGTTTGAGGCTAAATTACCACTCCTGAATAGAGAGCCTCTCTCATTTAGTCAGGCGGAAATTCTGAAAAAAGGCCTTCTATAAGCAGGTTAGAGGCATTTGGACGTAAAAGTGGGGAACCAGGCCATTTTACATAATTCAGGGGTGCAGAATGTGAAAAACCTGGTAACCTGGTAACCTGGTAAAAACCTTGGTAACCTGGTTACCAATCAAAATTTTTAGTTTTTGACCTTCTAATTTGCATAACAAAGTGGCTACCGAATTGTACATTTTGAACTATTTATTCAAGCAATATTTCTCATTGAAAAAACTTTTCATCATTTTATCATATAATCATGGTTTTGCAAATACCTAGGACAGTTTTTGAGTTGCTTGATTCAGTTTATATTTAGATATTTGATATTCATTTTATCAGACACGCCCCCTTCCTATACAAACCCATTGTAACTTCAAACTCCATTTTAACCATGATAGATTTAATGAAAACACACATCCTTTTTTCTGATGACACCTGACGCCCTCCTAATACGTGAGCAGTGTTCTTTCGATAACTCCTTTAATTTATTTTTAATAATTTCTTTTTTGTATTTATTTATTTTTCATTTTCCCAAATAATTATTAAAAAGAAACTAAAAAAGTTATCGAAAAAAAAAACACTGCCTGTTCGTGTATTAAGAGGGCGTCAGGAGTAGGGATGGGTATCGTTCACCTTTTAATCGATACGATACCTTTTTCGATACCTGGGAATCGATACGATACCTTTTTCGATACCATTTTCGATACTTGTTATTTATTATTATTATTATAATTATTATTTGCCTTTTTCTATGGGCTATTTTATAGACGTTGGATCATTATCATAATAATATACATTATAGGCTATTCTCGGCTATTTCCACAGTAACGAGTGTAGCCTACTATAGCAGTCATTAAACTTTCAGTAGCCCAACTGTTACAGATGCGACCGGCAGATGCGACCGACATTCAAACGTATCGAAACAAGGTATCGTTCGTTTTTACGTGAACCGATACTCGATAGTATCGGTTCAGTGAATCGATACCATTAAAAGTATCGCCGACGATACCCAACCCTAGTCAGGAGTCACCAGAAAAAAAGGATGGGTATTTTCATTGAATCTATCATGGTTATGATGTTTTTGTATTTAAGTGAAATATCCCTTTTAAATAAAAATAAAACATTTTAACCATGATAGATTCAATGAAAACACCCATTATTTTTTCTGGTGACTCCTGATGCCCTTCTAATACACGAACAGGCAGTGTTCTTTCGATAACCTTTTTAGTTTATTTTCTATAATTATTTGGGGAAAATGAAAGAATTAAATACAATTAAGATCTTATTAAAGATAAATGAAAAAAATTATTGACTAAACATAACCTGCTCACGTATTAGGAGCATATCAGGAGTCACCAGAAAAAAGGACGGGTGTTCTCATTAAATCTATCATGGTTAAAATGGAGTTTGAAGTTACAATGGGTTTGTATAGGAAGGGGGCGTGTCTGATAAAATGAATATCAAATATCTAAATCTAAACTGAATCAAACAACTCAAAAACTGTCCTGGGTGTTCCCAAAAGCTTGATTAGACGATAAAATTACTAAAGGTTTTTTGAAAGTGAAATATCCCTTGATGAAATAGTTTAAAATTGACAATTCTGCAGCTATTTTGTTATGCAAATTAAAAGGTCAAAAACTCAACATTTTGCTTGGTAATATTTTTTTTTTCAGATTCAGCACCCCTGAATTGTGTAAAATAGACTGGTTCCCAACTTCTACCCCAAAATGCCTCTAACAATCACATTTTTCAGAAATTCCACTGGACTAATTTTTTGAATGGCTCTCAGAGCATTTTCAGCTGCAGTACCACCTTTGGCCTGAACTGCTGGATCTCTGATCTCTGGAGCTGCCTCTGGTTGTAATTGTTAACATCCTTGACGTTTGACAGGTGGTGAAGCAGAATGTGACAGGTCTGCAATGGATCACCCCTTGGCACTTGGCAGTATTCCAGACTCCTCGCTTCGCACCGTACCTGAGAGGCACCCTGGGTTTTGCCATCCGTCATGGAGAGATACCAGGTTTCAAGGACTACTTGTTAAAAGTACACCCTGACAACG
The DNA here is from genome assembly GCF_963921795.1 of Nannobrachium achirus. Taxonomy (NCBI): domain Eukaryota; kingdom Metazoa; phylum Chordata; class Actinopteri; order Myctophiformes; family Myctophidae; genus Nannobrachium; species Nannobrachium achirus. The sequence goes on along the minus strand of NC_137827.1, from coordinate 57,421,131 downwards.
ACCCTGACTACAGACATGATGAACATAATATGGTGTGTACTGTATAGTATTATTATTATTTTTTTTAAAGATCTAATTTATTTCATTTAAAATTTGTTTAAAAAATAAAAGTGCAGGTTCTGTTTTATTTTATTTTTATTTTTATTTATTTATTTTGGGGGGGGGGGGGGGTAGTTGAGTTCAGGAAATGTAAAACAAAAAAAATATGTCACGAGAACTTAAATCTTCAGCCTTGACGGTGTTTCTTCAGGTCAGGCACTTTTGGGAAGACACGTTTCAGTGTAAATTTCCACCCCTTCCGTCAGAGTGGGTGGATGCTGGTGGACGGGCGTGTACTGGACAAGAGGACCTGGGAACAGCAGTCAGACAGCAGGAAGCGTCTGACCCCAGAATCATCTATAATGTGTACAAGGCTGTCTATGCCCTGGCCCATGCCTTACATGACATGTTGCAGTGTGTGCCAGGAAGAGGGCCTTTCACTGGGCACAGCTGTGCCAGTTTGCAGACAGTGCAGCCATGGCAGGTGGGATATTAATTTAAAGTTTACCTTATTGTTAATGTTTGTAGTGGGAATGCATAATTAGGAAATTACTCTATACTGTAATGTATATTGGGGGAAAAAGAAAGAAAGAGAAATAAACCCTCATGGCCCCTGTGTATATATATATATATATATATATAATTAGTGGCCAAGGCCACGAAGTGGCCAAAAGGCCACTCATTGATATTGGACTTCATCTTCTTCAGCCACTTTTTCACTTGTGGCTTGACCGTGCAGTCACTTTTTACGAAACTCGGCAGTATGGCAGAGGACCATGCCAAATGGCTAAAACGCAAGCTCGCAACAATCGGCCAAAGGGTGGCGCTGTAGGAAGCCTTTGAAGAATGCCAACTTTGAACAGGTATAGCTCATGCTCTGTTTCAGGTCCAGCCATGAAACCTGTATACACTTATGCGTCTCCTCATGCCAAACAACTTTTACACTCTGACTTTTGACCTCTGACCTTTACTTCTCCCACCATTTTGAATTATATGAAAAACAGTCAAAATCTATCTCCTCCTGGGATTTTCGCGTAACGTGCACGAAACCTTTTTTACATGAACTTTGGACCAATACGGTCAGATCTGTCTCGGCGGATTTTTTTTTAAGTGAAACATTATTTTTTAATAATTCACTTAATGTTGCAGTTTCATGCAAATTATTCTTCTGCCTCTAAATCATACATGCAAAGTGACACGTTCATGGCATTTGGCAAATATGTAGAGGGTTAGTCCAAATATCACTGAAAGCAATCTTACTCCAATTGGCCAAAGTGGGGCGCTATACGAAGCGTTTGAAAACTCAAACTTTAAAGGGGCATAAGTCATGCCTCGTTTCATTTGAAGACATGCAACTTGCTTACACGCGTGCCTTGACTCAAGCAGAAGACATCTGTGTCTTTGTTAAGTAAGCTCCGCCCTTTGATTTTCCGCCATTTTGAGCAGTTTGTAAAACGCTTAAACCCGCTTTTATTCCGGAATTTTCGAGTATCTATTTTTTTTAAATACTTTATTAAAGTCATTCCACATGTAACATATCTTCCAAAAAACAAAATCACTGTCATTGTTCATATTTTTCTTTTACATGTCATGGCCCTGTATGGACATCTTGACTTTTTTTTTTTTTATGTGCAAAAACCCATCACCTACACAACAACAAAATAAACTACTATACAGAGACCCAAAAAATAAGAGTCTTTTTTGTTTGATGATTGTATCTGAAATACTTTTGGTTTGAACAAAAATACAAATAAAATGGACAAAACAAAAGGTAGAGTTAAGTGGGCATGTTATCCTTATTTAATAGATAAATGGCCCACCTTTTTTCAAATACATTTTCCTTACCATTCATTTTATATGTCACCTTCTCCATAGAGTACATGTCCTCCAGTTTTTCCAACCATTTATCCACCCTGGGAGGTTCCAAACTTTTCCAGCCCCTTGATATTTGTTTGAGTGCTGTAATTCTCATAATCCAAAAGAGATATAGATCTCTGCTGGACCAATATCTAAAGATCTGTCAGATCGGATTATTTTTTTCAAATTGAAATGTGCTTTTTTAATAATTCAATCAATATTGCAGTTTTATGCAAATTATTCTTCTGCTTCTAAAACAAACATTTAAAGTAATATTTTCTCACTGTGAAGAGCTGTGCATAGTTCACCTGGTAAGGCCTTTGTCTATCATTCCAGAGGTCCCCTGTTCAAGCCTTACCTCATGCATTTAAAATGGATTTCACAAAATTTTGCCGTGAAAACCCTGGTATTGCAACCAAACATGGCAACCCAACCAAACATGGCAACCTTGTTAAGCAAGAGAGTATAAATAACGTTCTACCACTTTTTCTAGTCACATGTTCAAATACTGGATTCTGATTGGCTAAATTCCGGAGGTTATGGCAGAACAACCGCCGCAGTTGTGTGAGGACGAGATCAATGCGCCTCAGTCTACATCCGGGGACTTCAGGAGGTAGTCGGAACACCTTTCCCCCAACCAACATATGACGGTCGTAGCGGTCCTATGTTTACTAACGTGCGTACGACGTCGCCGATTTATTTGGATCCAATGCAATCCGCCAACTTTAAAGCCCCTTTTCTCTGAACCTATGCCTTTCTGGAAGCGAACAGCCTCTATTTACGGCCGGAACGGTCCTTCTAACTGACGTTAGCTTAGCTGTATGCTAGACATCTTTCTCTGCATGGAGTTGGCGTCATCTGGTGGTGAGTAGAAGATGTTGTTTGTGGAACTATTTGCTGTCGTCGCGGAAGTTTTATAGGCAATAATGATTGTAACTTAATATCCTTGCAAGTTACAACTATGTGTTTTCTTTCATGTATACGGAAAAAAGTGGTAGAAAAGCTATTTACCACTCGGGGTCGGACATTATGCTCTGATAATGTCCTGTGTGAGGGTGTTATCGGACTCGGCTTCGCCTCGTCCGATCACCCCCTCACACAGGACATTATCAGAGCATAATGTCCTCTCACTCGGGGTAAATTGCTTACGTTGAGGTGAGGCCACTTCCTCCTCACTCAGATTGTTTGGAAGCCGCATGCTGCTGGATGCTGCTGCCTTCAATACATTCTGTGCCCATCTACTCAGTGGTGAGTTGACAGTGCAATGGTTTATTGTCAATGGCTTGGTTGGTTAGTTTTGCTAAAGTGTGTTGAAATGTGTCTGCTAGTTGTTTGGTGATTTAGCAAAAAGGCTAACTTTAAAATGGGATTTAACATGGAATGAACAAATGCAGAGCCAAAAGCTCAAACCGCTTGATTATTTTATTAGACAAAATGGAGAACAGTACAAGTATAGTCAATACAATAGTAATGTAGTACAAGTAAGTTAAACACCCTGCCTAAATGGAACATCCCAAATAAGACCTTTTTACTGTATACTATTTTTTTAACATTGGACACCCAACTGTATTTAATCCATGGGCTTGAATTTTGATTATTCACTTCTGAAGTATTCATGTTTTGAAGTAATGACGTTTTTGTTTCAGAGCTGGCTGGAGAAGGCAACGCCCACCCCTGGGCCAAGTGATGGGCCAATGTACCTGTTCAATCAGCCTGATTATAATTACATCCAAAGATGCTTCGCCTTCATTCACTTTTGGTGAATGTAGCCTTGGCCAGGAGGAGTTGATGTCATCAGGTGGGTACCAATGATCATCAGGTGTTTCAACCCTTAACCACAACACCCTCCCAATGGTGGGTCGACAGTGGTGGCCAAACCACTGCCCATCTCATCCTCCTGGCTTCCAGCTATGCTCCTCTCTCCTGCTCCATAACCAGCAAGAGGCTCTTTCTGCTGCCTCCCCCATCCTGCGAGCTGCTGTCTTCCTCTCCCTCCCTGTCATCCCAATGGCTGTGAGCATCCTCCACACTGACTGGGCAGGGAATCCTCTGCAGCCGACCTCGACTGGGAACAGCCATGCCTGCCATCCTTTCTCCCTGCAGTCATGCAAGAGATCCTGGTATTTGGAGTTCTTTCTCTCGAATGCCTGCTCACAACCCTCTTCCCATGGGACTGTAAGTTCTATGAGGATGATCTTCTTTGCCTCTTCAGACCACAGTACCACATCTGGCCTCAGGGTTGTCTGGACAACCTGGGGGAATTGCAGTCTTCCCCCCAGGTCTACCTTCAATTCCCATGATTGGGCCTTTTGTAGAAGGTTGCTTCTTTTTGTAGCTGTGGTTGGTGGCTTTTGTCCCTCTCTAACAAACTTAATTGATGGTATTGTTTTCCCATGTGGTTGTCGTTTCTTGCATCTTTCCTGCTCCAGGGTGTTAGCGAGCTCCTTGAGTATTTTGTCATGGCGCCACCTGTATCTTCCTTTGGCGAGTGCGGTTTTACACCCTGACAGGATGTGTGCCATGGTACCCCTCTGCCCGCAAAGCTTGCACAATGGGTCCTCCCTCATACCCCACTTGTGCAAGTTTGTCGGGAGTGTGTCATACACCGACCTTAGCAGGAAGGAGATGCGGAAAGGCTCCAATCTCCATAGATCTCCCCATGTGATCTTTCTCTTGGGTAGGTCCCATTTGGTCCATGCTCCCTGGGACGCTAGCTCCACTGCTCTTGCCCTTCGACCTTCCTCCTCCAGGTTCCGTACTTCCACCTGGATCATGGCTCTTCTGTCCTTGGTTCCTGCCTTCCCCCATTGCTGGATATGGGAAGTTCCAAGACCCTGTCTTCCTGTGCATGGCGTTCCAATAATGTCACGTAGCTTCAACATACTTTCAGCTTGTGCAACAGACGAGTCAGCCGCCCACTTGCGTCTGATCTTGTGAGGATGCCTGCATGTCTGACTTGTTCGTCCTGGGAGTCTTTGTATGTCATTACAACTCTGCACTTTGCTACCTTAAATTCCTCCACCACGGATGACAGAGGAAGTTGGAGCTGCCCTGACCTTATATAGAGGCCTACTGAAGTGAAGCTTGGAGGGATTCCCAACCACTTTCGGAGGTACTTATTGATCTTCCTTTCCACTCCTTCAACGCTAGTCATAGGAACTTCATACACTGTCAACAGCCACATGAGTCTTGGCAGCAATCCATGCTGGTAAAGCCATGCTTTAAACTTCCCTGGGAGCCCTGATTTTTCGATCCTCCTCAGCCATTCCTCTGTCTGCTTTTCTGTGCTGGGGACATTGTTCCTGTCGGCAAGTGAGTCGTCAAACCACTTTCCGAGGCACTTGATCGGATTCTCCTCAATTGATGGAATCACTTCTCCTTGCACCAGCAGCTTGACCCTGTTCGTCAGTTTACCTTTCCTGATCACCATAGCCCTGGATTTCTTTGGCTTAAACTTCATTCTGGCCCATGTTGCCATTTGGTCCAGAACAGTTAGCACCCACCTCGCCTCCACATGGGTTGTGGTCGTCACCGTAAGGTCGTCCATGTAACCTCTTATTGGGGGTTGTCGGATGCCCGATTCCATTTTTGGACCTCGGGCCTCCTTCCCAGCAGCTGTTATCAGGAGGTTCATACCCATGATGAAGAGGATGGGGGAGATTGTGCAGCCAGTTACGATCCCCTTTTCCAGGGTTTGCCACCGTGTTGTAAAATGGGCTGTTTTGAATCGTAGTTGGATTCCGCCAAAGTAACTGATGATCATTCCCTTGATGTGCTGAGGGATGAGGTAATGGTCTAGTGCTGCATGGATAAGGGTGTGAGGGATTGTTCCATAGGCATTGGCCAAATCCAGCCAAACAACAGTCAAGTTGCCTTTACTGGCTTTGGCCTCCCGGATCATCTGACTGAGAACTCCGGTGTGTTCCAGACATCCAGAGAAGCCTGGGATCTCACCTTTCTGGATAGCGGTGTCAATGTATCCATTCTCTGTCATGTATGAGGTCATCCTCTTGGCCAGTACAGAAAAGAAGATTTTGCCTTCTACACTTAACAGTGAGATTGTTCTAAATTGGTCTATGGTTGAGGAGTTCTCTTCTTTCGGCACAAAACAGCCTTCTGCCCTTTTCCAACATGATGGTATGATGCCCTTCTTCCAGATCTTCTGGAGTAGCTTCCACAGCCTCCAAAGGAGCATTGGGCATTGCTTGTATACCTTATAGGGTATACCGCTTGGTTCAGGGGCTGATCCTGTTCTGGCCTTTTTTACCACCTTTGGACTTCCTTCCAGGATGGTTCACTGATGTTAAGCTCTTTTCCAGGTGTGTCAATGCTGTCAATTTTTGGGTGGGCATCCAGGGCCTGGTTTCTGGAGATGTCATTATGGGTCTCTCTCAAGAACGCCTCCATATCTTCTCTGGGGCTGGTTAGCCTTCCAGATTTTGCTTCACCCAGCAGTGTTCTGGTGAATCGGAAGGGGTCTTTGGTGAACTGAGCTCTTTTGTTCTCCCTATCCTTCCTCCTTTTCCGAATGCTTTCTGCTCTTCGGAGTCTGCAGAGACGTTCCCGGAGTTGACTTGTCAGATCCTTGATGCCTTCCCTTTCACTGACTGGTCCTCTTTTGAACCGCTTTTTGAGCATTTTGATTTCTTCCCTCAAGCGATGGATTTCCCTTTCTCTTCTGCTTGGCTGGTGTGCAGCTGCAGTCTTGATGTTAACCTTCTTGTCCTCCATTCCAAAACGCTCCCTTGCCAGATTGTATGTTATTGTTGTGAGAGTATTGACTTTCTGCTCAGCTGACCCTGCTAGTGTGGCTTCTAGCACTTTGTCGAGATCTTGGTCAAGTTGGTTCCACTCCTTGGTGTCGCCCATCTAGGGCCATTTGATTCGTTCCCTCGCAGGATGGGTTTGGCTCTCTGGGGAGGCATCAGATGGGTCCCTCCTGAGGTCTTGAGGTGACACAGGTGCTAAGAGATCTCCAGTACTGTGGGGTGATTCCTGACTGGAGCTCTCCTGCGTCTCACCAGTTGCAAGCACTGTGCGCTGCATCTGTGACCCCTCTTTTCCACATTTGGTCCTGGCCTGGTGTATTTTAAGGCCTCTAGTGTTCTTGCAGGTTTTTCCGCAATGACACTTTACTTCCAATGCCTCCCCTGTTAGAGTTGTTTGGGTGAGCCTTCTCGTAATTCCTTAGTCCGTTTCCTGGCCGTTACCGTTGTGTCTGTCCTGTCGAGTCGCTCATCCTCCCCCCTCTCGGGCGACTCTGGGGGTATTGCTCTAATCTAAGCACACCTGCAGAGAGCAGGGCTGGGCAGAAGTGCCTTCTCTGCTCCACTCACCACTTTCCACTGACTCCTCCATGCTGACAGGGGCTGACGGTAAGATAATTATACACTCCACAAGTCCTTTTAAATGCCATATAATTAAATGAAATCCTAATGTTGCGTATCTGTCATTTCAGGCAATATAGGAGAACATGCACAGTGATGGGTGGAACGAGCATGCTTAAGGACTGCAAGTACGAATCATGGGTTGAATAGACTGTTAGACTGTTTTTGACATTAACCTGAGTTACTTGGCTTTATTGTTTAAAGGAGTAGTTCACCCCCAAAATGACTTTTTTTCTATTGATTAGTCATGCCATGGAGACTTGAGTTAAATAATAATTTTTTGTATTGAAACATTCCAGACATAAAAATGGATTATAGTACACCCCCATTGATTCCGGACGGGGACCCAAATGCATGTGGGTCCCCATCCGAAGCCAATGGGGGTACATTTATTGAAAGTAAATTGTTTTAGGAATGCGACAAAAAACTAAACATATTATTGAACTCAAGTCACCATGGCCTGAGTAAAGAGTCATTTTGGGGTGAACTACTACTACTAATACTTAATTCCTCATTTGATTATCTACTTCATTCGTACTTACTACCTACTTTACGGAGCAGAGCTCCGCTGCTGCTTATCCTCCTTTTTCTAAATAAATGTGCCAGTGTGGCTACACCGTTCAATTGTTTCTGAGTGTTGGTTTGGTCTCAACCCCCACAATATATATTAAGTACATTACATGGAACTTTTTTTTGTTTCTAAACATGACTGTCATGTATGTGCATCAGCCAATGGTTAGTGCCTATGCTGAGTGAAAGAATACGATCACATAAAAATGTCAAATACTCAGGTTACATTTACTCAGATTACTTTTAGTAGCCTCCAAAATATGGAAAATCGTTAAAATACTGTGGCAATGGCTATTGAATCATTGTTTAATCGAAGGCACTCAGCCTACATGGATGCAGAAGGTTGGTGGATCAAATCCCGCCTGGGGTTGATATAAGCATAAAACAATGACATTTGTTAGACTTGTACAGTTTGGGTCCTTATGGAGCCTTTCCAAAAATGCCCCTCCTTGATGCATATTTTTATATCCGCCATTACTAAAGGTATTTTGCATCATAACTCGTGAACCAAGCATTATAATACAAACTATGTGATGTCTACACCTACTGTATGTTGTGATGACCAAGGATTACAATGATATCATGTACCAGCTCAGTGGCCTAGTGGTTTGAGTTTCTGCCCTGAGACGGGGAGATCGGGTTCAAACCCCAGTCGGGTCATACCAAAGACTCTAAAAAATGGGACCCAGTGCCTCCCTGCTTGGCTTGGGTTGGATTGGGGGTAAGTCCCTGCAACATGCTAGAGTCATGTCAAGGGGGTGTACTTGTACATCAAGCTGCCTCACGCTACAGAAACAGGAGAAAGGCTCCTGCCCTATGAGCCTCATGGCTCGGCCGAGTCATATGGGCCTCATGGCTCGGCAAGGCTTACTATGTACAGCATCATAAACTGTCCAGGTGAATAGTATCACACTATTTTATGTCTGTTGCATATAGGACTACAGTCTTTTGCATACATGTTGTGTAGAGGCCAATTTGTGCTTTTACCTATAACCACCGATTAGTGTAAAACTTTGTATGCACACTTCCCAGAGGCCAAGGAAAAACCTGTGCCCATCTGCCATTTATAGCACCACCAGAGGTCCGACTTACAGTATGTAAAACACATTCTTCGATATTACTCCTTCAGGTTTTATCAGAAAATCACACAAATCAGTACACAGTATCTCTACAGTGATGTAATCATGACGGATTTGTCAGATATCATATTCTATCTAATTGGCTAACATTGAATTCCAAGGTTTGCAGGATTGCTCCTTTTTGAACAAAATGTCTCAAACGCAGCCTGCTATGTGTGTGAGATTTTGCACACACATTCCCACTAGGCCAAGGAACAGATGCCACCCTTCTCACATTGGCCTGTTATAGCGCCACCAGCGGGTCATTTTTTGCAAAACACACACATGCAGCGTCCTATTGCCGTGAAAGGCCCAAGAACACATGGTACCCTTTTCACTTAAGCCTATTATAGAGTCACCACTAGGCCAAAAAAAAACGTACCTGACCTGCCGGAGTCCTGTTCAGAAGAACACTGCTTCTAGTTTTTCTTTGATGTCTTCTTTGCTTTCCCTTGATGCCTTTTTGCTTTCCTGCTTTTTATGCCTTGGACACTTTATCGCTGCTTGCAGCTATATTTATTATTATTATTATATTATATTATATTATATTATATTATATTATATTATATTATATATACAGTTGTGGCTAAAAGTATTGGCACCCTTGCATGTGTTTAAAAAAACACAATCGTCTAGATTGCGCACAGTGAAGGAACATCAAGGTCACTGGAGATGGACTTGGAGCCTGCAGATTGTCCATACTTGGTTACAATCTAACCTCTGGCCTCTTGACAATCCACTCCTTTTTTATTTGGTCCATGCTCAGTGTGTGACACAAAACAGAAGAATGAGGGATTTACTCCATTTAAACTGGGTGGATTAGTAGTTACTAAAGATTAAAGTGAACTTGGACTCATTCCAGGTGAATAGCATACTTGAAATTCAGTGTATTTAAGTATGTATGCAAATTTCTTTGTAGAATGAGCTAGGATTCTGTATTTATTCTAGTTTTATGTTGTGTTCCTCTGCAAACCAAATACTTTGTTGATGAGAAATACGTTGTCATTTGCCAAGCTTCTGGAAGATTTTTTTAGTTTTTATTTTTCAGTTTTACAAATGCAAGGGTGCCAAAACCTTTAGCCACGACTGTATGACACATGATTGGCCCACTGCCTTGTCTATCATCTAAATGCCGGCTTAGTAGACTAATCACAGGCTACTGTGGGAGTCTCACCAAAACATATAGGGTGCGTTCGGAAACGCGCACCGGGTGTGCGCTCAGTGTAGTGAGTTCAGTGGGTGGTGACGTTGTAGAGTGCGTTCAGTGTGGCTTATTTACGAACGACCAGTTAAGCTCTGAACTCTGAAGGTAAACTTTCTGAAAAGGAGCAGTGGCTAACGCAACGTTGCTATTGAAAGGAGATGCATACCGGCTGTTAGTTTACACGTTGATGTGTGTGAAACTTTCAAGCCCAAACGACCAATTAAGCTGCAAATGCTACATTTTGTGGTAATTTCCTCCATTGTTCACAGCTGAGAAGCGAGACACGGCCATGAAAACCAACCAATCAAAACACCGCACTGCCGCACCACATTGTCAAACCTCATCTTCTGAGTAGGGTCGGTCGGTGCGTGCACTCAGCACACCCAGTGCGCCGCGCACTGGATTTCCGAACGACAACACACCAAGTGCACCGAATAAACAAACAACAACATGGCACACCAGTGCGTTGAGTGCGCATTTCCGAATGCACCCATAATATCTTATACAAGCCCACAACGTGTTGCTGTCTCGAAGCGTTGTGGGCTTGAAGATTCTAAACGCTGAATTTATGTTACAGTCCCAGTCTGTGTGTGTGCGTGTGCGTGTGCGTGTGCGTGTGCGTGTGTGTGTGTGTGTGCGTGTGCGTGTGCGTGTGCGTGTGCATGTGCGTGTGCATGTGTGTGTGTGTGTGTGTGTTGCTCATCACCATTTTTAGCTTATGTATTACCTGGAAAACGTCAACTTCAAAACATCATTTGGTGACGACATATCATTTGATGAGAACGGCGACGCCTTACCAATCTATGATGTCATAAACTGGGAGTGGCTTCCTAATGGAAGCACACACAAGCAGGTGTTCCAAAACGTAGGCACGTACAAGAAGTCAGCCTCCGTAGGTGAAGAACTCGTCCTTGATGAAGACAGGATATTCTGGAACTTTGAATCCCAAAAGGTTAATTTCACTTTCTACAAGAGCTAATTGTTGCTGTCAGGTGAAAACCTATGGAGCTATAGACAAATCACTACCATATAGTTGTTGTGGGCTCGCCAGAAAGACACACTATGTTATCCTCATTATTTATATAGTGAGTTCCGCCGTATATTTCTGCCGCGGACATTACAAAGGCAGGGCCCTTAGCCAATGAGGCGCAATTGGTGGAAATAAATCTGGAAGTGGTGTTAGCTGGAGTTTTGGTCGAGCTTCACATGACAGTTTGCACGCTGCAGAATATATACAGTGGCAAACATAAGAAATGAAGAACAATTTATTTGTAGTTATTGTTGTGGGATCACCTGAAAGGCGAGAACACGATGTTATCCTCATTATTGTGGGCTCGCCTGAAAGGCGAGAACACTATGTTATCTTCATTATTTATATAGTGAGTTCCGTCGCAGACAGTATAAAGGCAGTTATTTATAAAGTGAGTTCCGTCGCAGACAGTACAAAGGCCCTTAGCCAATGAGGTGCAAGTGAGGTGTGGACAATCTGGGAGTGGTGTTAGCTGGAGTATTGGTTGAGCTTAGCACAGTTAGCACTCTGCAGAATATAGTCACGAGCGAGCCCACACTGTTTCGTAGGAACAGTATTTCTAGTTTGGTTTGATATTTGTGACCGTATGGTACACGAAGAGCACAAGTAGAGCAGAGTGCAAACTTCTAGTTGCATAAAGTTGCACCTGTAGTAATATTTCCCCCAGCTTCCTCATGCTCTGATGGCAATAACCCATGACTTAAAAAGCCTTGACTATACCCAGCCTAGTGGATATATGTGCCCAGACTGAAATTGATCTCTGTTTCTTTCCTCTGTAGCCTCCTCGGTCAGTGTGCAGTGAGAGTTGTTCCCCTGGAACCCGTCTGGCCAGAAGGAAAGGGGAACCTGTCTGCTGCTTTGACTGCATCCCTTGTTCTGAGGGAGAGATCAGCAATAAGACTGGTAGGTTTACAGTATGTCGCTATGTACAGTATAGGTCATATTTAGGACAATACTGTACTTTTCTTGCCCTCCTCCTTGTTAGACTCTGCAGACTGCACCAGTTGTCCAGAGGACTTCTGGCCCAATCCCCAGCGTGACCACTGTGTCCCTAAGGTTGTGGAGTTCCTCTCCTACCATGAGGCCCTGGGTATCGCCTTGACAACCATCTCATTGCTAGGCACACTCATGTGTGCCGTTGTCCTGGGAATCTTCATATACCATCGAGACACACCCATGGTGCGCGCCAACAACTCAGAACTCAGCTTCCAACTGTTATTGTCACTCAAACTGTGTTTCATGTGTTCACTCTTGTTCATTGGTCGTCCCAGACTCTGGACGTGTCAGCTGAGGCATGCAGTGTTTGGGATTAGCTTTGTCTTGTCTGTGGCTTGTATCCTGGTAAAGACTATGGTGGTGTTGGCCGTGTTCAAGACTTCCAAGCCTGGAGGAGCAGACATTATGAAGTGGTTTGGTGCCATGCAGCAGAGAGGAACAGTTCTGGTCCTTACTTTCATTCAGGCACTAATCTGTATAGTTTGGCTCCTATCTGCCTCACCATCTCCTCATAAAAACACACAATACTTCAGTGATAAGATAGTCTATGAATGTGATGTGGGATCAACAGTTGGTTTTGCAGTGTTACTTGGTTATATTGGTTTACTGGCACTCCTCAGCTTTGCCCTGGCATTCATGGCAAGGAATCTTCCAGACAATTTCAACGAAGCCAAGTTAATCACTTTCAGCATGTTGATCTTCTGTGCCGTGTGGATAGGCTTCGTCCCGGCATATATCAGCTCTCCAGGCAAATATGCAGATGCAGTGGAGGTGTTTGCTATTTTAGCATCTAGCTTTGGTCTATTACTGGCATTGTTTGGCCCAAAGTGTTATATAATCCTGCTGAGGCCTGAGAAAAACACTAAGAAGTCCATCATGGGTCGAGGCTCCACCAAGACATAGTAACAATTATTTAAAAAATATATATTTGAATGTGGCTGTGTTGCTCATTTCACGATTGCACGATCCTTGCAAGTTATTCATCGTTGGTCAATGATAACAACGATGTAAAACTGAATACCAATTGGTATTATTGTAGGGGATGAATAATCAACCAAAGTTGTGTATAAATATATGATTTCAATTTAGGTGAAGAACTCTGAAACATGTAAAATAACACCACCCACAATTCTGTACGACAAACGGTTGATGAGTTATTGCCAAATAAAGTTGCGGCCAATCAGAAACATGTCAAATGACACCACCCACAAGTTTGTACAACAAACGGTTGATGAGTTATAAACAAATACAGTTTTGGCCAATCAGAAGAGGGGGCGGGGCTAAGTTAAACCAATTCAGCTGAAGGACTTTGAAACAAGTCAAATGATACCACCCACAAGTCTATACGACAAACGGTTGACGAGATAAAGCCAAATAAAGTTTCAGCCAATCAGAAGAGGGGCAGGGCTAAGTTAAACCAATTAGGCTGAAGGACTCTGAAACAAGTCAAATGACACCACCCAAAAGTCTGTACGACAAACGGTTGACGAGATAAAGCCAAATAAAGTTTCGGCCAATCAGAAGAGGGAGCGGGGCTAAGTTAAACCAATTAGCCTTAATCATGGCCCTCCCCCTCAGCATCCCCCGGGTGCTGAAGTCACATTTTGAAGGGGAAAATCTTACTATAGCCCATAGAGTTAACACAGAAATCGCAAATTTAATGAAATTTCCGAATAGTAAAGTATAAAATACGGCTAACATAATCAAGAACACAAGATAGTAAAAGACACAAAGCATTATAATTTACTTTACCGTTCGAAATAATGATTTGTTGGCTTTAAGTCCAGCTATTTCTGTTATAGTTTCCCCTTCTAAATTGATGTCAGCACCCGGGGGATGCTGAGAAATTTGCTGAGTGGGCGGGCCGTGAATAAGGCTTATTGAGCTGAAGGACTCTGAAACAAGTGAAATGACACCACCCACAAGTCTGTACAACAAACGGTTGACGAGATAAAGCCAAATAAAGTTTCGGCCAATCAGAAGGGGAAGCGGGGCTAAGTTAAACCAATTGAGCTGAAGGACTCTGAAACATATCAAATGACACCACCCACAAGTATGTACGACAAATGGTTGACGAGATAAAGCCAAATAAAGTTTCTGACAATCAGAAGAGGGGGCGGAGCTAAATTAAACCAATTAAGCTGAAGGACTCTGAAACATATCAAATGACACCACCCACAAGTCTGTACGACAAACGGTTGACGAGATAAAGCCAAATAAAGTTTCATCCAATCAGAAGAGGGGGCGGAGCTAAGTTAAACCAATTAAGCTGAAGGACTCTGAAACATGTCAAATGACACCACCCACAAGTCTGTACGACAAACGGTTGACGAGATAAACCCAAATAAAGTTTCGGCCAATCGGCAGAGGGGGCGGAGCTAAGTTAAACCAATTAAGCTGAAGGACTCTGAAACATGTCAAATGACACCACCCACAAGTCTGTACGACACACGGTTGTTGAGTTATAAACAAATAAAGTTTTGGCCAATCAGAAGAGGGGGCGGGGCTAAGTTCAACCAATTAAGCTGAAGGACTCTGAAACAAGTCAAATGACACCACCCAAAAGTCTGTACGACAAACGGTTGACGAAATAAAGCCAAATATAGTTTCGGCCAATCAGAAGAGGAGGCGGGGCTAAGTTCAACCAATTAAGCTGAAGGACTCTGAAACAAGTCAAATGACACCACCCACAAGTCTGTACGACAAATGGTTGACGAGATAAAGCCAAATAAAGTTTCGGCCAATCAGAAGGGGGAGTGGGGCTAAGTTCAACCAATTGAGCTGAAGGACTCTGAAACAAGTCAAATGACACCACCCAAAAGTCTGTACGACAAACGGTTGACAAAATAAAGCCAAATATAGTTTCGGCCAATCAGAAGAGGGGGCGGGGCTAAGTTAAACCAATTTAGGTGAAGGATTCTGAAACATGTCAAATGACACCACCCACAAGTCTGTACAACAAACGGTTGACGAGATAAAGCCAAATAAAGTTTCGGCCAATCAGAAGAGGGGGCGGAGCTAAATTAAACCAATTAAGCTGAAGGACTCTGAAACATGTCAAATGACACCACCCACAAGTCTGTACAACAAACGGTTGACGAGATAAAGCCAAATAAAGTTTTGTCCAATCAGAAGAGGGGGCGGAGCTAAGTTAAACCAATTAAGCTGAAGGACTCTGAAAGATGTCAAATGACACCACCCACAAGTCTGTACGACAAACGGTTGACGAGATAAAGCCAAATAAAGTTTCGGCCAATCAGAAGAGGGGGCGGAGCTAAGTTAAACCAATTAAGCTGAAGGACTCTGAAACATGTAAAATGACACCACCCACAAGTCTGTACGACAAACGGTTGTTGAGTTATAAACAAATAAAGTTTCGGCCAATCAGAAGAGGGGGCGGGGCTAAGTTCAACCAATTAAGCTGAAGGACTCTGAAACAAGTCAAATGACACCACCCAAAATTCTGTACGACAAACGGTTGACGAAATAAAGCCAAATAAAGTTTCAGCCAATCAGAAGAGGGGGCGGGGCTAAGTTCAACCAATTAAGCTGAAGGACTCTGAAACAAGTCAAATGACACCACCCAAAAGTCTGTACGACAAACGGTTGACGAAATAAAGCCAAATATAGTTTCGGCCAATCAGAAGAGGAGGCGGGGCTAAGTTCAACCAATTAAGCTGAAGGACTCTGAAACAAGTCAAATGACACCACCCACAAGTCTGTATGACAAACGGTTGACGAAATAAAGCCAAATAAAGTTTTTCGGCCAATCAAAATAGGGGGCGGGGCTAAGTTCAACCAATTAAGCTGAAGGACTCTGAAACAAGTCAAATGACACCACCCACAAGTCTGTACGACAAACGGTTGACAAAATAAAGCCAAATAAAGTTACGGCCAATCAGAAGAGGGGGTGGGGCTAAGTTCAACCAATTAAGGTGAAGGACTCTTAATCAAGTCAAATGACACCACCCACAAGTTTGTAAGACAAACGGTTGATGAGTTATCGACCAATCAGAAGAGGGGGCACTTCCTGTTTGACGAAGGAAGTTTGAAGCTTGGGGGGGATGCCTCAGTACATGAGAAATTAAGGCAATATATGAAGGCACAAGGTCCTATCTGCAATGTCAGATGAACATTTTAATTTGAAAAAAGAGAAAAGTCATGATGACTATTTTGTTACCATGGTAACCAAAGCAGATTTGTCGACGCAGGGCGGCTTTGGGTTGACGTTAAAATCAGTCTGAACACACAGATCAGATCTGGTCACTTGGAAATACAGTGTGAACAGTCGGACCAAAATTGGCAGTCAAAACCAGCCTGAATCAGATCTGCGTCACATCCAGATTGGAATCTGATTGGTTCCATGTGACCATGTGACCATTTAAACCAATCAGATTCTGATCTGGATGTGACACAGATCTGATTCAGGCTGGATTTGAGTGCAGTCTAAATCCAGCCTAATTGTCTCTTAAGAAATGTGCAGACACTTAACACATAAACTGTATGTTGGTTTGTTTACTGTTGAGTGAGAAAACAATGATGCATATTAAGCTAATCATCTGGGCATCCCCAAAATCATTTGGGGACCCCCCCTAGGGGTTCTGACCCACGGGTTGAGAACCACTTCCCTAGAACGTTGGTGGAATCCACAGCCCTCCTATGAGACACATACAGAGTACAGAGTAGTAGTGACTATCAACACAAAACTCACACTGGGTGATCTCTTCTTGCCTGACTGCAAGCGTCAGACTCTTCACACACTACGTTTCACTTCGTTTTGGGAAAGAGTCTGATCCTTCGAGGAGACATTCTACTTCTGGGGGGGGCGGGCTAAAGCCTATTGACGTCACACACACACACACACACACACACACACACACACACACACACACACACACACACACACACACACACACACACACACGCTTAGAGCCCCCGACGGCGACGTGGCGTGACATTGCAAAATGGTATTAAAACGTAATGAAATGGCACTATTGTATAGTTTATTAAAATAATTCGAGTCGAGCGGGCGTCCGGCTGACAGTTTTCACGGACCAATCAGAGTCCACTAGCGACTCACGTGGGCAGAAGAGCACCAATCAGAGTCCACTAGGGACTCTCACGTGGGCAGAAGAGCTCTGAAGGGAGGGGGCTGGGGGGGGGGGGGGCTGGGACCGGACCAGCCTACCACGTGCATGCCCCAAGTCTACAGCCCTGATTGGCCCATTCAATTCGCCCGCTCTTCGGGCGAGACGAAATTACATATTTAATCTCCGGGGTCAGTCCACACTACACACCACCCACCAACAGGGGTGGTAATGTGCGGACTGATTTATCAGGCTAGGTGATCTCCACAACGTAAATGGTGCATTTTATCCAAGGCGCTTTACATCTCTCAGGGCAACTGAGGTCCAAATTGCTCAGACTGGTTCAGACTGCAGGGAAGATCATAGGAGAAAGACAGCTCCCCTCTCTGCAGTCCATTTATGAGCAGGCCACACTAAGACAGGCTCAAAAAAATAGTTAGAGATGCTACCCATGTTTTACATGGAGAATGTGTACTCCTGCCCTCTGGCAGAAGGTATAGTGAACCTAAATGGAACTATGTTAGGTTTAAAAAAAACTTTGTACCAGCGTCAACTAAAATGTTGAGCGAGGCTCTGAAACAGCATTGATTGTGACATTAGATCAACTACCTTTTTGTGCACTGTGTAATGTTGTGTCCCCCTTGTATGTATTTCTATTATGTCTTTGTCATTGATGTTTTATGTGTGAACGCCCAAGCAAAATTTGTGGACAATAAAGTTTACCTTACCTTAACTTACATAGATTGTGCATTACATTCACCCACACTGCATCGATGGCAGAGGAGACCATGCAAGGCACCAACCTGCTCACCAGGAGCAACTAGGGGTTCAGAGTTTTGCTCAATGACTCTTCAACACTACTTCTGGGGATTCAAACAGGTATGACGGTTGCTCTACCCCTGAGCTAATGCCGCCCCATGTCAGAGGGTGGTAGCCAAACCACTGACAGAAAGTAAATGGTGCATTTATATAGCGCTTTTTATCCAAAGTGCTTTACATAGATTGTGCATTACATTCACCCATTCACGCACACATTCATACACCGGTGGCGGAGGAAACCATGCAAGGCACCAACCTACTCACCGGGAGCAATTAGGGGTTCAGAGTCTCGCCCAAGGACTCTTCAACATTAACTCAGTGGGAGCCCGGATTTGAACTGGGAACCCTTCTTGCTCTAATAACGGTTTCCCTACCCCTGAGCTATGCCGCCTTGGAGAGGCACCACAGGCCCAAGCCTCTAGATTCTGCATGATAGGGTGTTTGTTAAGTGCCTTAAAAAAGGGAAAAACTAGGATGAGTTGAAGCTATTTTGCCTGAGATATTATGACCATTCCACATAACCACTGAATGTGATTTTCCCTAACTTTTAAGCGCATCTGCTGATAGGCCTAATCTAAGGCCCCATTTACACTGGCAGCCAAATCCAGCCTGAATCAGATCAGTGTCACATCCAGATTGGAATCTGATTGGTTCCATCATGTGACCATGTGACCATTTAAACCAATCGGATTCCAATCTGGATGTGGCACAGATCTGATTCAGGCTGGATTTGGCTGTCAGTGTAAATGGGGCCATAATATGTGGCCTGCTAGATTTCTCAGAGATTCAGCCGCCACCATTGCTCCAATCATTACCCACATAATTAACCTTTCCATCGAACAGGGTCATGTCCCCCAGGACTTCAAACTAGCAAAAGTAACCCCCCTGCACAAAAAAGGTAGCAAACTAGACCCTGGAAACTACCGCCCCGTTTCCATTCTTAGCTCCATATCCAAAGTCATGGAGAAAATAGTCTACGAACAGATTGCAAGATATCTCGATGAGAATAATCTGATTTACGAGTTCCAATCTGGATTCAGAAAATCCCATTCCACTGACACATGCCTTCTCCATTTGACTGACCAAATCAAACGCGAAGCGGACCAGGGCAAATATAGCGGCATGGTCATGATGGACCTCCAGAAGGCATTTGACACCGTGGATCATGCTATTCTGATTGAGAAACTAAAAGCCATCGGTCTTGACAGCGCAGCAGTGAGCTGGATGCAATCTTACCTGGTGGGGAGGGAACAGGTGGTGGAGATTAACGGTACCCTGTCCCCCCCCCCCTCCCAGTAAGCTGTGGTGTTCCTCAAGGTAGCATACTGGGACCTCTGTTGTTCCTAATATACGTGAACGACATGGCATCTGCTTGCGACTGCAACCTGTTCCTGTTCGCGGATGACTCGGCTCTCCTAGTCTCGGGCAAGGACCACTTGCAGGTTGAAAAGACACTTAATTCTGAACTGAGTAAGATCTGCACATGGCTTAACGACAACAAATTGTCAATTCACCTGGGAAAAACCAAGTCCATCCTCTTTGGATCAAATCATAACCTCAAAAAGGTAGATGACTTCACAATCAAAGTGGGTGACAAGGTCATAACACGTAAAAACGAAATCTCTTACTTAGGATGTATCCTTGAAGCTAATCTTTCCAGCGAAAAGATGACTTCTAAAGTAATAAAAAAAAATCAACCAACAAACTCGTTTCCTACTGAGGATCGCCCCAATGGTCAACTTCAACACACTGAAGACCATAGCTGGTGCAATAATCCAGCCCCTCTTTGACTACGGAGTCCACGTATGGTATCGTGACGCCCCACAAGCCCTAAAAACTAAACTCCAAACAGCCCAAAATAAACTAATTAGGGTCCTGCTTAACCTTCCCTATCAGACTCACCTCACCGCTACTCACCAGTTAAAAGTGGGGTGGCTCAGAGTAGATGACAGAGTACAGCAACTTGCAATGGGCCTGGTGTACAAGATACACTACACCACTATGATACCCAAATACCTGTCAAAATACTTTATAAACGTTAAGGATGTCCATAATTACAACACCAGAGGCAGTGCCACAGATCACGTTCAACCCAGAGTCAACTCAAAGAAAGGGTCAAACTCGTTCTTCTGCTATACCACAAAAATGTGGAATGCCTTACCGAAGGCCATAAAGGAGTGTGGATCACTAGCATCCTTTAAAATTGCCCTGAAAAAACACTTACAGGCAGCAGCCGTTCGCAACTGGTAAAAACCTAGCCCAACCCTCCCCTCCCCTGCCCCTTCCTTGTATATACTTACTGTTTGTTTAGACTTACTGTTTTCTTTTTTTTCCTTTTCTTTATATATACTGCATAGTACTGTGTTCTATTTGTCTGTCATTCAATGTTATATGAGATACTTAAATGGTTTCCTGTTGAAATAAGCTTAGTCTTTTCATGGATCTCCTTTTAGTAGACCTTGTACCAGTGAACTGTACCGTCATGAATCTGTACATTTTCCTATGCAAACTTCTAATAAAGCCTTCAATCAATCAATCAATCAAAGCCTGGCTGGAGCTCGACATGTGGCCATATAGACTCGCAGTCATAGATGCATTTCCAGACAACGTCACACAAAAGATAAAAACCAGTATGCGTTTGCAGGCCGGTGCCAAAAGAAAACGATTGCTCATTAGACACAATGTAAAACTGGTCACAGCTCTCACATGTAAAAATGCATTCCATCTAACTTTCAGATGCTGTTTTCCTCCCAATGTGGAAGGCTTGATCGCGCAACTCTATCCCCCTCAAACCTAATGTATGTTTTGTCAGGGAGGTCGCTCTGTATCGTTTGACATATACTCAGTCACTCGTATTTGATAGTCTGTTTCTGGCGTACATTTTATCAAAAGTAAGATAACTCATTGTGCATAATGTCACATTTCAAGTTTTCACATCACATAAAAAATCTGAAAATGTGAGCTTGTAGATCGGCTATTTAGTATATATCCTAAGGCTGAATTGTTTTGTAATAATAATAATCAAAATCTAAAAAGTAACTACTAGTTAAGGTGTTCAAATAATTGTAGTGGAGTAAAAGTACAATGTTTGGATCCGAGATGTACAGTAGTGGAGTAGAAATTGGAAATACTCAAGTAAAGTACAAATACATTACCTCAAAATTGTTCTCAAGTACAGTACTTAATTAAATGTACTTAGTTACGTTACACCACTGGCTGTGACCCAGGTAGGAGGCATACATTACGTCATCCAAAGCATGTATGCCGCTTCGGATATCTTCCCTCCAGCTGGACAATCCAAACTGAGTTCATAAATAATCACAATCATAATAATATCAGAATGGCTGATTTATGTTGTAATGCATTTATGTTATTGAATAGTGTTGTTTTTGTGGCTTAAATGCCCATCTCATTGCTTGGGTTCATTAACTTAGCTTGTGTGTTTGTGGAGCTGCTCTAAGGGACTGACACCTGGTCACAGGGGAGCGGAGCTGTGGGGAGATGGAGATGCCTTAGGCCTTGTTTTCCCTTCACAACTCATCCACTTTAAAGCTGTAGTTCACCCTCAAGATTACTTTTTTCTATTGATTGCTCACGCCATGGAGACTTGAGAGTTCAATAATATTTTTTTGTATTTGTCGCATTCGACAACAACCAAACGAAAAAAGAAAATAATAAAAGATTATAGTAAAGATTTCGCCAAAGAATAGAAACCAACAAATATTATTGAACGCAAGTCTCCATGGCATGACTAATCAATAGAAAATGTAATTTTTCTAAATAAATTGTTCCAGTGACCGCACAGGATCAAGACTTTTCAGCAGCTTGTATCTGCTATTTTCTAATAGTTAACGCTTAACATAATGGTTAAAGTGGTTCCAGCCAGGTCTTAATGGGATAACTAGCTAACAAGTTGTAACAAAAATCCTAATACTCTTCCATGTTTCATTGTTTCCAACATCTCACACATCGAAAATTAACATTATGATGATACGGTATAGTATAGGTCACGTGGTCTCTCTGTAAACTACCCGAAAAGGGCTCAGCCTACTGGAAGTTTACTTTTAAACCTATAGGCCTATCAACCTACTCAACTAACACAATAATCTTAAATGTTGATGCAGCTTTTTGTTCACCATAGCTTCATCAGTGGGATTAAAACACCTGATCAAATGGCGCCATCAAGTGGTCAACTTTGGCCGTTGCTCAATCTGCCTACTTCACTGTAGCCTTAGTTCATATATGAAATATTGTAGTTTAAATAGCACAAGTTCATATATATGAAATATTGTAGTTTAAATAGCATAAGTTCATAGATATGAAATATTGTGGTTTTGAATAATGACACATAGTTGATGTATTGTAGGCCTACAGGTTTAGGCCAGGTTTAACTTACAATGTACAAGGTAGACCGTGGGTCTGGGGATCTTAGTATAATGTGATAGTTTGTTATACTAAGATCCCCAGACCAGAAAGGCTATCTTTCTTGATCCAAGGCTATTTGTTACCTGTTTGTTTATGATCTAGGCCAGGCGTCTTCAACAGGGGGTCCGGGAACCCTAGGGCGTCTTCAGAGTCAGTACAGGGGGTCCTTCAAATCTGTGTGTGATAGAAATGTTTTATATTAACCACTTGAACCCTAACGTCCTTCTGAGAACTTTAAAGACAAAAATAGAAGCTCTACATGCTCACAACGCCTCGCACTGGCGTTGTGAGCTTGTAGATCGGCTATTTTCGGCAAAGAGGTTGCCAACTCCCAGAGTTTCAAATAAGGGACACCTTTTGGGGGGATAAAAAAACCTGAAATGCATAGACAAACACAACATGGCTTACATACACCGGCATATAGGCTACTACATCACATCTGAGCTAACATGGTTGTAACAAGTTAAATTCTATTCCGACCATAATCACAAGAACATGAAATGCAATGCTTCAGTCATACATCAGATATGTATGTTTTTCACATTTTGCAAACAACTGCCTATGTAATTTAATGTAAAACTGTAAATTAAGCGAAAAATGCTTTGGTATTATTGTATTTATGCCAATATGACATCCACAGGTTTTATAGCAATTGTTGAAATCAGACCTTACATGTGATATGTTCAACAAGGTCAAAGTTCATAGCAGTACACCAGTAAGTGGGCACTAGGGACATCGGGCACTTCTGTATCATTGGCTGCGTTTCCCAAAGCGATTTTGAGTGGTCGTAAGCTCAGGCATGGTCGTAGAGACCAAAAACGTTTCAAGAACGCCCTCGCAGCCTGCGCAGGCACCTGTCAATGAAGAGCAACGAAGGCTTTCAGGAAACCGGTCGAGAGTGTACAATGGAACCAAATGGCTAAACCAAATGGCTAACCAAACGGGTGCTGCAGACGTGTCTTACGATGTTTTTTTTAAGGGTGCGCCTGGGGCGCCCGTAAGCACCCTTCATAGAAAACTGAGCACTATATAACTAAGTATAATTATGAAAGTAAATTTAAAAAAGCTATCTAAGTCTTGTGGATGGTAGAGTAGGCTATTCTACACACCTGCTATACAAAATAAACAAGTTAACTATATATTTATATTTATATAATATATAAATAAAACATACAAAGGTGAACTATATGTTATGCGTGTCGCTTGCTTTGATATAGGCTACTGAGAAATAGCGCACCACAACACACACTTACTTAAAACAAGCTTATAGGCTGCCTCATTTGTTAAGGGTCCGTGGACCAGTGGGGGTCCCTTGTCCCCGGCTAAAAGGCATGCAGTGATGCGTGAAAGCGGTGATAGAACTCGGATCATCCAGTCGCTAGTCCAACACACAACCCCTCGTGCCAACACGACTCAGCGAGAACCAGTCCGCTCAGAGAGTCGCCTAGAGCCAGGCACTCAGCATCCTACACTCTGAGAGGTAGCCTACAAATTTGAACCAATTGGTTCCCAACCTGCAAACCTCCAAACCAAAATACAACAACCCTGCGCCTCCTTAGCCCCTTGTGCGTCGTGCCAACACAACACTGAGGTAAAGAGACAGGGCTGTTATATTTTAGTTTGGACGTTCGAAGCCAGGAACCAAATGGTTCCAAAATGCAACCCATATTTTGAGAGTGTAGGATGACGATCGCCCGGCTCAGCACACTCAGTGAGCGAGCAGACTGGTTCTCCAGCGCTGAGTCTGAAATCAGGCTAGGAAGATGAGGGTCGCCCTATAATTATTACAGCCAAGACGGGGCGGACAACAGCCTTTGTAGCTGAACATAGCAGGCTTAATAGCATGACGAGTTGTGAATTGGACTAAGCATTATAAGAGCCTCGGGTTCGACTCCCGCTTCAGCAGATTGAATGATACAGAGAGTCCCCGAGTATCATTTTGAGAACCAATACTCTAGTCTACAATACTGTCATAGTAGGCCTAGCCTATAAAATAAAAATAAAAATATTTAAGACGGGCAGTCAAGTACGTTTTTGCAGTCAGTTATAGGCCTATACCAACAGGCAACAGCGCTTTGCAGCTTTGCATGTAGTTTCAAATTAAAACAAGGGGTTTGTACAGACAGTTTAGCTGCTACCAACAGCGCTAAAAATGTGTTAATTTTCAGCGTTGTATGGTCTATTGATGGGCCGAGTACAATCACACAAACCAACAGCTGAAATTCATTTTTGGGAGCGCAGCTGCTGACGTCCTATCAATCGAAGCCCAGAGCCATTCAATGAGAGTTTCAGGGAGAGTTGCATCATCTCCGTTTACATGGGGCCAGAGTTGGCAGAACTCTCTAATACAAGGCTCTGGCCAGCCTACTGGCGTGCGAAGGCTGTTTTAGGAGAGGCGCTTACAAGCGCGTTTGAGAAACGCCATAATCGTAAGGACCGCAGTCGTACGAGGGGCCTCGTACGACCTGCGCTTTGGCAAACGCGGCCATTATCAGACTTAAATGTTTCCTTCAACTTGTTGTTTTTGCCCCAGAATGAGATACAGGTTTTGTAGCAATTTGTAGAAATATTAGACCTTAATTATTGCATGTTGTAATCATGTAGGCCTATACTTTACTTTTGTATGTGTAGGCCTATGTATATTTTATTTAACATTTTGGAGAGAAAAAAATATCCAATTTAACACCGCCCATTCTTCCTTGGAGTCCACCTAACGTGTTAGGATACCTTAAAATCTAATTTTCCAAAACATATACCTGGTTCTCATGTGCCCACTCTCTGGTACCCAACACTATCATATTGGCATACAGTAATAACCATTAGGTTTTAAAAACAAAATCACAAAACAAAATCAACACATGCTTAGTTCACATACCAGCCAGCCAGTCTGGGGTCGCTTAGTTGGCAGACAAGATAGGCTACTGTGTCATTGGTGCTCCCAGGACTTTCACCTTGTTGTTTAGACCAGTGGTTCTCAACCTTTTCAGGCCGCGACCCCCTAAATAAACATATTTTAACTGGGGACCCCCCACCCTGACGAGCATGAAGAGTTGAGGCATTACATGGTTCTATTGTGAAAATAGCAGATCTACATGCTCACAATGCCGCGCAACGCAGGGCGTTGTGAGC
Source organism: Nannobrachium achirus (assembly GCF_963921795.1). Classification (NCBI taxonomy): domain Eukaryota; kingdom Metazoa; phylum Chordata; class Actinopteri; order Myctophiformes; family Myctophidae; genus Nannobrachium; species Nannobrachium achirus. The sequence continues at coordinate 57,395,470 of NC_137827.1, read as the reverse complement.
ATTTAGATTGTCTATTTTCACAATTTCTGCCTCTATTATTTGACAATTTGGCCAATGTTTAATTTGACATTTTTTATGTAAAAAAAAAGTCCTAACATTGTCACTTTAAATGTGCAGATAGCCTCTATACACTTAAACTTTATGTTGGTTTGTTTACTGTTGAGTGAGGAAAACAATGTTTCACATTAAGGTTAATCATCTGGGGACCCCACTAAATCATTTGGGGACCCCCCTCGGGGTCGCGACCCACAGGTTGAGAACCACTGGTTTAGGCTGCATGGATTCATGTCTATTCTTCTGTCACACGTGTTTTTAAGACATTAAATAATGTTCTTCTGAGCCGAGTACTGTAGCACGCTCTCTCACAGGCAAGTTGTGGACTGAACCTACAGCCTATGGGATCATTGGTGTAGGGGGCGGAGACTGTGTCTTAGCAACACTGTGTTAATGAGCCAATGAGCTGCCCAGTGCCCACAAACAAACACAGCAACGATGGGATGCAGGCTACAGCACATGTCTCAGAGGAGTAGTCTGGGATCACTTCACTTTTCGGGCTTGTAACCGGTCTGGAGCGTAAACCACAAAACGTCATGTTGTAGTACTCAAAGGACTACAATTTGTCCGGAACTATCCACCGGAAACAGTTTTAACCCAAAATAATTCCCCTGCACTCAAGGACATACTTTTAGGGCCTACCTAATAAACTCCTTGATGCGGAGTAGTTTTGCTTTAGAATTTTGTTTGGTATATGCATCTTTTTTTAGTCCAACTCGTAGCGACTGGAAAGACCACAAGGCTACTCGAGCATTTTAAAAGGGATTGGGGAAACAAACGGAGGGAATCAAATCAGAACGACGCCGCTTCTTCTAGTGGTTTCCGCGTCGGGCGGAAACCAAACGGGCTGTTGTGAACAAACACCTGGCTTTCTCTCAGAAAGCCTGGTGGGCGAGGTTATCAGAGGAGAGCAGAGTGGAAGCTGATGGGGAGAATCACCGTCATTTCTCTGTTAAATCACCCCGTCATTCATATTTATCCCCCATCCTTAAAATACGGGACAAAGAGGCTCCCGTATCAGTTCAATACGGGACACATCTTTTAGTTTCCAAAAACGGGACGATTCCGTATTTTACGGGACAGTTGGTAAACAAGTATTAACGGTTCAAGTGGTTAAATAAATATCTGAAAAGTGAAAACACAAATTGCCATGAATCCAAAATACAATGATGATTGTGCTGTCAGACAATGAAACTTATATGGAATCTATGGACAGGTTGTGGGGGTCCCTGCTTCATCTCTCTCAACTAAGGGGTCCTTGGCCTGAAAACGTTGAAGACCCCTGCTCTATTCTAAGCCACGCATCGGGGAACTGTGGAGTAGTGTGCTGTGTTTCAACCCGGACAAGATAGAGGGAGGGACGTGGACCGTTTCCGTCCCCCTCTCTCGTCCGGGTTGAGAAACAAAGACAGTAAACACTGTTTACTAAAGAGAGCAGAGAGAGAACGAACAACATTACATGATACAGAGAAAGTCTGTGTTATAAATGAAATAATAGAGGTTTTCACTCACAAACCTTTGTGTCGTAGACGGGAGACCACCCCAGTCTGTTTTAAGACGTCACAGGCTGGCTCTTTGTGAAAACGGGAGGAATTTGTTTTCCACAAGGAGTTCAAAGAAGCTTTAAAACAGTGGAGACTTAGAATCCTTACTTTATTAGAGCGGTGTTTTCTACCAGGAGACATTTTTGGAGAAGGTAGGTTTGTTTTTGTTGCTTTCCCCCCCTTTGTTATTGTGTATATAGATTATGAATGTAACTTGATAGAAAGGAGCATTTCACTATTACGGTAGTGAACCTGAACAGTGTTTAATAATAATAATAGGCTATTTCATATATTTTTTCTAAGAAGAATAACGTTAGGCTACAATAAATATTGTCCACATAATATTAACTATGTAGACTGCAAACATATTGAAGTGAAAAGGGACAGTACAGGTTTTGAAAAATACTTGCATACTTATAGTTAAAACCATCTTTCTGTAGCAGTGTGTTTATGAAGGAAGACGTGAGGTGTGAAGGCAATAGAGAGCTATTAATTAAAAATATTTAGGCTAAATACTTTAATGCTGCAGAGATTAAAGGGATATTCCACTTCCCCCCCACGATAACATGGTCATGTTATCGTCTAATCAGGCTTTTATGAACACTCTGAACAGTTTTTAATTAGCCTGGTTCAATATTTAGATATTTGATGTAAATGCTCTGACATGGAGTTTGGCTTTTAGGTTTTTTATTGAGTGAAAGTGCACAGATTTAAAATAATTATTTTTTCAGCCCTAACTTTGATCACTCCCCTCACCCAGGTAAAAAAAAAAAAAAAGAAAAGAAAATCTGCTTACAGTATGTGATCAAATACCATCTCTCATCCCGCGAGATAATTTGATAATATTTGGAATTTATTTGGACAATTGAAAAAAATATTTAGTATCATTTTAAACTTGAAGTACAAAGTTATTTTCAGTTAGTTCTAACCAAAATGGCTATTATCTCAACATTTTCCTCGCAACATAATCACTAAAATGTCGTCACTGTCGGGCAGAAACCTTGTATCTCCAAGTTTCAAATGTGTACGTCTTTTGGTAAAGCAAGGCCCTGCTTCATCATACAAGACTGTCGCACAAAACTAGTGAAAACAGCCGATCTACAAGCACACGTGTGCTTGTAGATCTGCTGATCGGCTGTTTTCACTAGTTTAGTACATTTTATAGATGATAAATACAAAACAAACGGTTTTGGACATACAAGGTTTCCACCCGACAACAACAATATGCTATAAATACAAGGTGCTGGGAGTGAAAATTATAATTTAGGGGTGCCTCGGATTAAAAAAAATATTTATTGGGTGCCCTGAGACAAAAAACTTTAGGAAGCCCTGGCATATACTATCGGGCAGTTATCTCGTATTTTAACTTTTTTCGTAAATGAATGCCCTACTCCGTCATTCTATGTCACACAAAAGTAGCAAAAATAGCCGATCTACAAGCTCAAAATGCATCACAGTGAGATTGTAGATCTGCTATTTTTGCTATTTTGGAATTGCAATCCTGAAAAGTAACATTTTAATTTTATTTCAAATGCATTTACTTATGTTAACTTTATGAACTTAAATACCAATACAATCGACATACTTGTGATTAAGCTACTAATACAGACTGAAGTAATTAAAGCGGGTCATGTTTGCAATCATGTTTGGAATTGTAACAAATCAAAAATATATCAGTATTCCGATTAGGGATGTGAAAAAAATAGAAAATCGACTCGAAAAGTATGAGTCGAAAAATCAAATATATATATATATTTTTTTTTTATTACATTTTTCTAAAATTTTCCCCCAAAAATGTTTTAATCGCTTCAAAAATGTTATAAGCATTAATGTTTTCCAAATGTGAGAGGACCGGTGTGTGGGTCTCTGTGTCGGGGACGAGTGCATGTCTGTGTTGTGCATGCATGCATCGCAGATTCGCATGCATGCGGCGCTAGTCAGGTCCGCGGACTACTGGTTGAGAAACACTGCGGGACTGGTCTGATGCGCGCGTCATAGCAGTGCGCGGCGCTGCGCGCTGACTTGTTTTGTTTACGTGCCTGTGTGCATGCATGCTTGACACGAAATCTCGCTTGGCAGCGTCGCCTCATGTGCAGTGATTTTGTCAAGATTGACAATAATACAACACAAAATACATTACTCGTCGTTAATGCGAAACACCCGTGGACGCGGTCGGGGAAGGACAGCGGGGCAGACAAGCTCCACATTGATACACCAGCCTGGGGTGATAGCCACGGCAGCCAGAGCGTTCCCACTATACTACGTTCCATGGACTTTAATTGTCACTCAGCTTCTAGTCTCTAGAGAACAGACTCTGTGCTGCTATCGCAAGGAAGAGCAATTATTATTAGGGCTTTGATGCAAGTTCTGATGGGTGCAGCTGCATAAGTTGTGTTGCTTAACTCTCCTACCGCCAGATGTTGTTATTTATTATTGGGTTTTGTGCCAGCAAAAGCACCTTACCTTTGCGATGTTATAGACAAAGATGTACTATTTTTTTTTCATTATTATTTTTAAATTTTCTCCTTAGAGGTGTACCGTGGCTATATGAGCAGTAGAGGGCAGCCTCATGCAAGAATTAATGTGAAAATGGTCTCAGTGGCTCCTGCTCGTCAAGGCCGCTCAGTCGCTACAGAGCAATAGATTCAGAGGAAATCACATGGAACTGTTTTGTTACTCCATTGATGCTAACGTCCAGTGGGTTTTTGAGGATACTTTTACGGGAGCTGTTTCAACGGTATACACCCGCACGACCCCTCATCAGTTTACAGACATCAAACCAAGGTACAAAAGAACGAGCCAAAGAACGTACAATTGGCGTCGAGCTTCTGTCAAAAATGGGGCGAACGGGAACGTTCAAAGCGTGGAAAGAGTTAAAGTAATGCGCCGTTGTGCTCTCCTCTCAGCTGCTGCTTAGCAGGAAAAAAAGTGAAAAAAAGTCGATCGACGTGTCGATTTTCGGCCGCGACGCGTCGATTCGCAAATAATGCGTCGATTAACATCCCTAATTCCGATATTAACCTGTGGGTCTCATTAAGTGAAGGTGGAGGTCGCATGTGGCCCCCGGGCCGCCAGTTGCCCATGTATGCTCTAAACCATTTCTGAAACACATGACACATAAGGTCTGTCGGGCCTATAGGGGTTGAGGACTGGGCGTGGCCTTGCAAAAATCGGCCACTTCCGCACGCCATGCTCGTTGCTATCTTTCTTGTTAGACTCTTGGATAAAAGGAAGCGATGACCGGAGAACAGCATTGACAGTTCGCTGGTTGTAGACAAGATGGATTGGTCAATGCAAGTGTACTCTTACAAGTCGAAGTCCAGTAGGCCTATTCAAAATTTACATGAGTAAAAGTATAAAAGTATTGGTAATGGTATCAAAATGTACTTAAAGTACCAACAGTAAAAGTAGGCCTACTCATTGTGCAGAATGTCCCTTTCAAGTTATCAAAACATCTTTTGAAAATAGCATGGATCTAACATTGTGAGCTTGTAGATCGGCTATTTTTAAATGGTCAAAATATATGTATATGCTGAAGTGGTTAACGATGTTTTGTAATAATAATCAAAATCTACAAAGTATAGTAGGCCTAGCATTACTAACAGGCCTACAATGTTTGGATCAGAGATGTAGTGGAGAAGAAGTAAATATATTGTCAAAGTACATTTCAAAAGTGTACTTAAGTACAGTACTTAAGTAAATATACTTAATTACTTTTCACCACGTAACGTGCCTACAGCCAGTTATTGGGCCACTGCCAAGACCACTTGCAATTTGACTCGCCATTACTCTGTCAATTTTCATCAAACAATTAAAATGTAAACGTGTCCATATTCACTGGAATGTCTGCTTTCATTTGCTGGTGCTCATTATTGTCTCCCAATAAAAAGATATCACGCTAAAATTGCGACTTCGGCTGTCCATGCATGAGCGCAGAAAGAGCACAAGCAGATCAGAACAGCCATCACATTCATCCATTGCTTTGGAAATAAAGATAGGTTTCTAATAATATAACATTCCCTATAAACAGTAGGCCTAAAATGTTACAATATTTGGATCAGAGACGTAGTGGAGAAGACGTAAATAATATTGGCAAAGTACATATAACTCAAAAGTGTACTTATACAGTACTTAAGTAAATATACTTAATTACTTTACACCACATAGCGTGCCTACAGCCAGTTATTGGGCCACTGCCAAGACCACTTGCAATTTGACTCGGCCATTACTCGGTCAATTTTCATCAAAAAAATTGTATTTAAACGTGTCCATATTCACTGGAATGTCTGCTTTCATTTGCTGGTGCTCATTATTGTCTCCCAATAAAAAGATATCTTGCTAAAATTGCGACTTCGGCTGTCCATGCATGAGCGCAAAGCACAAGCAGATCAGAACAGCCATCACATTCATCCATTGCTTTGGAAATAAAGATCGGTTTATAATATAACATTCCCTATAAACAGTAAAATGTGTGTGATCGTTATGTTGATCAAATATGGTTTTATTGAAATGCAATCAAAGCCTAGAGCAATTGAAGTAAAAGTATCGTTGCTTGCTCAACAAGTAGAACTAGTACAGACTGATCTTGATGCATCGAAGACCTAGCTATTAGCCTTATTCACGGCCCGCCCACTCAGCATCCCCCGGGTGCTGAAGTCACATTTTGAAGGGGAAAATCCTACTATAGCCTATAGAGTTAACACAGAAATCGCAAATTTAATGCAATTTCCGAATAGTAAAGTATAAAATACGGCTAGCATGATCAAGAACACAAGATAGTAAAAGGCACAAAGCATTATAATTTACTTTACCGTTCGAAATAATGATTTGTTGGCTTTAAGTCCAGCTATTTCTGTTATAGTTTCCCCTTCTAAATTGATGTCAGCACCCGGGGGATGCTGAGAAATTTGCTGAGTGGGCGGGCCGTGAATAAGGCTAATGGCAATGGCCGCCAAAGTGGGCGGAGTTAAGCCCCGAATCTTGTCATATGATGTCATAACCGACAACCTCTATAGTGAAGTGTGGGGGGTATAATTATTGGTGAGGTGAGGAGGGCACATAATTAAGGAAGCATGGTTGCAGAAACATTACAAGCAGATTGTCTACTTTCACCTTATACACTTTAGACCAGGGCCCCGTCTTCAACGTTTTCAGGCCAAGGACCCCTTAGCTGAGAGAGAGATGAAGCAGGGACCCCCAGATTATATAGTTTAATTGTTTGACAGCACAATCATCAGTGTATTTTGGATTCATGTCAATTTGGGTTTTCAGATATTTAAACACTTGAACCATCAATACTTAACCCATTTAGGCCTAACCTATAGTTAGGGCTAAATCAGAAATTAGCCTACAAAAACAAATATGTTGCTACATACTGTAGTGTACATACTAATCTTGACCTTTCACCCTGTACTTAGTCTGCTCCTTTTCCCTGCTACACCAAACCTCTTTGCCGAAAATAGCCGATCTACAAGCTCACAACGCCTCGCAATGTGAGGCGTTGTGAGCTTGTAGATCTGCTATTTTTGGCTAAGGTTCTCAGAATATGGACGCTAGGGTTCAAGCGGTTATTATAAAAAAAGGAGAAAAAAAGTTTCTATCACACAAAGATTTGGAGGACCCCCTGTAGTAACTCTGGGGACCCCCTAGGAGTTGTTGAAGACCCCTGCTTTGGACCATTATGTTCATGTTCTTGTTCTTGAATTGCTTAATTTCAGAGCAGTGTGTGGAGTCCAGACTGCAGGTGAAGATGAACTCTCCAGACTCAGCCAGGGCCGTTTCTATTAAACAGGAGGAACCTGAAGATCACACACACTTCAGTAAGTTTAACCACTTGAACAATAGCATCGCTATGCAGGGGGAACATATGCTGAAACTGGTTGATCTACAAGCTCACAACTTATCAAGTATTATGTTTCATACTTCTAATGATTGCAAATGTACATTTGCTTTGACATATGCATTTAGTTTCAAAATCATTCTAAAATGTGGCGTTGCTTCAAGTTGTCCCAACCAAGCGTTCATACTATTCACCGGGGGCCGTTGCTATGTTGACGTCATGGACAGTACGGCCTTTTATGAGGCTGTTTAAACTCATACGAGGTGAATTTTACCTTTGATCTGAGATTGTAACCACACGTGCACAGATTGTGGTTATTGTCACAGGTCCCAGGTAACACATAGTTCACATAAGCTAAACTCCTCCCTATTGTTTTTTAACCCACAAGAAGCTCCCTTTGGGCAACACCGTTCCCATATCCTGGACAAAATAGAAGCTTCTTCTCGTCTTTGGTCGATAATAAAAAATGTACAGCATACAAAGCCTTATATAATCTGACCAGGCCTCTAGTCTGACATCATACACATGTCTACACATACTATTTTGAAAAACATTTAAATACTTCAAAATAGCCAATCTACATCGACATGTGAGCTGTTTGGCATTTTTAAAGGGGCAAGGCATGGATGAAAATAGGGCCCACAGGCTTTATAAATAGGAAGTAAACGTGGAGGAAATCTTAGCAGAAAGTTAGACGCCTCCTTTGGCTCTGGGACGTCTGCATCGCGAGGCAGGAGGGCAGCTTCCACCTGCGTCACAAATAGAAGTTCTTTAGGCTAACGTGGTCTACGTAGGCCACATACAGTATGTCAAACTCAAGGCCCGGGGGCCAAATCAGGCCCGTGATTGAATTATCTTTGGCCCGCGGGATGATATTTAATTACTATTAGAACTGGCCCACTGGCCTGCAATGCAATGCCTGGGATTCCAACCAAGGTCTCCTGCATGAAAGTTCAACATCTCACCCATCAGACCAAAGGAATATCCCTATGGACAGGGGGAGATACTAGACTTTTGATGCCATCAGGCTGAGGCAATGAGTCACTCTGTTACTAGCCTCGGAAAACCCAGACTTCTTTTGGCGATCGGAAGAAAAAGAAGCCTGGGCGATCGCGTTATGATCACTGTTGTAGGAAGTGTAGAATTTCCCTAACCAATCAGAGTGCAGAGAGCGTCACACCAAATGTGTTGACGTCATGACGCAGCAGCGTTCTCTGCACTGAGCAGAGGAGCAGAGGGGGGAGGGGGGAGGAGAACACGTGCTATTGGCTGGAGACTTGCGGAGAGACTCACCGCGCCCGCCCATCTGCCTACACTAAACTGTCCGCGTTAGGTTAGAGTGCTCTGTTACACACGCACCACCATAATACTACAAGTCCCCAGTGTTGGGGAAGTTACTTTGAAAGCGTAACTTGTACAGTTACAAGTAACTCACCATGGAAATAACTTGATCAAGTTAAAGTTATACCCCAGGAGAAATGTAACTTATAAAGTTTCAAGTTACATACTGTATAAAAAGTAACTTGAGTAACTTGAGTTACCTTTTTTCAGCGTTAAATTGAGAATGTACATTTGGTGTACATGAAACAAAATATAATATCCTACAAAAAAAGTCACATGCCAGCAGAAATAGACAAATTTCCGTGCAACGTCATCACAAAGAGAGCGTGCATGTCAGTGGTAAAAAGCAGTACCAGTAGAAAGCTTTATGTTGTGTTTTGGTTGGGACTCGGATCAGACTGGATGCTATCGCTACAAAACAAACATGACCAGAAGTTGTTGTACAGTAAATCGCGCCAATAAATCAAAGGATGGTGGAACATGTTTAATATTCTGAGGGGTTCTCACCTTTTCATAAAAAGAGAAGAATATTGTGGCTATAGAGCCTATAGTATAGGCCATCAAAAGGGGGTTCCGGTGGTCCTAAAGTAGTGGTGTGAGTGGCTCATTTCAGTCAGAGAACTCTTCAACAATTAGTGATTACATTGTTGAATGTTCTGATCATGTATGCTTTACTTTACCACTTTAGGTCCTAAAGTAACTGCAGACAAAGAATGCTGTGGAAATAAGCGTAGTCTTTTCTAGGATCTCCTTTTAGTAGACCTTGTACTAGTGAACTCTACCGTCATGAAACTGTACATTTCCTATGCAAACTTCTAATAAAGTCTTCAATCAATCAAAAACGTCATACTAGTGACTTGTAAATAGATATAAGCCCCCATCTGTTTTATTTTTATTTTATTTTCTGCTTTTGTGATGTTATCCAAAGGCTACTCATTCTATACGTTTGTCTTTCCTGTGGTGTGTGGTTCCTGTGTAAATAAGCCAAAGATTACTAGGATCTCCTTTTAGTTGACCTTGTACCAGTAATTTGTGCCGTCATGAAACTACTTTTTCCTATTGCAAACTCTTCAATCAATCAATACATTGCAGTGACTGTGTGTGTGTGCGTGCTTGCAGTGGTGTAAAGTAACTAAGTATATTTACTAAGTATACTGTAGGCCTACTTAAGAGGCAGGGGGAGAGCGGAAACCAGACTATAGGTTAGGTAGTCACCGGGTGAGAAAAATGGGTTGCAAAAAACGTGGGATAAAAAAAACATTAAAAAAATACTGTACTTAACTCATTGACTGCCAAGGCACGAGTTTCACGAGTTATTACAGTACTCCCAGGCTGCCACAGCCCGAGTTTCCCGAGTTGGAAGCCATTTTGAAAAAAAAAAGAAAAAAAAAAAGAAAAAAAATCAAAATTCTTTTTTTAAATTCTAAAAATGCCTCAAATGTATTAGGCATGATGAAATTGCATGTTTAGCCCCATAACAAACACATCTTTCAAAATGTCAAAAATGGCTGTTTTGTCTGACTTTGAAGGCTTGTATCTCATGAATGCCTGAACGGATTTCCAAGCGGATTTTTTTGTTTGAAAGCTGTTAAAAAGTACTACACATATGGTGCATGATCTAGGCATGGGCGTGCACGATCCGTGCACAAAAAAATGATCCGTGCACTAGAAATTTAGGAAGGTGGCAGTGTTTGTTTTGTCTGACTTTGAAGGCTTCTATCTCATGAATGCCTGAACGGATTTCCAAGCGGATTTTTTTGTTTGAAAGCTGTTAAAAAGTACTACACATATGGTGCATATATGGTGCATGGGCGTGCACGATCCGTGCACTAAAAATTGATCCGTGCACTAGAAATTTAGGAACGTGGCATCCTGGTACTTGGCGGCCATCTTGAAAAGGGCATTCAATGAGTTAAGTACAGCAGTTTTGAGATATTGTACTTTACCTGAGTATCCAATACTTACTTCTGCTCCACTTAATCTCGGATTCAAATGTTTACACCACTACATTTAGGTATTTGAACAATTAGAACAATTAAGTAGCTAAAGTATAAATAATCAGGCTATCAAGGCCATTTGAAAATAGATTATCTACAAGTAAAGCTCACAATGAGTCCTCTGCTATTTTCAAAAGATGTTTGTGAATTCCAGGATTTGTATTGATACTTTTACTTAAGTAAAACATTTTACGATTTGAGTAGGCTACTTTTCCCCACCACTGTGTGCTCGTGACAATGAGTGTGCTCGCATATCAATCAAAAAAATTCACACAACAAAACCGGACGATCAGCGCAAATTAACATATTAATTACCCTGGCTGGACGCATAATCGCTCCTTTGTGAGACTTGTAGCCTACTGTATATTCTGAAGATATGCCACACAGTCAAGAGACCCTTAATTTAAACCTTGTATCATTTTAATTATAGGCACATTAAATGAAAGACTAATCCAACTCTGAAACGCCATTTTAAATCAGTGAACAAGTTATTACAAACAATGCATATTTAATCTACTTTGATTAAAGTCGTGAAGACCAATTTTTATCATAGTCTTAGCTTGACTAGGGCTCATAGACTGTAGCTATAGCTGCTGCGTGCATTAGCGCCCTCTATGTGCACCCCCGTTGATGCGCGTGCATCCTTGTTTACAAACAGGAAATTTGTCTATATGCCTCTCAACTGAGTTTTATGTTTTATTTCAAAACGTTATGAAAATTATGTCTGTTGAGGACATTTGATCGTCAAACTTAACAAAACTTAAATGTAAAATTATAACTTTGTTTGTAACTTCTTGTAACTTGTAACTTGAGCCAAGAATTACCCAAAAAGTATCTCAGTTACTTGACAAGTTACAGTACATAAATATGAATGTAAGTCCCACAATGCACTGCTAGTGCATTGGTACGCATCGAGGGCCTGTGACCACAAGCCCACGTTTAAATAAACATTGAACCAGTCCGGCCCTCAACTTGTACCATTTTTTTACATTTTTGCCCCCCTGTGCATTTGAGTTTGACATCCCTGACGTAGGCCAATCTAAGGCAGATGGGGGCAGGTCTTTTTGTAACCCAGGGTGCGTTCCGATATAGGAACTGAGAGCACTAGTGTGCACTCTGGTCATTTGTTTATTCTAACACACCTTGGGTTACGAAAATACCCACCACTACCTGCCTCTGTTTTTGAAGCGGTGAAAACCGCTTCCTATGAGTGGCTTTGTGTGTCCCGCGCCCATATATGGTCATTTCAGTCCAGAACTAGAAAATATTGTTCCTTCGAAACAATTGTGGGCTCGCTTCAAGCCAGAAAACAATGGCTATAAAAGTACAAAATGTCAAGATCGCAGGCAGTGCTCTCTTTGACGTTACTGACGTCAAAGATTGGTCCATTTTGTTCCAAAAATGTGTTGTGCAAAAGTTGACCCGCTGGTGGCGCTAAAACAGGCCAATGTAAGAAGGGTGGTATCTGTTCCTTGACCTATTGGGATGTGCTTGCAAGATTGCAAGATTTCACGCACATTGCAGGCTGTGTTCATGATTTGAGGTGTTTTTGGCTTTGGCCACTTTATCGCTGCTTGCATTATTATTTTTTTGTGTGTGCACTTCATAGGCATATTAGATAAAGGTCCTTAGATTGTGTGTAGAATGTTTCATGCAAATTGCAAAAAAAAAATCCGAACGGGTTTAAGCGTTTCACAAACTGCTCAAAATGATATAGCGCCCCCCTTTGGCCAATTGGAGTAAGATTGGTTTTAGTGATATTTGGACTAACACTCTACATCTTTGCCAAATGCCATGAACATGTTACTTTGCATGTATGATTTAGAGGCAGAAGAATAATTTGCATAAAACTGCAATAATCATTGAATTATTAAAAAAGCATGTTTATTTATTTATTTTATCCGATCTGACAGATCTTTAGATATTGGTCCAAAGTTCATGTAAAAGAAGTTTTGTGGACGTGACGCGAAAATTCCAGAATAAAAGCGGGTTTAAGCGTTTTACAAACTGCTCAAAATGGCGGAAAAATCTAAGGGCGGAGCTTACTTAACAAAGACACAGATGTCTTCCGCTTGAGTCAAAGCACGCGTGTAAGCAAGTTGCATGTCTTCAAACGAAACGAGTCATGACTTATGCCCGTTTGAAGTTTGAATTTTCACACGCTTTGTATAGCGCCCCCCTTTGGCCGATTGGAATAAAATTGGTCTCAGTGATACTTTGACTAACCCCCTACATCTTTGCCAAATGCCATGAACGTGTAACTTTGCATGCATGATTTAGAGGCCGAAGAATAATTTGCATAAAACCGCAATATTGATTGAATTATTGAAAAAATATATTTTCACTAAAATAAATCCGACCAGACAGTTTGACCGTATTGGTCCAAAGTTCATGTGAAAAAGGTTTTGTGCGCATAACGCAAAAATCCCAGGAGGAGATAGATTTTTACTGTTTTTCATATAATTCAAAATTCTGGGGGATCTAAAGGTCAAAGGTCAAAAGTCAGAGCGTAAAAGTTGTTCCGCATGAGGAGACGCATATATGTATACAGGTTTCATGGCTGTACCTCAAACAGAGCCTGAGCTCTACCTGTTCAAAGTTGGCACTTTCAAAGGCTTCCTACAGCGCCACCATTTGGCCGATTGCTGTAAAAAGTAATAGCATACGTCGCCACTGTAAGCTGAACACATTATTTTTTTTATTTTCATTTTCTGTCTAAGTATGTAGGAGTAGAAAGGTGCCAGAACTGTCTGACCTACTAGATAAATGACAATATCTAAAGTGTGCTCGCCTTACAGGCGAGCCCACAATGAACAGGTTTTTTCAAAAACAAAATGTGTGTTTAATTTCCGTATATGGTGATCTCAGTCCAGAATGAACGGGGTTTTTCAAAAACACAATGTATGTCACCTCATGTCCATATATGGTCACTCCAGGCCAGAATGAGCAGGTTTTTTCTGTCCCGTACGTCCAGAATGAAAGCAAAATGTGTGTCCCATGTCCACATATGGCCATTTCAGTTTAGAATGAATAGGCTTTATCTGTCCTGTACGAGTGTACGTCCAGAATATGTGTGTAGTGTCCCTCCCGGTCAGATGAATGGATACTTTGAGGATTGGTCAAGCTTCACATGATAATTTTGCCTTCAGGTTTTATCTGTCCTGTACATGCAATAGGTCTCACCTACTGCATCCATAACTAATGCTACTATAAAAACCTTATTCAAATAACAATTCAGAATAGAGGTTTTATCTGTCCTGTACATGTAGAATATTATCAACAAAAGGAGTGGATATCTATAGAAACCCAACAAAAGATTCAAGTAAGAAAGAGAAGAAAGCAGCAGTGACAAATAGCCGCACAAGAGCAAAAGCAAAGGCACAATAAGAATATACAGATTCCAACAGAATGGTAAAAAGGAGCATTAAGGCAGACAAGAGTAAATACATTGAAAATCTAGCAGAATAAGCAGAGGAAGCAGTAAGAAACGGATAAATGAAACAGTTGTACGACACCACCAGAAGGATGTCGGGCAAATGTAGTAGGCCACAAAAGAGTTGAAAAATGTAGTAGGCCACAAAGACTGATGAGGGAGAAAGATCAGGAAAACTGTACAAAAGCTGAGAAATAGACATGGAGAGACTACTTGGAAGCTATAGAATTCGAGCGTAAGGTGGAGTTAGGGAGGACATTTCTCTCTCAAAATAACAACTTTTCTAGTGTTATTTCTTATCCTGGTAAACATCATGGGTCTGTCTGACAGACAGCCTTGTTCATATTTTGTCTTTAAACAAAACTGTTTGCTCAATCTCATTGTAGGCTATATCCTATAATATATTCAATAGATATATTTTTATGACAGATTTACTGGCCTCAACCTCCTGTAATATGTATTAGCCTAGACACTTCAGTCAACTCTGCCACTTTACGCAGATCATCTGAGAGAGAACATTGTGGTCAAGCAAGGATCACTTTTTATTGAGAGAGAGAGAGAGGTGCGCTTTCTCTAATTATCCAACAGAAGAGAGAGAGAGAGAGAGAGAAATGCTCAAGCCTATAATATATTAAATAGAAATATATGTGTTATGCCAAATTACAAAACCAAACTCGAGTGGCCCCGTAATTGTCTTGTCCAGTTCCGTCCCGTTCTGATTCCTTTTTTTTTTGAGACCTGTGACATTGTCCTGAAATCCGTTTATTTCCCAGGTTCAGAGAGACCCGAGCATTTAGCTTATGATTAGGCTATTAAAAGTCCATGCGTGCCTCTGTCTTTCATGTGGTGAGGTCTACTCAATCTAACATACTGTCTGCAGCTGTGTGAACTGATTGACAGGCACTGTCAGAAATCAGAGCTGTGTAAACTTTATCATGTAATACACATAGACTTATTATTGTCCAATGCTGCTGGTTGGTTGCCTAGGAATCTATAATATTAACATTGAAACAAAAGCCAGGGAGAAAGGAAAGCTTTTAGGCTATTTTCTATCTACAGAGGTAAGTCATTTTCCGTTTGTTTGTAGTTGTAGGCTAGAAAGAGAGAGAGAGAAAGAGAGAGAGAAATGGTCGAGTGAGCTCCACTTTGTATTGTGAGTAAGACGGGACCTGTGTTGCATTGCCGATTAAAATATAATCTCTTTAGGCCTAAGCCTATTTATTAAACCACAATCGAATGTTGTTTACTTGCATAGTGGGGACACTTTTTTTTAATTGTAGGCTATTTTATATTTAGTCAATGGAAAATGTTTCAACATCTGATCTCTCAGTACTGTTGCTTCAAGTTGGAAATGAGAACATATTAATGCTTCAGTGCACCTGTTAAAGCCACCAACAATGCAACACTGTCCACGGCCTATTACTAAATTAGAGTGACAGACACCCAAGTTAGAGATAGGAGAAGAGTGATCTAAGCCACACACACTCAGCTCTTGTGGAAATCTTGTACACAGCCAGCCTACACACCACCTCACCGACAAGAAGCAACTACAGCTTTTTTTTCTCTTTTTTTTTTTTGGACTGGTCCCCCTCAGCAATGGCGCTGGTTTTGTAGGCCGATAACTCCAAATCGGCCTACAAAACGTCATACGCACGTTCCCCGTTGAGACACCATGGAGTGCCCATTAAACTAGTGAACATAATTAAAAATCAAACCTCGGTTCGAAGTGAAGCGGTGAACTTTTATTCTATGTGTTCTAGAGTTATGAACTCTGTGATCTATACATTGTTTATATTCTGAATGAATTAATGATTTTATCTGGAGGGCCGAATTGTCATGTGAAGCTGGACCAATCCTCAAAGTATCCAATCATCAGACCGGGACGGACACTACACACATACGTACGGACTGAGGGACGTACGGGACAGATAAAACCTGTTCATTCTGAACTGAAATGGCCATATATGGACATGGGACACACATTTTACTTTTTGAAAAAGCCTATTCATTCTGGACTGATATTCTGGACGTACGGGACAGAAAAAACCTGTTCATTCTGGACTGGAGTGACCATATATGGACAGAGCCGTTTCTGGGCCCATGGGGGCCCTAAGCGTGATTCTGATTTTTATCATTTTTTAATCCATTTTATAATGGAAATATATATAAAATATATATATATAAATGAATAAATAAAAAACGACAACAACAGGCAACATATTTTTGCTATGTTTGAAAAATAATAGGCCTAATATTTTTTATAATTTTTTAATCCATTTTATAATGGAAATATATATAAATACAAATATATATATAAATGAATAAATAAAAAACGACGACAACAACAGGCAACGTATTTTTGCTATGTTTGATTTGTTCTTTTCTTATTTAAATAAAAAAATGAAAACTTCCCCATGGGGTGCTGGAACACCTGCAGCACCCCTAGTTCCCACGCTGTGGCAGAGTCCTGCACAGTGGCCACTGTGCCAAATTCACTTTCACTTTCAGCGGTGTGGATGCTCGGAAGCAAAGAAAGTCACCACAGTTTGATTTGATCATTCCTTAGTCAATTATGAAGGGATTTCAAAAATTAAAACGTCTCCATATTGCTTGGGAAAGTCTACTTCGCAGAGAAACCGTGGCCTTTGCGATTCGCTAATCGCGGGATTTCGCATCGCGATTTCGGTTTGAAAACGATTAACCATGCAGCAGTCGTTCTTTTCTGCTGAGGAGGGGGCGGTGGGGGGCCCTTTTGGTCGGGGGCCCTACGCAGCATGCGTAGTCTGCGTGTACGGTCCGCCGCCGCTGTATATGGACATGAGTGACATAAATTGTGTTTTTGAAAAAACTGTTCATTCTGGACTGAGATGACCATATATGGACATTAAACACAACTAAGCAAACAGCAAGCAGGATTTTTTATATATATTTTTTAAGACCTATTATACCGGCTGTCATACCGGCTCTCCAGACAATTCTATACTAAGATTCACCGCTTCACTTTGAACCGAGGTTTGATTTTTTTTTTTTTTTTTTTATCTGTGTTCTCCTGGTTCTCTGTGGGTTAGAGCAGTGTTTCTCAAACTTTTATATTTCAAGTTCTCCCCTTAACTCTGACAGTTTACAAATGGAACCAAATGGACCTGTTAGGGTTCATTTGGTTCCATTTGTACACTGTGAGAGTTACTAACTTGTATGGGTCAATTTAGACCCCCCTAAAGGAACCCACAGAGTCCCTGGAATCCACTTTGAGAAACGCTGTGTAACACATTGTGTAACACATTGTTTTTCTGCTCCTAGACATCCTGCACATGGTTGTGTGTAAAGAGGAGGTTTCTCCTGAACAGGAGAGGAGCTCCAGCCTGCTCCAGGAGGAACCAGAGCCTCCACACATTAAGGAGGAACAGGAGGAACCAGAGCCTGCACACATTAAAGAGGAACAGGAGGAACCAGAGCCTCCACACATTAAGGAGGAACAGGAGGAACCAGAGCCTCCACACATTAAAGAGGAACAGGAGGAACCAGAGCCTCCACACATTAAGGAGGAACAGGAGGAACCAGAGCCTCCACACATTAAGGAGGAACAGGAGGAACCAGAGCCTCCACACATTAAGGAGGAACAGGAGGAGATACTTCAAAGACCAGAGGAGCCTGGTGGGTCAACGTCGACATTACCAGCTATGAAAAGTGAAGATGACGATGAAGACACCTCTTCGCACTGTTCTGGAGTTGAAGTGGAGCTTGAATCGGACTCTGAAGTCACTGAAGACAGTGATGATTGGGAGGAAACCAGTGGAGGTCAGTCAGTGTTAAACACAGGGACAGGACTTACATGTGTGGGGGAAAATAAACTGCGAGTTGGAATAAAAGAGGTTGATGAAAAATACAATTAAATCAGAAATATTAACCGCAATTTCACCTCAATTTATACTCCATATACCAGTTTTAACCTGCCTCTCCCTCTCTCTTTCTTTCTCTTTCTTTCTCTTTCTTAGGGTTAGGTAAAAAACTTTACCACTGTGAACATTGTGACAAGAGTTTCAAAAATCCAAGTGGTCTGAAGGCACACCAGCTTGTTCACACTGGAGAAAAACCTTTTCACTGTACACACTGTGACAAGAGTTTCAGTTGGTCATCTCACCTGAAGTCACACCAGCGTATCCACACTGGAGAAAAACCTTTCCAATGTGAACATTGTGATAAGAGTTTCAGTCGGTCATCTGACCTGAAGGCACACCAGCATGTCCACACTGGAGAAAAACCTTTCCAATGTGAACATTGTGATAAGAGTTTCAGTCGGTCATCTGACCTGAAGTCACACCAGCGTATCCACACTGGAGAAAAACCTTTCCAATGTGAACATTGTGATAAGAGTTTCAGTCGGTCATCTGACCTGAAGTCACACCAGCGTATCCACACTGGAGAAAAACCTTTCCAATGTGAACATTGTGATAAGAGTTTCAGTCGGTCATCTGACCTGAAGTCACACCAGCGTATCCACACTGGAGAAAAACCTTTCCAATGTGAACATTGTGATAAGAGTTTCAGTCGGTCATCTGACCTGAAGCAACACCAGTGTATCCACACTGGAGAAAAACCTTTCCACTGTAAACATTGTGACAAGAGTTTCAGTCAAATATCTAACCTGAGGACACACCAGCGTGTCCACACTAGACCTTTTCACTGTACACACTGTGACAAGAGTTTCAGTTGGTCATCTCACCTGAAGGCACACCAGCATGTCCACACTGGAGAAAAACCTTTCCAATGTGAACATTGTGACAAGAGTTTCAGGCGGTCATCTGACCTGAAGCAACACCAGCATATCCACACTGGAGAAAAACCTTTCCAATGTGAACATTGTGACAAGAGTTTCAGTACGTCATCTCACCTGAAGACACACCAGCGTATCCACACTGGAGTGAAACCTTTCCAATGTGAACATTGTGACAAGAGTTTCAGTCAAATATCTAACCTGAGGACACACCAGCGTATCCACACTGGAGAAAAACCTTTCCAATGTGAACATTGTGATAAGAGTTTCAGTCGGTCATCTGAACTGAAGTCACACCAGCGTATTCACACTGGAGAAAAACCTTTCCAATGTGAACATTGTGATAAGAGTTTCAGTCGGTCATCTGACCTGAAGCAACACCAGCATATCCACACTGGAGAAAAACCTTTCCAATGTGAACATTGTGACAAGAGTTTCAGTACGTCATCTCACCTGAAGACACACCAGCGTATCCACACTGGAGTGAAACCTTTCCAATGTGAACATTGTGACAAGAGTTTCAGTAGGTCATCTGACCTGAAGACGCACCAGCGTGTCCACACTGGAGAAAAACCTTTTCACTGTAAACATTGTGACAAGAGTTTCAGTTTGTCATATAACCTGAAGGCACACCAGCGTGTCCACACTAGAAAAAACCTTACCACTGTAAACATTGTGACAAGAGTTTCAGTGAGTCATCTAACCTGAAGACACACCAGCGTGTCCACACTAGAGAAAAACCTTACCACTGTAAACATTGTGACAAGAGTTTCAGTGAGTCATCTGGCCTGAAGAGACAGCATGTCTGTAGCTTATGCTTTGTGAAAACATATTTTGCTATTAGACCAATTACTGCAGAAGGAAATTTTAATTGATGAGAACATTAATATACAAGTAAAAACTCAAAAGAGAATCGGAATCAAAATATCAGGATGTTCTTATATACTGTATATATTTACCCCCCTAGATAAGCTGATTAACTTGATTTTATTTGTTTTCCCTTAACTACCTTAAGGGACAACATTGTTTTTTTTTCCCCTTAATGCATTGCCAAAAGATCGGATCGTGAAAAATCGGTATCGGCAGATACTCAAAAATGAAATGATCGGAATCGGATGGGGAGCAAAAAATCATTCGGGACATCCCTAGAAACAAACGTTTCCTACTTCTGCTGATGACAGTGAAATTAGACTCGCAGACATTAGTTGAGAATTAGATGAGAAAACGCCTTCTGAATATTGCGTGGCTTTTTGGAGTGCTATGTCCAAGAGTCCCCAAATTGCGCTTGGATGCTTCATTTGTATTTGTTCCTAGGCTATGTTTCCTATCTGCTATTAGAGCTCCGAAAATAACCAGTTCACGAGGTGTCGTGTTGCGAAGCCTTGTGTGTGAAAGTACAGAGTTAGAACCAACCGCGTCTCTTTGACGCATGCATTTGGCTAGATCCGATAGTTACATTTCAACCATAGGCGGCACGTTATGAAGGCTAGGGTATTATAGGCTATGCCTTCCCAAATGCTATGCGGGTTATTTTTAAATGATAGGCTATAATATACAGTAGGCTAAGTGTGTAGCATTATATAGACAGATTTTTTTGTTCACCAACATTTGAGACTGTATGCGCAGATGCCTGTTTCATGTAATCAATTCCCCAAATGTGTTATTTTTGACAGTTATCATCTTCATCCTCTATCTCTTGAAGTGTTGTTTTCTCCTCATCAGGTTATGTGTACATGGAGAGATACATCCACTGGGGAGAGAAGAGCATGGTTGATTAATAAAAAACATTAAATAAAACATTTTCTCACAATTTAGGAATTATACCAATTCCCTAATCGCCTTGTAATTTACTGCCTTGTTACAGCTGATCCCTGTTGGTTGGTTAGTGAGGGTGTCAACTGGGGCAAGTTTAAAAAAAAGAGAAACTCAAAAAGTAATGAAAATAAGTCTCTCTAAAATTCTCATTTTTTTTTTAAATAGTCGACAAAGACTAAAGCAATCTCTGTGATTTTAATTTTCTATTTTTTGGTTGTTTAAACACAATACAGTTTCCGCTAGTTGTTGTCCTTTTGTAAGCCTATTAACTCATTCGTAGTTTTCGCCCGTAAATCCCGCAGATTTCTCTATGTCTTTCACTGCTGGCTTCTCCTACCTGTTAACGCGGGCGCTCATCCAATTCCCATCGTGCGCGATCGGACATTGCTATGCATCGTGTGTTCGCGTATTCCATCAGCTTCTCAAATCCGTTGAAATTTTGAAAATTGATCAATCCGTTCTCCATCTGTAAGCCGCGGAGTTCACACAGTAAGCTAACGGGCCAAAATAGAGGACGGACCACCCGCTTCCGGTTTAGGGCTCAATGTTAAACTGGTCCGCTCAATAATGTGTCCGTGTAGAAACGATGATCACGGAACATTAGTTCCGGAATTTTAGTTCCGCTTCGATAAAAAATTTTTTTTTATTAATTGTTATTACATTTACGGGTTCTACGGGCATGGCAGAGAAGTGGGTACAAAGGGGTATTTTTTTGGCAGCATATGAGTTAATAAGGAGAATGTTTCGTCAATTGTACTATTTGTTATTTAATTTGTCATAACACACTTGGCAACTGTATTGCATGTGACAATAAACACCTTTAAGACCGGGATTTACACATATTTGAGTTACAAATGTTCGATATATTCAAAGATGTGCACACATTTTCATGATTTCCCAAAAATGGCAGATCTACAAGCTCACAGTGCGGCACTGAGTGCCGCACTGTGAGCTTGTACATCTGCTATTTTTGTAATAGTTAAAGCATAATATAACGGTTAAAGTGGTCAAAATCTAGAGTGCCATGTTTAGATGGGTTAACAGTAACACCTTTAAGACCTGCGTGTTCTTCTTACCTCGGACTCTCTCAGATCCATGTTTGTTCCATCGGACAGCTGTCTGAAGATTCCTGTTGAGGATAAAGAATTATAGAATTGTGTCAAAAGAAGCCAGATCTCCCTTTCCCCTTCATTCACCACCAACACACTACAGCAGGCAACTACATCATGTAATTTAGGCCTGATTTACACTGCCACATTTACACTGCCACATCAAAAGTGGAATCCGATTTGTTTAAAATAGTCTAAATGCAGACAGGTCACATGCAGGTCACATGAAGTCCGATTTTGAGAAACTACATCCAGAGGTGGTTTCAAATCCGGTTCAAATCGGATTTCAGGACATCTGTCTCAGTCTGAATGCAGTAACCAGATGCACCCAATAGAGTTAAAGTCACATCAAACTATCCAAACGTCACTTGCTGCAGATTTGAGAACCAAATTGGATTTGGGCTGGATTTGACTGCAGTGTATATCCGGCCTAAGTCTATTGAAGCAGGAGCTCTCTCTCCACACTGCACACATGAACATGAATAAACGTGCCCACATTGATCAGGAAGTGACAGAGCGTGACTCACTGCTCATGCAGTCCAGACGTAGGATGAGGCTGATGAAACACGCCAGGGTCATGTGACCAGAGGAGGCGCCGTAGCGCAGAGCCATCAGGTTGAGCATGCCGTCACTCACCATCACACCTGGACAACCAACATGCACAACTATTTGATGATCGTATCTCACATATTGTCGTTGTCGGGTGAAAACCTTGTATGTCCAAAACTGTTCGTTTTGCATTTATCATTTTAAAAATGATTCAAACTAGTGAAAACAGCCGATCTACAACCACACAACGCCTCGCGCCACAAGGCGTTGTGTGCTTGTAGATCGGCTGTTTTCACTACTTTTGTGTGACGGCCTTGTGTGATGAAGCAGGGCTTTACTTTGCGAAAGAACTGGAGATACGAGGTTTCCGCCCGACAACGACGATATACAAAACCAGTAAGACTCCCTAATCGGGAGATAAGCGACCGTAGGTGGCTTATCTCCACAAATAGGGCAAACATTTGTTTTTCCAAAATCTTCCTGATCCATGTTGATGACATGAGTGTAGACATGCTGTGTAGTGACTTTCGTGATTTTAGGGCAAAATCTGTAGGAGCAGTGTCCAAAAATGTGTTTTTAAAAATCGGCCTGAAGGTGGCGCTATATGGGACAGATTCATGTTGATGGGATGAGTGTAAACATACTGTGTAGCGATTTGCGTGATTTTAGGGCAAAAACTGTAGGAGCAGTGTCCAAAAATGTGTTTTAAAAATCGGCCTGAAGGTGGCGCTAGAAGAGGGCCATGTGAGAAGTGAGGGGTGGGGTCTCCGCGTTGCCTTGGCGGACGAATAGGTACCGGCCCCGGCTCTCCCGGACGCTCCTAGCCCGAGTTACGGCATTTTATGTGATCTGCAGTGGAGGGGGTCCTCCACTAGGGGCGCCACCACTTTTGCATCCGTTCTGGAGCACCAGGAGTGGGTGGTCCCCAGGAATTCCCCGTGAGCAGCCCCGTTGGGGTGGTCATTTTTGCACATTTGGTCATTTTTTACACCTAGGGGTCCCCCAGGGACCCCTCCGGGGGTCCTTGGAGGTTGTAGTTTGGCAGGTAAGGAGTGTGTGTGCAAAATTTGGCATGGATGGGGGCAACGGTTGTGGAGATATGAGCAGGGCAAAAGTGTGACGTGTGTGACGTGTGACGGAGAGACAGACAGACAGACAGCCGGTGGAGGTTTTGGTAGTAAAAGTTCCTATGATTGGCCGCTAGTTGCGCTGTTCTGGCACCAGAAGCAACATGTTCTCCATAGGATTCCATTCATTTCCCCCGAACTTTTACATTAGATTTTCTTACCTTAATAAACATTGTCATAAATACTTTATTCTTCCTGTCGCTAGTTTAAAGCCTTGTTTCAATCACCATGATGTGCGTTTTGTGAAAATATGGTCCACATTATGTTATATTTGATGTTAAAGCAGGGTATGCTGTAGGAGGGGCTTGTGGTCATAGGCTTGTGATGATTCTTCTTCATGTGCTTTATTTTCGGCAAGCTCAAGACAACGTCCCATGTATCCCTGCGGTTGCACCTGACCGTTGGCAGCTAATGGCATTTGAGATGGTACCATTTCTACCAATGAATGTTGATTTCTACAATGGTGGCGTCATCCATACAGCCAAAAAACCTTCATTTGCGCAGCATAGAAACCAATGGCTTTCCACTGTCCATATTTTTTAACAGTCTATGGTTGTCATAGGAAACTTTAGAACCCAAAGACGCCTTACCTGCAGCCATGATAGCGTTTCTCAGCTCACTCAGTAACAGTGTTCCTGTGTGAGAGACATCTGTCTTGAAGAAGATAGCCTGGTGAAGAGACAGAGTTTTAGTCAGGTTGGCATACTGTATGCCCGGTGGGCCCACTTTTTGAACCAGATAATTGATGGTTACGGTCAATTTTGGGCTAGGCGGCCACTAAGGGGGTCTTTATACCAGGACGATTGGAAACGCTGCCGGTCTCGTTTTGGGTTTATTACCCAAAAAACGTCGCGTTTACACCTGGTTGTTGGTTCGTTTTTCTGTGTTTATACGACAAGTTGACAACGCATGAATTCAAGCAAAATGTGTCATGTTCCCAGCCTACATAGGCCTATACTGTGTATTTACCCTTCAACTATAAAATATATATTGTTTTTAATGAGACATGCTTTGTAATTAGGCTATGCTCCCAAATCCATATTATTATCGTCTGTTCGCATATTCAATGAGTCCCGCAAAAGGAGGTTTTTAGCGAGGTGAAGTGAAACACCAACAAAAGTCACCTGGAAGATGAAGGTCGGAACATTTATAGCCTATGGAGCATATTTCTGGACATTATCTACGGGGATGGGCTATATAAAGTGAGTTCTGTCTTCTATCTGCAACACAGAAGTAGACCTATAACGCAACATGCTGCGAGGCAGCGTCGAACGGAGTAGCCTACAGAGGCACATATGGGTATGGTAGTCTACCATACCTTGATTACAAGGGAAAATAATAAAATGTAAGCCTACTTCTTAAAATAAATTCATCATGCCTGTTGCTAAGTATTGGCAACATGACTGTCTTGCATGCGTGCCTTACACGTGTAAGACCAGACAACAGTCATGCTGCCATACCTGAACTGACGCACTGGTGCACTGGGACGCGGCGCATGGGGGATGATGAGCCGTCGCAAAAAAAAACTAACTGACGCCATACACACTGACAGTCTGTTATGTGCAAAATAAACTAACGGAATAAATTGTTATGGCTTTAAGTAAATTGCCTACTTTCTCTCTCTCAGTCTTAAACAAATGTCAAGTTTAGGCTACTGAGTCTGATGTTGATTAGCAAATACATTTGTTTAATTTCGCTGTTTTAATATTTAAATGGTATGATGATGATGAAAGCAACATGCGTGCCTTAAGAGGAGGCTGGACGCACTGGAGAAAAAAAGCGAAATAGCCGATCTGCAAGCTCATAATGGACATGATTTATTTCAGTCTAACAGTGGACTGACACTGGACTGTTTATTCTGTCTGTCTGTCTGTCTGTCTGTCTGTCTGTCTGTCAGCAAGACTCAGCATATTACAATAACTCACTCATTACCTGAAGTCCGCTCGCTGCTTCTGTGATGTGATGCGGTGCCGGTGCATGAAGAATTAATCCAGTATTTTTTGGTGAGAAGTTGAAAAAGGGGAACGCAAAATAGTCATTAATCATTAGTTTGCTTAGAATTGAATACCAATCCATAGCCTAATGGTTTAATTTAACTTTGCGGAGAGGAGAGCTGTTGCAACTCCGTCAGGCCAGCGCAGGTGCGACTCATGCGTAATTATTGATCTGACCTTCTGCTGGCAGTTGTAATTGATTATTTTGTCTATAAACCAATAAATGTTTTATAGCCAATAGGCTATAGACATTTTTAAAAGGCTTTCATATACTCCTGACATTTTTCAAATGAGGTTTGGGCTAATAGATCACTATGTGTTCAGTTTAGGCTATTTTCTGGGTTTTAATTAGGCCTACAACAACACAAATAATAATAATAATACATTTTCGGTTAGTCTGACAGACTGCACTGTTATGCAGCAGGGGAGGGGGTGCTATGACATCATCGCACTCTCCCTCGCGGCCGATTTCCTATATTACACCGGTGCGAAAACGATGCAAAACCGCAGGAATGCACTTTCAGAGCCGAATTCCGAAAAGTATCGGTTAGGGTCATGAAACCGCGTCTCCGTGTGTCAAAAGGGCCGAATCAATAGTAAAAACTATCGTCTACAAAAAAATCGACCTCATGTAATGACCCCCTAAGTGGAGAGGGCCAATCCTTCAGTAGCAACGGCCCACAGAGCAAAGAGACATCACATGATTGGCCCACTAGCTTGTCTATCATCTGAATACCGGTCAAGTAGCCCAGAGTCTTTGTATTTAAAGATGCAGTGCCATGATTCTTTCCCCCCCAAAACATGATTATCAGGTATTATGATTATACTAGGAAGGAAGAAGAAAGTTTTTTTTCTCCAAAAAAGTGTACAGAAAGAGTTCAAATTAAGTTTTTATGTGGCCACACCCACCAGTTCACTAAGTATAGAGACACATGGGCGCCTACAAATATTGTGACAGCGGCCCCACTTCGGGTAAGGAAGAAACGGTGCACTGCAGCTGCCAATGCAATCCCAGTGAGAGGCATCGTGAAATATCATAATTTCAGTGGTTGACTACTGAGGCCATAGCGATTTTGTTTGTGTTCTTATAAAGTGTCCATGAGTTTAATTTTGCCTTTTTATGGTTTTGGACATACAAGGTTTCCACCCAACAACGACAAAATATAACTATACATTATAATGTAATTGGCCCACTGGCTTGTCACTTGTCTTGATCTGAAATGGCAAATCTTTGAGTAGCAGCAGCTCTATAGCGCGCAATGAGGGCCTCTCCAACTCTTTTTCCCGGGCTGAATCAGAGGCCCAGCACGTCCCTGGATCTTAACTCACATATACAAAATAAAAGTTATTACGGTTTACCCTAACCTTGACCCTTTCAATCTGGGATGCCTGTGTTGTCTGATCAGGGGTGTAGTTGTGAAGTCTGATTTAAAATGAAGCAACACAGAACTGAAAGTTCCTATGATTGGCCGCTAGTTGTGCTGTTCTGGCACCAGAAGCAACATGTTCTCCATAGGATTCCATTCATTTCCCCTGAACTTTTATATTAGATTTTCTTACCATAATAAACATTGTGAATGTATTGTTCCTGTCGCTAGTTTAAAGCCTTGTTTCAATCACCATGATATGCGTTTTGTGAAAATATGGTCCACATTATGTTATATTTGATGTTAAAGCAGGGTATGCTGTAGGAGGGGCTTGTGGTCATAGGCTTGTGATGATTCTTCTTCGTGTGCTTTATTTTCGGCAAGCTCAAGACAACGTCCCATGTATCCCTGCGGTTGCACCTGACCGTTGGCAGCTAATGGCATTTGAGATGGTACGATTTCTACCAATGAATGTTGATTTCTACAATGATGGCGTCATCCATACAGCCAAAAAACCTTCATTTGCGCAGCATAGAAACCAATGGCTTTCCACGGTCCATATTTTTTAACAGTCTATGGTTGTCATAGGAAACTTTAGAACCCAAAGACGCCTTACCTGCAGCCATGATAGCGTTTCTCAGCTCACTCAGTAACAGTGTTCCTGTGTGAGAGACATCTGTCTTGAAGAAGATAGCCTGGTGAAGAGACAGAGTTTTAGTCAGGTTGGCATACTGTATGCCCGGTGGGCCCACTTTTTGAACCAGATAATTGATGGTTACGGTCAATTTTGGGCTAGGCGGCCACTAAGTGGAGAGGGCCAATCCTTCAGTAGCAACGGCCCACAGAGCAAAGAGACATCACATGATTGGCCCACTAGCTTGTCTATCATCTGAATACCGGTCAAGTAGCCCAGAGTCTTTGTATTTAAAGATGCAGTGCCATGATTCTTTCCCCCCCAAAACATGATTATCAGGTATTATGATTATACTAGGAAGGAAGAAGAAAGTTTTTTTTCTCCAAAAAAGTGTACAGAAAGAGTTCAAATTAAGTTTTTATGTGGCCACACCCACCAGTTCACTAAGTATAGAGACACATGGGCGCCTACAAATATTGTGACAGCGGCCCCACTTCGGGTAAGGAAGAAACGGTGCACTGCAGCTGCCAATGCAATCCCAGTGAGAGGCATCGTGAAATATCATAATTTCAGTGGTTGACTACTGAGGCCATAGCGATTCTGTTTGTGTTCTTATAAAGTGTCCATGAGTTTAATTTTGCCTTTTTAAAGTGGCATATCTGTTATCTTGATACACTACCTACAATATACTTTAATATACTTCATCTGTGAGTCAAAAGTGCTAGCATTGGAAATCTCTAGTTTAGGTGGTCGCATGGTACACACGTCATGGAAGCATCCCTTGACGTTTTCAATACCCAGATACACTTGTATCTCATGTATAATTATTATTATTTTTGGAAAATGATCGCATCTCGCTTCTTCTACACGGGGTCTTGCAGGTTATTTTTGGATTAATACTAACCTGGAGAATCCACTCTCTAATTGAAAAAGTTGGGATCTTCAAAGTCGGCGCTCATAAACACACGGCAGTAAAGACAGTGATGTCACTGAAAAGCGAAAGGTTCTGTGTCTGCCGTCTCCCCTCTTCTATGTTAACATTATGGGTAACCCATTCAAGTGGCAAATTAAACGTGACACACATCATGTATCTAGCAAACACGAAGATATTTTGTCAGGGTCAGGCCACACATTTGAAAACATATTTTTATTTAAATCAATATAGTCTTCAGTTTGTGTAGGATAATTTTAATATTAGTCTAACCACAGCTGAATTGCAATGACTTTCTATGGACTGGCTTGCAGTTCACCGTTCTCACTTACCCGAAGTGGGGCCGCTGTTTCAATTGTGGGCGTGAATTTGTAGGCGCCTGTGTGTCTCTATGCCTGGTTGTCATGGTGGGTGGTGACCCAGCTGAAGTTAGCCACACCCACAGTGTTGGGTGAATGGGTGAATGGTAAAAGGGGAGGGGATGATTATATGATGTCATTTTATCTATGTTTTTGGATCGGCACTTTTGACCCACAAGGTGTCAGCCTCCAGGAAGAAACCCCAAATACAAAGGGAATAAATACTTGCTCATAACAACCACACCAGGGGGTCTAATGAAGTACTGTCAACCACCTAGACACATGAAAACCAGAAGAAGTACAAAACTATGGCACCGCCTCTTTAAAGAGTTCTGCTAATGCGGGGTCATAAACATGTAGTTCATGTGGTTCATGTAACTGGAAATGTCACTTTTCTCTCATAGACTCCAATGCATTCTGTAAACCTCTGGTTCGCGCTTTGTCACTATTCACCAATAGCTGTGTACCGGTATGGGGTGGCATAACTCAGGGGTAGAGAAACCGTTATTAGAGCACGAAGGGTTCCCGAAGGTAAGGGTTCCGAGTTAGAATCCGGGCTCCCCCTGAGTTAATGTCGAAGAGTCCTTGGGCGCAGAAACCACTAGAAGAAGCAGCGTCGCTTTGATTTGATTCCCCCCGTTTGTTTCCCCTATCCCTATTAAAATGCTCGAGTAGCCTAGTGTAGTCTTGCCAGTCGCTATGAGATGGACTAAAAGATACATATACCAAATGATTTTTTCAAAAGCAAAACTACTCCGCATCAAGGAGTTTATTGGGTAGGCCCTAAAAGTATGTCCTTGAGCGCAGGGGAATATTTTGGGTTAAAACTGAATCCGGTTTGATCTTTCCAGCAAATTGTAGTCCTTTGAGTACTACAACATGACGTGTTGTGGTATCCATTGGATACATTTTAATCACTATTACATACAGTATGAGGACAAAAAGCATCACTAAAGTACAAGGGAAGGGGGAGAAGTAAATGAATGGAGTATCAATGAGCATTGTGTGTACATTCAAATTCATTCAGGAAACATGAGCAGCTATTATTAGATGATTTTAGCACTCATAAATTCTATCATTTGAGTTTATTCTTTGGGATTAAAATGTAGGCTTGCTGCACTTGGAAGCGTGTGTTTATTTGGAAATGTGTGAATGTATTGCTACCGCTGTGGCTTTTAGTTAAAATAGCATATTTAATTCAATTATTAACTCATTTGCTGCCATTTTAACATTGCACTGTATGGCTTTACTGCCATTTTGTATAATGAATATTTTTTTTTATATTTAGATTTTTCCTAAATTCTGTGTTTGCACGACCATGTCATACATTACTGGAAATGGAAGAGGACAAGCTGTAGTTTCACGAAAAAAATATAATCTTGCATTTACGATGTACCATTCTATAGTTATAGCCATTTCAAAAACCTTGTTTTTTGATTTTCCGAGCTTGAAAATCAAATGAAAAGGAGTTATTTAAGTTTTTGTGAATGTTCTCTTTTCAAGGAAATAACTCACTTGATATCTGTCTTTATGGCTTCAGGCACTTATCAGATGAGTGTACTAGTGTAATAAGTGTAATTGTGTATAACTGGAATTGTGTAATAGTGCTGTAATAGGCCACATCTTGCCCTTAGGGCGTCTTACTTCACACAAAGAGAAATACGCTTTTTATATTGGACTGGCCCACGATGGTCTGCAGTACCTCCTCACACACACATGCACGCACACGCACACGCACACGCACACACACACACACACACACACACACACACACACACACACACACACACACTCACTAACTATACTGTAGGCTATACACATACATGTACATAATAGCAGATCTATATATATATATATAAATATATATTGCTAAGCAGGTGGGAATGGTACCCCCTCCAACTGTATTATGTTACCCATTTTCAAATGTTTTTATTTTATTTGTGACACTTGCTTTGGCGAGTACAAACCACTTGCGTTTTCTCATGTCAATAAAGCTCCACCGAATTGAATCTGTTGGGATCCGTTAGTGTGCAGTTGCAGTGGCGTCAGTTCAGAAAAAGGTAAGGTATGGCAACATGACATGTTGCCATACCTTAGCAACAGGCACAATGAAAAGTACATTTTATTATTTCCCCCTGTAGCCAAGGCATGGCAGCTGCATACCCCTGCCATACCCAATTGACGCCCCTGTACAGTTGCCATATGTAGTTGCTGATCAGGTCCGTTTCTATACCGGATGCGGAAACGTTTATGTATGTGATTGTGTAAATAACCGGATATTAGAACGGATCACAAGCATAGAGTTATTGATCACATCAAGAAGAACGCATTACAACATTACAATGCTGTGTGCGATACACATGCTGCAGCTGATCACACTCAGGGGGAGATGCAGGAGCGCCACGATGGATCGATATTCACTTTCTTTTCAGTCTGCACGTTGCGTGCAGGGAACGGGACACCGACACGGGAAGCACAGAAACTTTGGATGAAAACAAAGCAACTTACTTTCAATGAATCGTCGCGATTACTTACTCCACTGTTCCCGGTGGGATCCATCTGTTAGCGTGCAGACACGGAGAAGACAAGGCTAACGCTCGACGAGGATGTCTTATAAGTTTTACCGACGCGAATAGAGATGTTGTTTGTGGTCAAATCAGCCTCCGGACACGACATGGTTGCTTGACCAGGAGTCCAGGACACGGGGGGACATATACTCTGCCGCGAGCAGTGCCTTGTGATCGGGATGTAGTCGAGGGGACCCCCGCTGACATGAGGTGAGGTGCAGATGTGTTATCTATTTGTTGTGATGGTTTATTTTGGTTCAGGCAGTCATGAGGCAGAGATGCTTCCAACTCTCTCTAGTTGGCTGCAAATCTGGACAATAGTGTGGTGTGTGGGGTTATGAAGCTGTGGGTTGTGGAGGCCCATAGCAGATTATGGTTTTTGAAGTGAAAATGTCACGGGATTTTGTTTGATTTATGAAGAACGGTCTCATCGAGCTGAACTGTTTAGTTGTTGCTATAGGCTAGGCTGGCTAGCCTCCGCTTGGGGGGCTTCCTACATGGTGCCATTCAGATTGACTTCTGGCAACACTTCCATTGTAGGGCAAGGGCATTGGTGTTGGAATGGGGGTGTGTGTGAATGGATGCATGTTGGAGTGAGGGAAAAAAAAAAAAAAAAAAAAGAGCCTGGAAAAAAAAGACGCATTCTGTGTGCTGGAGGCTGCAGCGGTTGCCAGCACTGTTCCTTCTCTGTTGATTTTATTGAGATTTATACATTTATTACACTCTTGTTTTCAAACACACTCACTTTGGTGTGTGATATTTTGGTTTCCTTATAAGATAGAAGGCTAAAACTTTTTGAGGAGCTGTGGGAGAGTCTAATTTAGCATTACATAATTTAAAAGCACATTGGCGGGATTCACGGGCGTGGCAGGGACGTACAGCGGGATTTTTACGGGATTCACGGCCATCGCAGCAAATGAGTTAAGTTAGAATTTTGCGCAATGTATCCTGCTATATTAAAATTGGCTAACAGGAGGGTGGGCGACCACGTTCACATCACTAAGACTCAGACATGTAAACAAACCTGATATGCCCATATAGGCAGGACCACGGCCACATCACTATGACTGATTGATTTTTTTATTTAATACTTTTTAGCAGTTTGCATAGGAAAATACATGACAGTACAGTTCAGCATGCGCATCGGCAAGGAGTCTTCCTCGTGGTGGAAGACATGGTGGATGTGCGTATGCATTCCAAACATGGCATCACAACCTCACAGGCCTTATAGCGAGGTGGCTTGTGCTGTCGGCCTTGCAGCATGAGCCATTCAAGGCCCTGGAAAGATTTGGGCTGCAATGGCTTCTCTCGAGACGTTGTGTCAGCTAAAAGAATGTCCCCGTCGATGCATGAGGAATGCTGCTGCTCTCCACAGGACGGTGAAGCAGGGTTGCAGTCACTGTTATTCCCTTCAGAGCCTTGAAGATAAGTATGGACCTAACTGCCTTGGACGCCCTCATTGGGTTGTGCAACAAACCAACAGGCATTTGGGGGGGGGGGGGGGGGGGCATGCAAGCTAGTCCAGACAGGACGTACGTACGCATTCCATGTAGGGCATCGCTACCTCATCATGGCGAGTTGCCCCTTTATCTGAGATCTTTATTGGCGGAGAGCATTGACAGAGGGCTCTAAACTTAGCAAGATCTACTGCATGAATGTGGCATCCAGCACTCCATTCACGGAGTGAGGGCTGGGGCTCCATGCAGCAGGACAGGGCTGGATTCGCAAAATCCTGCAATAAACCAGACGTAAAGCTTATAGATGAGAGCGGACGGTCGGGAGGGGGATTTAACCTGTTATATATAACTATGGATTTAACCCGCACATGGCTCTATATACGACAATGTTTCATTGTCTGTATTTGAGGCGGATGCATTCACACCAACAGTGAACCGTATGCTGTAGCGAGTCGAAACCACCGTTTTTTGGGGGATTTGCATTTGTTTCTTTGATTCGTAAAAGAATATGGATGCGTCTTCACACATGCCCAAACGATGCTGCATTTCTGACAATACGCTACAGGATTAGTTTTAATCGAAAAATAAAATGTGCCCGTGTGAATGTGGCCTTAATGTCATTCACGAATAGCATTTCAAGATGATGGAAAATTGGCATTTTTTTCGCGGTTTTGAACGCGTTTTATTCGCGTTTCCGCGGTTTATTTTTTTGCTAAACAATCGGGAACGGCACACTACACTTTCCCTTTGCCTCTCTCCACATGCACCAGCCAGCAAGATAGTCTATATAGTTATAGTAGATGGAATTCTTGGTACCAACACTCCAACAGACAGACAACACCAGTATCATCTCATCATTCAGTTCCAAAAGCTTTTCAGTTAATCTACTTAATTTTACACCTGATGGAAAGAAATGTTTCAACCAGTGGACTTCAGTTTGTAGAATCAAATGATCATTAATGTCTAATGATATGCTTCTCAGCTGTCAATAGCTCCACGTAATGCTTATCTCAACTCCTAATAATCACATAAGAGTAGTGGATGAAAATATGCATGAATTTACATGTTTTTACTTTTGACAATGTTCTGATTCTGATGATTTTGTTAATATTTGAGATAGGCCTACATTTTACAGGAAAACCACCTTGTGACACCTGCCTTGTAATGTACTTTTTATGCTCTTTGTACCTACTTGAAGTATTTCTTCAAGTTTAACTAATTTCCATTGTGTTAGTGGTACATAGTAAGGATAACAGTCAGTGTCATCCCTTGTGTCCCCTTGATAGAACAAGTTGTTTGTCAGCTCCAGCACTTGGAAAATTACCAGTGACACTTCATTCAACTAGAGAATGATGTCATCTCTCAGCTTTCATTGCTCAAACTGTGTGGAAACAATTAGAGAGTTAAACAAAATCAGAACCAATCCAAAGTTTTCAAGGCGGGCCTTCCTACTGGGATGGTGACATGATTGGTTTCTAGAGCAGTGGGAGTGTCTTTGTGTTCTCGCCGGTGTTCTTTCAGCCTCCTTTCAGTAGGTGGACATGCTCTGATCGTCTGGCAACACCAGACTATACCCAGGTGGGTACAAATGAAACCTCTCTGATGGTCTGGCAACACCAGACTATACCCAGGTGGGTACAAATTGAGCGTGAGCCCCAGGGATGACACCTCGCTCGGAGGTGATGAAATAGTGGATCAACAGGTGCCATGTTGGAAAATAATTAAATAATAAATGTTCAAGGCCAATAACATGAGTCCCTGGAGCTTGTTTAAAATCATGCTAACATGAATTAACAATGAGGGGTGCTACTGTAGATACTTTGGGTCTGTTGTACAGTGTCCATAAT
The DNA here is from genome assembly GCF_963921795.1 of Nannobrachium achirus. NCBI lineage: Eukaryota > Metazoa > Chordata > Actinopteri > Myctophiformes > Myctophidae > Nannobrachium > Nannobrachium achirus. The sequence continues at coordinate 57,360,732 of NC_137827.1, read as the reverse complement.
ACAGAGACGGATGGTCAACAATACATCACATGATCACTTGATACAAAATACCCTAAATGTAGATATATCAAAATAAACATAAGGATCGTAATGACTCAAAGTATTAAAAAAAAGATCATACTTTTTTTATATTTAAATCTTTTGTGAACTCTCTCTTATTTGTGATGCCGTAAATCAATCAAACACTAAACCCACTCACATACATGAGGAAATGGGGGGGGGGGGGGGGGGAACCCCTCTCTACCACTCTGATGTGACACATTGATTACATGAACCAGACATAGCATGGCTGCCATGGCCTGGGACACTACACCACCTGAGATGTTGCTGTATGGAGACGTTTTAATTTTAGAAATCGCTTCATAATTGACTAAGCTATGATCAATCAAACTGTGGTGTCTTATTTGCTTCCTAGATAGCCGAGCATCGTCGCACTGTGCCGCGCCGTGCCGCGAATGCACAAAAACGAAATGGGTGGGCCTAAGCCTAGTCAGGCCCACCCGTGGCTATGCCGCTGACTCACTCATCTCCTAGGTCGTTTAGGGTTCATTTTCAGGCCTGTTGAGGACCGGACAAGATCAACTCTTGGGTGCTTAAGGCCGGCGCAGAGCAGCTTGCTGTCCCCTTCACATCTCGTCAAATTTCTTCCTGAGGACGGGGAGGGTGCCACAGCTGTGGAAGTCCTCCTGCATCGTCCCGGTGCCTAAGAAGACCCGTCCCTCTGCCCTCAGCGACTACAGATCATTTACATTGACCTCACAAGCAAGGAAAAAGTCCTGGGCCGGATGGTATCCCCCCAGAGGTCCCTAAAAACTGCGATCTCGACAACATCATACTGGAGATCTGCAACCAGGCTCTGATGGATAACATCAAGCCCGACATATGGTCCCTAGCTAACATCATCCCGGTTCCCAAATCTGGAGATCTGTCTAAGTCAGACAATTATCGTGGCATTTAGCCTGACCTGTGTCATAGCGAAGATGTACAACCACATGATACTAGACCGGATTAGGGACGCCATTGACCCACACCTGAGGGACAACCAAAATGGCTTCAGAGAGGGAAGGGCCACCGCAGGCCAGATCCTGGCCTTAAGGAGAATCATTGAGGAGGTGAAGAAGAACAACTTGACAGCAGTGCTGTGTTTCAGTGGCCCTCATTTATCAACGTGGTGCAGATCAAAATTTGGGCGTACACCGACATTTTGGGAAGTCTCGACATTTATCATTTCAACGTGACTTAGACGGGTAGGATGAAATCTCACGTCAGGTTCTGAGGTGGTGTAGGATTGATCTTACACCTCTTATTCCATTGTAGACATGCGGGGCAGCAATATGTCTAACTAATTTAGTTGACTTATGTATCCACTCCAAAATGTATATTCAACACACTAATAAATAATCCCAGTGAAAACATAACATTTTATAAAAGTTTATAGCCGGCTCTCACTATCATAGACATGCACGCCGATTTTATTTCCAAGTTACAATGACAAGCAATTACAATCTAGCGATATGGAAGCAATTTCTACTGCTAAGTGCTTTAACAGTAGTCTAAATCTTAAGATTGCAGATCTGGCTCAGAACAAGCACATATACGAACGCATGCCAGAGCAGTGATCTTATACATTTTCGTGGACCGTGAGCCTCCAATTTATAGTGATGTGAGTCCTTTTAAATATGGATAAATCCCGAAGGTCCAAACCTGGCTGTGCCCAGCCCAGCGCACGCACGCTGCCGATATTTGGGGGTCCACGGCCCACCGGTGAGAAGACCAGCCTGTGCAGGAACGGTACATGATTGCTAGTTTAAGCACTCAAACACGCATTGCGCTCGTCGCCGAAATTGGGTTAAATTAATATCCAAAACGTAACCGTGGGGTCTCTGCGTGAGTTCATGGCCATGGGATGCTTGTAACCAAATGAACGCGCTCTGTCTGTGCACGGCACGGCACGTATCCACGAGTTTCCTACGCCCCATAGTGCATTGCGCAAACGTCTGCACCGATGTTCCGCCGCCGATTTACAAGCTCACAACGGGTTGCATTTGCGACGCGACGTGAGCTTGTATGTCTGCTGTTAAACCCGGAAGTTTGGTCCTGAGAGTCTCCAGTAAACCCCCGGGGAAACTTGTGGATAGGCTATGGTTTAAACTAATATTCAAAAGTATTCATGGCGGTGACTGGTGTCATTCATGTCGGCTGCATAGCCTCGTCAAAGATTGTACCGTTGGTTAATCCCACATTCCCACTGTCAAAGTAGCCTAGTTGCGTGTGTGGGTGTGTGCATGCGTGTGTGCGTGGTCTGTGTGGGACATGGACATGGGAGTGAACTTGAAGAGTGCGGAGTAAACTCTGTTCTATTGGATTTTCTTTTGTTGTTTGGTCGTATTCTGGTTGTTCTTGTCATAAAATCGGGGCGTTCAAGAATAATTAAGGGTGTGTTATTTAAATTTCAGCCTGCGCACTTATCAACGCTGGGATCAAATGTACACCAGGTGTGTCTGTTTAGGACGTGTTTCTAAATACCACGCAAACGATGCCCTAAAAAAAAAATAGACTGTTTTTTTACACTCCATTGATAAATGAGGGCCACTGTCGTCAAAAAGGCATTTGATTCAATAGACAGAGGCATAATGCTGAAAATCCTCAAGGCTTACGGGGTCCCCCCGAATCTACTTCGGGCCATAGAGGCCATGTACAAGGGCACAAGAGCCAAGGTGGTCAACCCAGATGGCATCAGCGAGGAGTTCGAAATCCTAGCAGGGGTACAACAGGGAGACACTCTTGGCCCCTTCCTCTTTATCATAGCTCTGGACTACGCGCTCAGGAAAGCCATCAACGGGCAGGGGGGGTCCGCTCACTATCCCGACTATCCGCTGTTCCGACATGGTCGGCAGGTTAGTTACTTAGCGTCGGCAGGTTAGTTACTTAGCGTAAGGCAGGTTAGTTACTTAGCGTAAGGCAGGTTAGTTACTTAGCATAAGGCAGGTTAGTTACTTAGCGTCGGCAGGTTAGTTACTGAGGTAAGGTTTACTGAGGTTAGGTTTAGGGTTGGGGGTAGAGTTAGGGTTAGTTTTAGTGTCGGAATACCGGCCCGTCGGCACACTGCTGCGGACCCGGGCGGGAGCAGGAGCTTCACTTCACAATTACACCAAGGAAGTCTAGTAGAAACCCTGCTGTAGCTCTGGCAGACCTAGACTACGCAGATGACATCTGCCTGGTGTCTGACCGTGTGGAGCAAGTGCAGGAACTCCTGAACAGAGTGGAGGTGGAATGTGCTATGGTTGGCCTCAGACTGAATGCAAAGAAGACTGAGGTAATCACCTAAAACATCCACACGGACCATCCGCCGATTACAATATGGCAACGCTCTGCGAGAGGTCAATGACTTCAAATACTTGGGTTCCTGGATGAACTCCACAGAACAGGACCTTAAGGTCAGGAAGGCACTAGCGTGGAGGGCCCTGAACGGTATATGTCAAGAGTGTGGTGCTCGAATCTCCCCCAACACAAGCTGCCCCCAAGCTGAGCCTATTCCACGCCACTGTGGAGTCTGTCCTCCTGTATGGCTGCGAAAGCTGGACCCTGACACCCACCCTGCAGAAGTCCCTGGATGGGTGCTACACCACAATGCTACGAGCTGTTCTGAATGTGGACCAGAACATCCACATTACCAACAAGGACCTGTACAGGCAACTGCCGAGGCTCAGCAAGAAGGTAGCAGCTAGGAGGATGAAGCTGGCCGGACTGCCACAGACATCGGGAGCTCCCGGCCAGCAGGCTGGTCCTGTGGGAACCAACGCGCGGGCATCAATCACGAGGACGTTCCGCGTTAACGTATGTGGACATCCTGAAGAAGGATGCGGGAGCTGAAAGCTCTTCGGAGCTGGCCGGGTGTATGGGGAACCGAAACGATTGGAGACTCCGATGGAAGCTCGTCTGAGGACGACCGAGAGAGAGAGACATGTCATGAAGGTCTTTGAGCGGCTGGTACTGAACCACCTGAGACTGAAAGTTAGTGAACATCTGGACCCCTCTTCAGTTTGCTTCAGTAGGCTGACATCTGGGTCGACGACGCCATCACCTACATGTTCAACAAGGCCCTCACCCACCTCAAGGATCTGGGCTGCACAGTCAGAAATCCTGTTTTTTATTCTCCAGCACCTTATCCACACTATCCAGCTTCTTCTGCTTGTGGAGAAGCTCTCTCTGATTGGCGTGGAAAAGGACCTGGTTTGCCTGGATTACGGACTACCTCTCGGGCAGACCGCAGTACGTGAGGCTGCAGAACTGTAGATCTGATGTGCTGGTGAGCAATACGGGTGCCCCGCAGGGGACTGTGCTCTCTCCTTTCCTGTTCACTCTCTACACTTCTGATTTCTGCTTCAACTCCAAATCCTGTCATCTACAGAAGTTCTCAGATGATACCGTGGTGGTCAGCCAGATCTCTGGTGTCTCTGGTGTCTGAAAACACGGCTGAGCATGCTGGTGTGGTGAAGGACTTTGTGCAGTGGAGCGAGGCCAACCATCTCGGGCTATCTATCTATCTATCTATCTATCTATCTATCTATCTATCTATCTATCTATCTATCTATCTATCTATCTATCTATCTATCTATCTATCTATAAGAACCTCCGGCCCAAACTTTTCAAATCATCCTATAAAAAAAAAAAAAAAAAAGAAATACAATTTTCTTGGTATTATTCCAACAGATTTTGTCAAAACCTCATTCACATTGCATGCACATTCTTGCATTGGTCTGGTCACGCGTGTACAAGTCTGCGTCAATATGCCGATGGGTCAGTGTTCCGACCACCTAAACCTAACCTTAACCCTAACCTCAGTAAAACTAATGCTGGTGAATGCTAACCTGGTGAAACGTTAACCTGCCAACGCTGGTCAATGCTAACCTGGTGAAGGTTGACCACGTCGGACCAACGGCCCGTCGGAAATATGGGTGGACCCACCGTGTACACGCCGTCCCGTATCTTTTCTGAGAAGTGTCACATCTCTCACACGCACAGACATTGGTGCAAAACAACATCCAAGTTCACACCTCAACAACGTCTACAAACGATTTAGCGTCACGACAGGGCAATTTAACAAAAGGATGAGCCTGTATGCATATCAATACACCGTTGTCTGACCGGTTAACTCCTGTACATTAGGTGTTAAAGGACAACTTTGTTTTTTTTACAACAAGGGTTCATATTTTAGATAGTCATTAGAGAAAATAAAAGATGAGTGTTAAAATGTTTTAATTTACTCCTTGCTATCGTTTTTGTGATTTCAATTATTTTGTTTTGCATGCTTACCCGCAGGTTGGGGGCATGCATGCAAGAGGCTAATTCTGTATTTTTAGACACAAAAAGCCCATTCCCAAGATGCAGTGAGTGAGTGAGTGAATGTGACATTGGACATTGTACGCCAATATGAATTGCATTAAACTTATGGGTGCGTGTGTGTTGTGCTCCCGAACATCAGCGTGCATGGCGGACGGACATGACATCTTTAGCATGGGGAAGGTACATTGCAACCGCAACCAAAACTGATAGAGCCAGGACTGAATAACATGGTTCCTGTTTACAATGGAGCGCTATGGGGGTTGGAAACAGTGCAAAGAATGGAGTACAGAGCCACCGATCTGAATGAGGAAATGCACCCGGTTAGATCGACCGCTAAGCTTGATTGGAAATGTAGTGTTTTTGCTCACCTACCGCCATAACAGCCCCTATTTGGCACCTGTTAACCATGACAACCAGGTAAGACGTCTGGGGACATCTTAAGGATTTTATGGCACCCATTGTGTATAGGCCCCAGCCATTTGTGCCAGATTGCATTTTCCGCCATTTTGCATTTCTTTCAAAAAACAGTGTTCACTACTACGCTTACAGATTTGGTCCAAAACTCTCACACATCGGTACACATTATTTCTGGAGTGATCGTGATCAGATTTTCCAAGTATCCATATTCAAAGTGGCTATGCCTTCCAAAATATGCAGGCCCTGGGTAAGCCACCCGGCCTGGCAGAGACCTATTTTGATATCAATGGATTGCACGCTCTGCCTCTGCCACATATGGGTGTTGTGAATCATTACGTAGTGTCTATGTTGACACAGATGGATGGCACAGCACTGTCTATAAAACGTAGCAACAGGACAGAGGAGTGGTCAGACAGAGGAGGGCAGTCATGAGGGCTTCTCTAGACATACACCTGCTCTCATACCTGAACTTGACCTTGATATTGTTCTCTTCATTCTCTGCTTTGTCTTCCCCACCTTCCTCTTCTTGTGAGTTACAGGCACAGTTTCATCTCACCAGAATGCAAAAGGCTGGAGACATCGTTCTGGGTGGCGTGTTTCCCTTCTACTTCCAGCCTGTCTATCATGAGTCGTCTTTCACCTCCAAGCCGCGCTACCCCACTTGCCAAGGGTGAGTATCACACATCCCACAATAGCAAGCATGAGAGTAGATAGTACCATAACGTCGTTGTCGGGTGAAAACCTTGTATGTCCAAATCCGTTCTTTTTGCATTTATCATTTTAAAACCATTTAAACTAGTGAAAACAGCCGATCTACAAGCACACAACGCCTCGCACCGCAAGGCGTTGTGTGCTTGTAGATTGGCTGTTTTCACTACTTTTGTGCGACGGCCTTGTATGATGAAGCAGGGCTTTACTTTGCGAAAGAACGTACAAATTTGAAACCTGGAGATACGAGGTTTCCGCCCGACAATGACGATAAGCTTAGTCGATGTATTTTCTACCAATGTGATATTCTGTGTGTTAGGTTTCTCCTTTATGGGTTCATATGGTCCATGACCATGGCTTTTGCCATTACTGAAATCAACAGAAACCCCAGCCTTCTGCCCAACGTGACTCTGGGTTATAGTATCTATGATAGCTGTCACCCGTTTGGAGCCGTCCCTGCAGCGTTGACGCTGGTCAGTGGGACAGAGAAGGTGTTTCAACTGAATGAGAGCTGTGCTGGGTCCCCTCCGATGCTGGGAATTTTGGGTATACAGTCTGTTGAAATCTCTCGAACATTAGGTTTGTACAGAGTACCCATGGTAAGTTATCTACTATATTATTATTATTTTTATATTGTAACATTTGAGAGAGAGAGAGAGAGAGAGAGAGAGAGAGAGAGAGAGAGAGAGAGAGATAGAGAGAGACTAGGTGAATTGTTATTGCCACTGTGGGATTGCAGCACAACACAACAACGCTCTACTCTGCTCTGCCCACATCTGACCACGAATGATAAGAAAGTAATTAGCAAACGTATATGAGCCTTAAGGCCCTTTCCAAAATATTGTTTTCAATTGAAGTGGATGGCAGTGTCCACACCATAATGATAAAGCCGTCATAATTGATGGGAATGCCGACATATCGTTATCGGGCGCAGTGGGAAAGGACCTTTAGACTGATGCTAGGTTCATGCTTTACCTGGGATAGTTTATTGAGGCACTACACTCTCTCTCTGCATTGTATGTTGTGATTATGTACTTTGCTTATTGTACAGTAAGCAACACTTGAGAAGATCAATACGTTTATTATAGAACAGATGTGTTGTGTCTTTGGCAGATCAGCTATGTTGACACCTGCGACTGTCTGAGTGAGAGGAACGAGTTCCCGTCTTTCTTTAGAACAATCCCAAATGATGCCTTCCAGGTAAACTGCTACACACAAAACATGTTATCAAGTGTTTTATGACCCAGGTCCACACACTGGAGAAATACCTCTAGTGTCATCAATATTACACGATGTGGGTTACATTTACTTGAGAATGTTTTTGGAAATCAGTATTTGAGTAGTCTTTTCACTAGAAACCTTTGTACTTGTTTTTTTTTTTTTACTAGCCGGGGAGCCACAGGCCCAAAAGAATAGGGTTTTACCTGTGACGTCATGACACACTTTTTATTTTTGTTTTTTCAATTAATTTGGTCATTAAGGTACACAGAATGAGAGGCCTGCTCTGCCGGAAACTCTGCGAAAAAAAGTTATGGCCATTTGTATATTCACTCCATCGACTTCAATATACAGGAAAGAAACACACCAAAATATATATATATATATATATATATATATTAGTGCTGGCCAACGATTAACATTTTTAATCACGATTAATCGCATGATTTCTGTAGTTAATCGCGCGATTAATCGCAAAATCTTTTTTGCTCAAATTTCAATGAAGAAGTGAAAGAAAATGGTGTGTTGTGTTGTAGCTAAAATAAGGAAACTGTTAGCAGCATCCACAGGCTTTTATTTAGCAGAAAATGCACCATTTGCAGCAGTCAGAACCTATAACCAACAAAAAAGTAGGTCTCAGTGTCCCAGGGAGCAATAACATTTTGTCTGGTTTAGACAGTCAGAACCTAGGCTAGAACAAAAAAAAGACAGTAGTTTTCAGTGTCCCATTGGTCAATAACATTGGTCTAGACAGGTAGAACCAAGAAACAGTCGCTCAGTGTCCCAGCAGGCAATAACATTTTGTAGGACCCAAGAAACAGTCTCAGTGCCTCAGTGTCCCAGTGAGACTAAGGTGACGTTAAGCTTTCATAAAGACAACAAAAAATAACACTGTTTAGTTTACAGCAGGTGCTTTAGACTGTAGTCCCTGACTCCCTGTTTTATGTACTGCATTTTTCTTTAGCAAACCTTTTCTTAAAACTCACTGAATGCCAACCTTTATTTCAAATCTATCAAAATGGTGCCAGCATTTTGCATAATTTTACCTTTTTATGGGGGCCAAAATCATATTTTTTACTTAAATTACATATATAAATCTATGCTTCTATCGAAAGCCACACTACCCCTCTTACAAAGGAAAACATGTATATTTATATATATATATGTCCTATCATTAGATTTGGGCTTCAATAGAACATGTGTAAGATGTCTTGATCAACATCATATGTGAATACAGAGACTGGGCCTGTGTGTTATTTGGGGTGCAATGGCATGTGAAAACCACCGTGTGGTGATCTCCTACTATCTGATCAACTAAAAAAAGAAAGAAGAAGACGTCCATCTTTTTTTTGGTTTAGGCCTAGTTGTTTACATTTTGGCCAGGGCTTTTAGCTAGCATGCTACACACTTCAGATGCCTGGCGATCGCTATCAAGGGCTCGGATCGCCAAATGAATGGCACCGATCGAATCGTGTGAATTTTTCTGATTTTTTGAGTACCTATAGTTTTTCTGGGAAGCACGTAGTCGTGTATAAACGAACGTTTTAGATAACATTGTAACGGCCGGAACCAATGTTCGGCTATACCGATTTTCCGCCGGACTGTGTTACACTGGTGCTACAGTCAAATCTGCCGTATCGCTCATGTCACGGAGGCTAAGAGCTAACTTCTTGAGCGATTTTTTTGAAACTACAATTATGAAAAAATGCAAAACTTTTTGATTAATTAAAAATACGTAAAGTACGTTTATGGCACAGGGGGACAAAGACGTAAACTACGTTTATGGCGTTCAGTGAGTTAATGTACACCAAGCCAGTTGCTAAGGCATACAAGCTGATTAACATGTTCAGAAGATAAAGAAACACGCTTCTTTTGGACAATATGCCCAGCAAGGGAAAACAGCCTCTCACACGGCACTGCTGTTGCAGGTGTAGCCAGGTACTTTTTTGCAATGCGGGCCAGCCTGCTGTGTGAGCCTGCATGTTGTGACCACCACTGTAATGGACAGGCATCATCACCGATGGTGGGCTCTGCTTTGTATCGGCTCACACAGTTCTCAACCGAGTCGTCTTCCTCGTCGGACTCAGACGATGAAGCAACCAAGACCTTTTCTTTGGTGGGTCTGGTGTTTTTTCCACAGATTCCTGGGGAACACTCCTCTGGCCCTCTTCCTTCAGTAAGGTGATGAGTGAAGCCCACACCTCCCCTCTCTCTGCTTTGGGAAGACACTTGAGGTCCTTGAATCTTGGGTCGAGTGCAGTGGCAATCTTCAGATAGCTTGTGTTGGCATTCTCCTAGAGTAGAGTAGAGTAGAGTAGAGTAGAGTAGAGTAGAGTAGAGTAGAACAGGAGAGGAGAGGAGAGGAGAGGAGAGGAGAGGAGAGGAGAGGAGATTTTATTAGCAGTGCTCAACACCAAATGAATTTATTTAACACAAAAAGCCAATGTTTGTTTCCAATGTGGTCCATTATAAAACATCCAATAATTGTACTTCAGACTATAGCATATACTGTAGGTTTCTTCCTTTGTTAGATATGTGCCATATTGCAGGCTATGTACAAAATGTATGCTCACCTTGCGCTTCTCCAGGTCTGTTGTGAACGTGGTCTTGAATTTGACCACGTATGCAGGATCATCATCAGAGCTCTCCATCATCCGAGACACGTGGCAAAAAGCAGGCAGCACCACAGAACATGAAACATACTTCTGGCCACCCAGAAGTACAGTCACATATCTGCACAGAAAGAATACAATTCAAAATAATGTCATTTAAAACTGAGAGATGACCATTCAGTGTTTACAATATACACCATGATGTTTTCCCTACATTTATACACTTTCTTCCATACACTGTCACTCTCTCAGTCAGACACACACACACACACACACACACACACACACACACACACACACACACACACACACACACACACACACACACAATATCCCATGTTATGCTAGGTCAATTATAGCGTGGCAAAAAAAATACCCTATGTGTTTATTTTGGATCGATGGGCTACGGGAAAAGACGCATTTTCATCATGTCACGACGAAAATGCATACAAGACATAGGGTTTTTTTTTTGCCACACTTGGCACATTACAAGATATTTAGCTTTACAAACACACACACACACTGACAGTGTTGAGACGGGTCCGACTGCAGTAGGAGAAACCTAGTAGGAGGCGGGCCTTGGAGGAGGCGGGCATTGGAGGAGCTGTATTCAAAAGCGGGAGGCGGATTAGAAAGGTTCATAGTATCCAATAGAATCATGGCAATAATGTCACGTGCACTCTGCTCAACACAGAAACTAACATTCCCAAAAAATAAAACGTTTTTAATAATGAAAAGTCACTTTTAATAATAAATAAATGTATTGGCATTGCATTCATTCTTATTGCCGAAAATGACTCTTCAATATTCAACACTGGAAAATAACTTTACAAAAAAAGAAAACGTTTATTAATAATGAAAAATAACGTAATAATAAATATTAGCGGCGATACCCCCCCGGTGGTCCGCGAGAGACCCCAGTGTGAGTCAGCCGTCCTGCAGGGGTTTCTCGCCACCGACCACGGGGTGACCGCAGCGGAGGTCTGTGAGTGGTGGTCTCCCGGTGCGGTAGCCGTGAGTCAGCCGCCCTGATCGTGGTCGGCGGCGACTGGCGAGAGACCCCCGCAGGGCGGCTGACTCACGGCTACCGTGCGGGGATCCGTCGACCCTCCACCGGGAGACCCGATGGTCACCTCGCCTCGCCGATGACCGTCACCTCGCCTCGCCGTTGACGGTCAACGGCTCAACGGCTCTGCCGGGGCTATATCGGCGGGTGCCTCGCTGCTGACCACCGGGGTGTCTCTCACCTCTGATTTATTATTAAAAGAAACTTACTATATTATTAATATAGAAACTATTTACTGTATTATTATTACCCCTATATTAAAATAAACTATTTACTATATTATTAATATAGTAAATAGTTTATTTTAATAATATTCTTAAAGAAACGTGTTATTTTCCTGTGTTCAATAAGAATTAATAATCCATGTCGTTGTAGTATTCTAAAAACGACTGGGCACCGGTGGCTGTGTCCTCCATGATTCTATTGGATACTATGAACCTTTCTAATCCGCCTCCAGCTCCTCCAATGCCCGCCTCCTCCAAGGCCCGCCTCCTACTGGGTTTCTGAGTACTGCAGTCGGACTCTATTGACAGTGTTGCAGTGGGTCGCGCGCCCCGACGACCCAAACCTTTTTCTGGGCCGGGGTCTTGCACCCCCCGAAATTCACACCTCGACAACTGTTTAACAAAGAAACTAGCTATCTATTTGCATATCAATAGACGTATAGGTGTCGAGCAACGTCCACGACCCCCCAAACATTGAATCACCACTGCACACACACACACACACACACACACACACACACACACACACGCTATCCATAACAAGGAATATAAAACCTAAAATATACCTGCAGGGCTCAAGTAGTGATTCCAACCTCAGCAACTTGTCCATTTCAAGCTGGTGTTGGCATGGAAACTTTGGTCTTCTGCATGGACAGCACATCTCTCAGTGGCTGTTCGTTTTTGCGGACACTTTTAACACATTGACCGCCATTTTAACATTCACTGTAGGCTCCCCTGCCATTTTGTTTAAGCATTTTCTTCATATTTAGACATTTTTCCTAAATTCCCTGTTTGCACGAAAATGTCATACAGTGCATGGAATAAAAGAGGACATCCTCTAGTCTCTCCAAAAAATATTTTTTTGTATGTACGATGTAGCAATCTAGAGTTTTGGCCATTTCAAACCCCTTGTTTTTTCAAAATCCAGGTGGAAATTCAAAATAATTGGAGTTATTGACCTTTTTGTGAATGATCTGTTTTCAAGTGGATAACTCACTTGAGATTTGTCTTTATGGCTTCAGGCATTATCAGATAAGTGTACTAATGTAATTATGTAATAGGATTTATTTTTAGAATTTTCTGTTTAGAAAAATGCAGAGAAAAATATTTTTATTGGCTATATCTGACCAAAAAACTCACATACTATATTGCAGTATTTCTGTGAGTATTTCTGTGAGCCCCCACTTGGGGGCGCTTTCTCTCTGTCTCTGTGTGTCTGCTGGTTGTCTTTTGCTCTGTACAGGTGCACACACACAAATAGACATAAAAGGGGGCATGAGTCTTTTTTCTAACATGTCCTAGAATGTGAAAATAGCAGATCTACAAGCTCTACAAGCTCAACACATCGCTCTGTGACACATTGAGAGCTTGTCATTCAATTTTATATGAGATACTTCAATGGTTTCCAGTGGAAATAAGCTTAGTCTTTTCATGGATCTCCTTTTAGTAGACCTTGTACCAGTGAACTGTACCGTCATGAAACTGTACCTTTTCCTATGCAAACTTCTAATAAAGTCTTCAATCAATCAATCAAAGTCGAGCTTGTAGATCTGCTATTTTCACATTCTAGGACATGCCCCTAAAAAAATCCTCTGCACTGCCCTGCTAAACAGCTCCTCTGCATCTTTGCTCGTTAGTAACGACACTAGTTGATCTCTTGCTTTTTGGGAGGAGCGTGGTGGGGGAGCGTGGGAGTTTTGGTGGTGGTCCGTGAGAAGTGTTGGCTGGAGACCAGGCAGGGTAATGAGAGGACGGACCCCCTTCCAGGGACCACTTCACTTGTCTCTGACTCAACTGGATCGCGTCGTGAACTTTATGTAATCGGGCAGTTTTATTGATTGATTTTGTAAGAGTTGATTATCGTGTTCCCACTGCTCTGCGGAGCGAAGCGTTGGGCCCGCGGACCCCCTATTAGTTCCGTTAGAAAGCCGACCAGGGACCCCCCTTTGCAAAGGACCGCCTGGCGCCAATGGCCTGCTTGGCTGCTTGTGGACCATTACAAAACAATATATTATAGCCTGGATATATGGATTATAACCTGTGGAGTTGATCTCTTGCTTTTTGGGAGGAGCGTGGTGGGGGAGCGTGGGAGTTTTGGTGGTGGTCCGTGAGAAGTGTTGGCTGGAGACCAGGCAGGGTAATGAGAGGACGGACCCCCTTCCAGGGACCACTTCACTTGTCTCTGACTCAACTGGATCGCGTCGTGAACTTTATGTAATCGGGCAGTTTTATTGATTGATTTTGTAAGAGTTGATTATCGTGTTCCCACTGCTCTGCGGAGCGAAGCGTTGGGCCCGCGGACCCCCTATTAGTTCCGTTAGAAAGCCGACCAGGGACCCCCCTTTGCAAAGGACCGCCTGGCGCCAATGGCCTGCTTGGCTGCTTGTGGACCATTACAAAACAATATATTATAGCCTGGATATATGGATTATAACCTGTGGATTCTAATCAACCATCATTCTCAGGTATGTTTTAGAAGCATTTATATGGCGAATTGGCGATAATTATTTTGTATCTAGAGAGAGAGAGAGAGAGAGAGAGAGAGAGAGAGAGAGAGAGAGAGAGAGAGAGAGATCTGAATCAGAGACTCTGATAGCACTGTGCTGATCAGGACAGGGGGACCACTGAAACAGACAGTGGTCCGTGGACCACCAGCCAGCTAAGAGATGTTCACACACACACACACACACACACACACACACACACACACACACACACACACACACACACACACACAGCTGTTCTCACACTTTTTTTTTCTTCTCTTTTTTTTTCCGCCAGCCTTGTGTGCGCAAAATGCGTCACTGTGCCAGTTCACTGTGGGTTATGGGGAGATTTATATGCATTTGTATTGCAATTTATACATTATTAGTCTTTTTTACAAACACACTTACTTTGAAGTGTGATATTTTAGGTTCCCTGTAAGATAAAAGGATAAAAATTTGGTACGAGCTGGGGGAGAGTGTAATTAAACATTACATTATATAAAAGCAAATTCTCGGGACTATCGGGCCTGGCGGGGAACGACATTGGGATTTTCTCGGGACTATCGGGGGAGGCGGTAAATGAGTTAATCATGTCCAGAGTTGAATTCCATCTGGTCGGGACATCTTGAATAAGCGACTCCTGTTTTTGCCCGTGCTCGAGTTGTTTTTGTTCAAGTTCTGCAGCGTTAGCTGGACTGTGTTTAAAGTGGCCAACAACTTTTCTGCATTTGGCGAGTGCATTGTCAAACGGGCTGTTTTGCAGAGACACCGTGATTGTACGCTGGAGACTGTGTGCACTGCAGGGAACATGGTCAAAGGGCAGCTGCCTCGCAGCAGCAATTATATTTCTGGCACTATCTGTGGTGAGTGAAGCAACTTTATTTCCAACGTTCCACTCCTCTGCAACACGCATGAATTGATCGGCGCATGCTTCAGCATAGTGTCGCTCTTCAGTTTTCATCACCGTCAGTGCATGGGACTGCAGCTCCCACTCACTGTCAATATGGTGGCCTGTAACACCAAGGAAATTGTGGTTAGCCAGCGATGTCCAGTGATCTCCGGTTAGAGACACGTCTGTTGCCTCTTCCAACTCGGTGGCTCGTATAGCCCTCTGCTCTTCATATACGTCTTGTATTCTTCTTGTGACTGTTTGTCTTGAGGGTAACTCGTATGTGTAGTCATTCGAGGCAATCCTAATAATATCCCTCAGGCCGTCATCTTCCACAATAAAAACTGGTCTGCAGCTTGTAGCCACCCACTTTGCTATGGCATTTGTTAGTTTGCGACTCCTTGCCTGATCGATAGGTCTCCCACAAGTTGCATCCAACGTCGTCTGCTTCAATGTTTGTTTTGGTGGTTTGCTGGCGGCGACATGTTTTGCTGATAGATGATACTTGAGGCTCGAAAGACTTCGATGGTAACTTAGTACTACCTGGCAGTGGCTACAGATAACTTTGGTTTTGTCTATTGTGCCGTCTGGGAGAGTTTTAAAAGTAAATTGTCCGTTTAGTATTTTATTTTATTTTCCTCCTGTTTGCTCCATGTTGGCTTCCTGCACAGTGAGCAGTAGACAGTGGCGCCTTTCTAAACCTCCCCCCAATCGCTGTTGCATGCTGGTTGAAAGACACATGTGTAAACAAATCACAAAGCAGTAGTCCTCAACACCCCGCCTGCCAATCGTTATGATTGGTTTGTTGTTTCAGAGCAGGAAGCAATACAACGGTTGCTTCAAATGGTCATTTTCAACAAAAAAAACAAAAAAAAAAAAACTTTTGTTTTTTTAGTTAATTGCGTTTAAGATTTTAACGCCGTTAATAGGCTAGTGTGTTAACTCGTTAATAACGCGTTATTTTGGCCACCATTAATATATAATATATATATATATATATATATATATATATATATATATATATGCTTTAAGTAGCATGTGAGGGGTCAAACTAGGGGTTCTTGATGATTCTGAATCCATTGCAAGCAATTGTTTTGCATGAAAAACATTCCTTGGGCTCGAAAACTGACCAAAATAACACAGGTTTGAGAGGCTGAAATCTAGTAGTCTAGCGGAAAGTTGACATGATAGTTCAGTTGGTGATGAAATTTGCATGAAATTTGGCACAGATGACCTTCATATGACCCTAATTGATAATCAACCTCTGGCCACGCAAAATTCCAAATTTTTTCAAGATGGCAGCCAGTCTTCAGAATGGCTGCAACTGGACCTACGTTTTGGACTGTATAACTTTGCTGGGGCTGTAAATCTTTGATTCTCAGCTCATTTTGATCTAGTTATAATGTTCTAGAGGTATTTCAATAAAAAAATCCAAAAATAGGTTCCAATATGGTGGCATATTTTCCAATATGGCAGCAGATACATTACAGAAATGTACATCTGCTCATGGTTAATCCACAGTTGGTGATACATGCATAAATGTGGCACAGATCACCTTTAGACTACCCTAATTGATAATCAACCTCTGGCCACACGTAATTCCTCCATTTTCGAGATGGTCACCAGTTTTTATAATGGCTGCATTGCAACTGGGCCTACACTTTGGACTAGATCACTTTGTTGGTGCTGTAAATCTTTGATTTCCCCCTCATTTTGATATAAGACAATATGTTCTGGAGGTATTTCTACCCAAAAAATACTTCTATACAAAATACCATTAGGTTCCAATATGGCGGCACATTTTCCAATATGGTTGCCAATAAATTGCAGAATGTATATTTTCTGCTTATGGTTAATCCATATGAGCTTGTGACACATATTTGTATAAATTACCATTCACAGAATCCCTTTATGGCACATTTTAAAGTGATTCTGTAGCTTTAGAATGACCTATAGGTTCAAATAGGTTGACATGTTTTTAAATATGGTCACCATACACAAACTTAGATCTTATAAAATGTAGCATTCATTTTGTTTTTTTATTGTATTAATTATTTATTTATTTATTTTAGCTTTTTTATCAGGCAAATCATTATAAACACATTCTCATTTATAATGGTGGCTGGGAAAGTGAAAGGCCTGTGTGCTAGCAACTGCAACCACAGAGGGGTGTGTAGATTAGTCCTGAAGTTTTTGCAGCGTCCAGAACATTCCTTTTTACATTGACATCGCGTCAGCTCCTGACATGATTTGGCCATTGCTGGAAGATCCATCCATTGTGGAAGCCAGGTTCTGTCCCTCTGGTGCTATCCCAAGTGAATTGGACTTGACAAAACAGGACTACATAAGAGTGACAGGCCCCATATATGTCCTGCTTGGAATGCCAGATCTCTTGCAGTGTTCTTTCAGAGCAGCATGTTGGTAGAATACATTCATATGATCGCTGCTTTCTTGCAAACAAGTCCAGTCGTGCCTCATTCACTTCCTTGTAGGAACTACTTCTATCGTACATGAGTACTACAAACTCCTCGATGATTTGCATGTCTTCATCAGTTACTGCAACAGGTGTTGAATCTAATTTGGTGAAGACCAGGGATATCTTCTCAAACACGTTCCATGTCTGCCATGCTGACCGTCCATGGAAGGACTGTGGTGGAAAAATCCATATAACAATCATTGTGGTATTAATTTATTAAATGTATATGCATAGAGCCTATTTAAACCCTCTGCAGGGTTGACATCATTCCCTGTTCCTCCCTGACAAACCCCTTACAAACAGCCGACTCACACAAATCTATTAACAATATGCCGACTGTGTGTGTGTGTGTGTAACTATAGAATAGAGACCATGTTAGGAGTGACCATCTGTTGTTACCTTTCTGTACATCTCCTGTCTATGTATAAATGTGTGTGGGACATGGGTGTTAGGGGGCTGATGGGGGAAGCTCTGAAGGGAGACGCAAGTCTCTCTCTCTCTCTCTTCTGGGATGAGATCTACAATAAAGTATGAAGTCTGATTCCTGACAATGCAGTCCTGCATCTTCCTGTTTTGTTTAACTTAATTATAGTACAGTTATAGTACATCAAAAACTTCCATTACAGTTGGTACCAGGAGTGGGGTGGATGCTTTGCTGATTATAGCAAACACTCCATTTAGAATTTTGGAAAATGGGAGCGAAACAGAGCAGGAAGAAGAAAGTGCAAAAACAACTGAACGACCTACAGAAGGCCATGGAACAGGCTGAGCTTCGTAAAGAAGTGACTCTAATGCGAAAACAACTTGACAGAGTGATGGGGAAATTAGCAGATCTACAAGCCAACACTTCTCCTGATGACTCCAACAATGTGAGGCAGAAAGAGCCAAACCGCTGCAAAGACACACAGTTGGCTGTTGCTACACCCAAGGAACACCCCGCAGACAACAGCAACGACCATGATGACATTGGTGGAGAACTAAAGGAGAGCCATGATGTTGTCAGGGGAGAAGAGAAGCCTGAGCCCGTCATGAACAATGAAAGACAGGGGGGAGCAGATGTCACGATGACACTCTGTCAAAGAGAATTATTCCCATTAATTCAATATCCAAACCCTCATCCCTGTCCAGGGGCTGGAGCACAGCAAGCGGACATAGATGCATACTCTCCAACAGTACATGTTCAGCGGAACTGGACACCTGATGAATTGAATGACATTGTGAACGACCTTCCAGACCACAGAGTCGACGTTGTGCGCTGGTGTGCGGCTGTCTTGGATTTGATCGCGATGTATACACCATCTGCAAGAGAACTGGAATCTATCTTTCGCAAAATCTTTGGATTGAGTTGGGTACGTCTCAGAGGTAACTTTGATGTGAATGGAGCAACAAATGACATTATCACTGGACAGTTGCAGAACCGAGATGGTCTTTTTGACAGGGTGAAAGCAGCATTCCCTGTGCGCATTGATTGGCCTCGAATTCACAACACAAAGCAGCTGTTGGATGAAACCTGTGACACATACAGGAATAGAATGGAGGAATGTTTTCAGAAGTACTGTGGTGTGGCCCAAGAGAACCCGGCTTACAATGACTTGTTAAAAACTGCATTGATCAATGGCTTGGTCCCGTCCATCCAAAACCGTGTTATGACTTCATGTATTGGCTGGGAAACCCTGCCCTTGACTGTGGTGTGGGGACATGCACAGCATGCTGAGAGGAATATGATCTCACAAGTGGACGTGAGGAAGAAGGCATTGGAGACAGCACAACTGATGTTCTATGAGAACTACCAGCAGCCACCACAGAGAGAACAACAGAGGAAAAAACAAAATCCACACTCACATAGGGCCATAAGGAGCCGTAAATGGAAACAAAGAAGAGAAGGAAACAGTGACTGTGCCTCAGATGACCACATGGAGACGGAGTGTCCTACCAAGGAGAGGGCATGGCTGCACCGGCAGCACCCAGACCAGGACCATGGACAATATGGGTCTGGGCCTGCTCCATGGAGTTGGGGGACAGTTGTTCAGCCAGTCACCTATCCACAGAGGAGTGGACAATATCTACCCCCCTCTGCAGTCTTCCCTGCATGGCCGGCACCCCCTGGGGCATGGAATGATAGCTATGGACCCCATGGCCCCTGGAGGGATGGACCTGCACCAGGCCCTGATCCACACTCTAAAGACCAGGCTCTATGGCAGTACGAACCAGGTGGTAATATTAACAGGCACCAAATCACAACATGCAGAGCGGGCTGAGTCATATCCTAAATTGTTTGATTTGCTTTGAATGTTATTCATTGTCATACTAAAAATAGGGTAATAGGGATAATATTAACTTATTTTAGATGGCGTTCTTAGAAGTCACAGTAAAATCCAATCCAACATTGAGAATTATGTTCTTCTAAGTAATGTAAGAAAAATATTGTTTAATGGTAGGTTAACAAATGCCTAAAATAGGACAAGAATTTCATAACATTTGAGTAAATATGTAATGGAATCTGTTTCCGCACACATAAACTAAGTATATCCAATATGAAAAGATTCATCTATCTATTATCCCCTACTTCTTCTCTCCCCAGAATAGCTGGCAGGGGGGATGGAAGGGGGGCAGGAGCAGAGGGGTCGCGTGTGTGTGTGAGTGAGACAGACAGACAGACAGACCATAATACTGAAACAGGAATACATTTGGGGTTTTACAAGTTAGTATGTATCAAAGTAAGTATTCAAAATGTAGAGTTTCAGGGTGCTCAATCAATAATGTGAAATTGGTAATTAATGATGGCCTTTTTACAAGGTTTGATGTCCAATATTAGGTAACACATTATAAGTGAAGTTAAAGCAGTCTCATGTCCATTTATTCTGCTCTTGTTAAATAGACGTAAAGTAAGTCTCGGATTAAAATGAAACACACTTGCACGTGAGGTCTAAATTCCATGTGGCAAGAAATTATATTTTTCCATGTAGTGAATTCCTGAGTGGTGAAAATTCCATGTTGTGATGATAATGCCATACTGATGAAAAATCCATTCAGTTGAATTCCACGTGATGTTACATAAAATAGTAATCCGGAGGCTAGAACTTGAGGGTTATCAAGCTAGTACAGAAATAATTTAGCAATTTATGGAGATAGTATTAATACTTATCAAACCTCTCACCATTGTTGAGTATTATAATTATGTTTTCAAAAGTTTGTTTGCAGCTTTCCAAATCATGGGTATGGCTGATGGTTTCTGCAGGATCATTAACCTATAACCATTATTATGTGAAAGTTACTCACAAACTAGGGGGGTAAGGGAACATTTTCTATGTCAGATATACATTTCTATTTAAGGGAATATTCTTATTTAGATTTTAAATTAATTTACGATTGAAGAATTATGTCAATAAGGGAACATTTTCTATGTCAGATATTCAGTTAATTTACGATTGAAAGACTATGTCAACAAGACTCTAGCTTAGTGTATGGGAGTCTAAAACAGAGACCCGTGACAGGTCAAGAGTTCTATTTTCCGAAGGATCAATAGTCTGCCTGAGGGGTACATTTGAGCAATATGACATTTCAATTCATTGAGAAATACTGTTTCATTGAGGAATACTATTTTTATTGTATTCAATTTAATTCTATGTTAACTAGCTGTAGGTAATAAAAGAAAGTTAAGAGGTTTGTAGTATGGAACTACACGACCAAAATAGTATTTAAAAGCAATGTGTGTAAATAATAATCTTATCTTATTCAAAATTGGCAGTCCTACAAGCTGCAGATCAGGTAATGCCTATAGCATTAAAAAGAAAAAGAAGAAGAATGACAGAACTGTCAACAGAGCATAGCATTATCAAAGGTATGCCAAAAGGTCCAGTGTTTAAAAGAAAATCTTAAGAGGGGAGTGTGGGGAAAGTAATTATTGATGCCTTTATCTTTTAACTATTCAGTATGTATAATTGTTGATACATGTTTGAGGCAATATGTGACTGGCAGCATGTGCGCAAATGCTGTTCAGTCACTGTCGTCACACATGTATTGAACAATACAAGTTTTGTTGTCAAGTTGTACATGTATCTAATTTATTTTTAAGTAAAATGTGCTGCCATTCTATGAATTTTCTCTATTTTAATAGGACATAAATATTTTGATTTTTATGCCCTAAGGGGTCGAATGTGGTGGAAAAATCCATATAACAATCATTGTGGTATTAATTTATTAAATGTATGCATAGAGCCTATTTAAACCCTCTGCAGGGTTGACATCATTCCCTGTTCCTCCCTGACAAACCCCTTACAAACAGCCGACTCACACAAATCTATTAACAATATGCCGACTGTGTGTGTGTGTGTGTGTGTAACTATAGAATAGAGACCATGTTAGGAGTGACCATCTGTTGTACACCTTTCTGTACATCTCCTGTCTATGTATAAATGTGTGTGGGACATGGGTGTTAGGGGGCTGATGGGGGAAGCTCTGAAGGGAGACGCAAGTCTCTCTCTCTCTCTCTTCTGGGATGAGATCTACAATAAAGTATGAAGTCTGATTCCTGACAATGCAGTCCTGCATCTTCCTGTTTTGTTTAACTTAATTATAGTACAGTTATAGTACATCAAAAACTTCCATTACAGGACAAAACTGTATCGCATTCGCTGAATGCATGAAAGAACCTGATGACTTTGATCCCATAGCAATTTCATGAATTGGGATCTAAGTGAAATAATAATTATAATGGTTACCTACCCCTCCCGCGAGGGAAATTCAGTATTTTCAGCCCAACCCAGCTGATTCGCTGCCCACAAGGAGCGTGTGAGCAATTAGGGGTTAAAGTCTTGTTCAGGGACACAGATCGACATTGCTGGCCTGGCCTGGAATCGAACCTGGGACAACCAGGGACTCTGGTTCCCCAGGCGGGCTCCCTAACCATTCAGCTATGGCTGAAACTGAACATTAGTATCTGAGCTTCAGATGATGGCAGCTGACACTCCATGACTGCATAAAGGAACATCCTGGTGTCAGCTTCCTTGTGAGTGCAACCTAGAAAATGTATTCACTAATAGCTAACATCGAACCCCATGCGACTAGTGTACTATAGTGTCAACCAGTGTGCCCTGGTAGTGCAGTGACACTACACAATATAAAAATCAATTAGGCTGGGCAGCGATTTTGAAAACTGGTGGCCATCTTGAAAATGTGGGTATTTTGCGTGGCCAGAGGTTGGTTATCAATTAGGGTAAGATAAAGGTGAGCTGTGCCAAATTTCATGGTTGTATCACCAACTGTGGATTAACTATGAGCAGATGTACATTTATGCAATTTATCGGCAGCCATATTGGAAAATATGCCGCCATATTGGAACCTAATATTATTTCTGAAATTGCCTGGTTGTAATACCTCAAAACATATTCTCTTATATCAACATGAGACGGAAATCAAATATTTACAGCACAAGCAAAGTGATATTGTCCAAAACCTACGTCCAGTTGCAGCAAACTGTCTGGCCATCTTGGCAAATGTTAACATTTTGCGTGGCCAGAGGTTGATTATCAATTAGGGTAGTATAAACGTGATCTGTGCCAGATTTAATGGTTGTATCACCAACTGTGGATTAACCATGAGCAGATGTACATTTATGCAATTTATAGGCAGCCATATTGGAAAAATATGCCGCCATATTGGAACCTAATATTATTTCTGAACTTGCCTGGTTGTAATACCTCCAGAACATTCTCTTATATCAAAATGAGAGGAAAATCAAAGATTTACAGCCCAAGCAAAGTGATATTGTCCAAAACGTAGGTCCAGTTGCAGCCATTTTTCAAACTGGCTGGCCATCTTCAAAATGTTGGAATTTTGCGTGGCCAGAGGTTGATTATCAATTAGGGTCATATGAAGGTAATTTGTGCCAAATGTCATGCTTCTATCACCAACTGAACTATCATGCATTGAAATCAGCATCTTTCCGCTAGACTATAGCCCAAGGCATGTTTTTCATGCAAAACAAACGCTTGCAATGGATTCAGAATCATCTAGAACCCCTAGTTTGACCCCTCACTCTTTTTTTGGTGTGTTTTTTCCAGTATAGTGAAGTCAATGGGAAACCTTTTTTCGCAGTGTTTCCGGCAGAGCAGGCCTCTCATTCTGTGTACCTTATTGACCAAACTAATAGGAAAAAGGGTTAGGGTTAGGGTTAGAAATTTGAAGTATGTTATGACATCACAGGTCTTCTCTCATTTTGGCACAGTGGCTCCCCGGCTTTGTTGGCTTCCTTCCGTTTCACAAGACAATGGAGTATGGACCAGGGATGAGTCTGTTGTTGGGTTACAGCTGCCTCTGTGTGTGTTGATGCCACTTGTTGTTGTCTGCACTCTCTACGATGGTTTAGTGATGAGTCATCACATTTCACAGTTGTGTGGGGGCCATTTTTAGCACAAGGAATGTTTTTGTGTGCAAAACAAATGCTTGAAATGGATTCAGAATTATGACAAACCCCTAGTTAGACCCCTCATATCCTACTTAAAAAAATACAGGACATTTTCAGGAAAAGAGCAATAAATATAAGAGTTGAAACGGTGCATCTGCACATGTACCATTTTACTTTGCCTGCCTTTTCTTCTGTTCCGTCTCCGTGTCTCCTCTCCCAGTCCACGCTGCTTAAACTGCCTGTGGGAAACAAGGGGACCGCCCAGTGCGCCCACCCAATTTCTAAAAGTTGGGTGGAGTGATAGCCCACAGTGGAGAGGTGATGTCGGAAAGTAAAAGTAGGGAGATGTGTCTGGGTTTGCAGTGAAGCACTCTTCACCGCGTTTTCGGACTAGAAAACTAAACTACACCGTGGTGAATTGCTCTTCACCTTCTCTGGAGTATGCATTAGCCTTTAGTTGTCCCCATTTTTTGGCACCTAAAATTAGTCTTTTGTTTTTGAGCTTCAAATTTTGTTCAAACTTCAACTAAAAAAAGAAAAGAAAATCCCAGTGAATTCTTATGGGAAATTAATTTTGTCTTAGGCTACCATTTGATACTTTTTTGAGCGACAAATTCCATTCAAACTTCAACTTGTTCAGCTTTACACAATTATGTCTGCTTGTAGTTTTCTCGTGTTTTTTTTTCTTTACCGAACAATTTTGTTTCTTTTTAAGTGTGCCTGCCATGCAACGCAATGGCAAAACACTTATTGTAATCCGCCATACTTAATTGTGGGCTCGCTGAAGGCGAGTCCACCTTGTTCTACCCCAGTTTATATTTATTCCAACCTTACTTCCAAGGGTCCGACCACTTTCTTCGTCCGCTTTCAACTCCCTCACACTTTGTGCTAGAAACTTCGTTCAAACTTCAACATGTTCAGCTTTCTACAGTGATGATTGCTCGTATTTTTCTTTTCGAAATATTTCATATTTTTTGAAATATTTAACTTTTAAACTTTTTCCTCCTTAAAATGGGAGTCTATGTAGAAAAGTGCCCACTTTTCTGGCGCACATTCTTTGTGCTCTTATAGCTCTTTCATACTTAACCTCATTCCAACTTTGAAATGTTTCATTGTTGTTTTAGAATTTTTTTTAAAAGTTTATACTGTTTGAAATATTTAACTTTATTCATAAATCCTTCATCCCATAGAGAATGAATGGGATCTGACTTTTACATTTTTACTTTTTCACTAAACTTTAAAGCCTCATTACTCTGGCATACATTTACGTAGGAACGCGATTCAAACTTGAAAAACGCTCACACGCTTTTGGACTTCTTCATGGTTCAAACGGTATTCGAAAACGTCATACGGTTCTTCCACAATCGCAGTCCAAAGGTAGAGTGGTTTGGGGTATTTTGGGGGTATTTTTGGCGGGAAAACCATTCCTAGAGTGTGGCTAGAGTGGAGGAGATTTTTTCTTGTTCCCAGATTGTCTGTGAATGTATTGTCCTCACTGCCAAAATATTCAACATTTATGCATGTTTTTTGGCACGTTTGTAGCCACGCTCGTCGTGTTTCCTACAGTGCGACTAAAATAAAACAGAGACTTAGAGAATATCATCTATGGCCCTCTGAGTGCCGGGTCGCGCCTCAGACGCCTCATTCACCTCCATTCATTTTTTTTCTGGTTCTCAGAATTTTTTTATTTTCCCCCAAACATTTCTAGCTTGCTCTCATGCACACATTATTGATCGTTTTAACATCAAAATCGCAACGTTCGTAGAGCAATATCTAAAGCCACTCACCGAGCAAAGACTATGTGTTTTCAACTTTTCGTGTTTCCGGTATAGCGATCAGTTCGTACACTTGCGCTCCCTATTCAAACCAATGTTTAATTACAGTGCTGAGTCAGTGGTCTCACATGATTTACAAGCTCACAATAAGTTGCACTGTGTAACTTTGTGAGCTTGTAGATCGGCTATTTATCTAGTTCTGAAAGTGCGGTCCAGGGAACACATGGACGCACGCACGCATGTATGCACACGCGCACGCGCGCACACACACACACACACACACACACACACACACACACACACACACACACACACACACACACACACACACACACACACACACACACAGTCACATCCACATGATTGGTAGATCTTTGTAGCTCTAAATCCATCACCTGTCACATCCACATGATTTGTAGATCTAATTCTAAAACCAGTCACATCCACATGATTTGTAGATCTAATTCTAAAACCAGTCCCATCCCCATGATTTTAGGATCTAATTCCATCGGCAGTTCCATACCATAATTTGTAGCTCTAAATCCATCACCTGTCACATCCACATGATTTGTAGATCTAATTCTAAAACCATTCCCATCCCCATGATTTGTAGATCTAATTCCATCAGCAGTTCCATACCATAATTTGTAGCTCTAAATCCATCACCTGTCTCATCCACATGATTTGTAGATCTAATTCTAAAACCAGTCACATCCACATGATTTGTAGATCTAATTCTAAAACCAGTCCCATACCCATGATTTGTAGATCTATTTCCATCGGCAGTTCCATACCATAATTTGTAGCTCTAAATCCATCACCTGTCTCATCCACATGATTTGCAGATCTAATTCTAAAACCAGTCACATCCACATGATTTGTAGATCTAATTCTAAAACCAGTCCCATCCCCATGATTTGTAGATCTAATTCCATCGGCAGTTCCATACCATAATTTGTAACTCTAAATCCATCACCTGTAGCGGAGCGGCTAACTGCTTTTTTTCACCAGAATCTTTCAGTTCATGATAAAAGCGTAACAATTGGCATGGACAGTCTCCATGGATCACTCGGACAAGAAAATTGTCCGAGGCAATTGAAATTTCAAGATGGCGGCCATTTTTCAAGATGGACACCACCGTAGTGAAGCAATTAAGTGATATAAGGGTTTATTTGATGATGCAAGCATGAACATTGGCATGAACAGTCTCTGTGGGTCACTTGACAATAAGCAACCCACAGCTACTTGACATTTCAAGATGGCGGCCATTTTTCAAGATGGCCACCACCTTAGGGAGCACTTAAGTGATAAAATGGTTTATTTGGTGATACAAGCATGAAAATTGCCATGAGCTGTCTCAAAGGCTCATTTGACAAGAAAATGCCCACAGCCACTTTAAATTTCAAGATGGCGGACATTTTTTAAGATTGCCACCACCTAAATGGAGCATTAGGCAATATAATTGTTTCATTCGTGACACAAGCATGCAAATTGTTATGATCAGTCTCTGACAAGAAATCACTTCCAGCCACTTGAAATTTCTATTTTCAAGATGGCGTCCCACTGGATCCTCAAAGGATCCATTTTCTCATAGAAATTTATGTATTTTTCATTAAGGAAAATTTGGTGTCATTTTATTTTAGATTACGCTAAAGAACCACTTTTAACACATGAATACACAACTGTGTTGATCATAGATAGATTAGAAAATAGTCAATATCTGCACTACCAGGGCACAAACCGGATGGTGTACAGATCACACAGGATTTAAATGTCATTGGATGAACGATCGGACCAAGTGTAGGGTTAAGGCATGAACTTAGTTGTATCCCATACATCAAAGTGCTTGGTAAAATGTGGTAAAAGGATAAACTACTGCATAAGACACAGAAGATACCAAATATATCCATGTTAAGAGGCCAAGAAGATTTGTGCTTTATCTGTGAAGATGAGAATGTAATATCCCCTATACAGGACGCAATGATAAGCTTTGCAAGGAGCTTCTTGTTGCTTAGATTCCTGGCACATTCATTAACCCTTCCATTAAGTTTCATTGTCATTGCGTCCTGTAAGGGGGACGTTGCACTGTCATCTTCACAGATAAAGCACAAAGCTTTTGAGGGCTGGGATCTTGGCCTCTTGACATGATATCTTTGGTATCTTCTGTGTCTTCAGCAGCAGTAGATGCTCTCTTTTGGGCCCTTTCCAGCTCTGTGTTGTTTACAGCTTGAATGATATGTTGCCCTGTGTCTTGTCAATGTGCTTTCTATACCATCACCTTCATCTAGTCGGGTTGGACTAAGTAAGATAGGCAGAGCATTGATCTTATTTATAGTGACTCATAGAATAGACTACATGACAACCAAAAATAGCCTGTTGTCCACCGGAGAGACGGGTGACAGCCGGAATGTAGACGACATCCAGGAGCAGGTTGGGTTAGCTCCCCAGCTTGTGTCTTCCATGAGGAAGAAGCCCAACAAACCCACTGTGAGGCCTTTAGGAGGGCCATTCAAGCCACAAGCGGAGCCTGCATGCATCACCACCATTTTTGTAAAACGAACTTGTGTGCTCCTTTAATTATACTGTTTAAATTGAGTAATTCTATAATCTAACTATTTCCGGGGGTGCAACTCCCCCGGTGGCGTTGTCTGGCAATAACTTAAATATACCACTATGCCACATTTGACGTGGGTCGGCAGGACTTACTAACAAGGCAGAAACGTGTATTTTTTTTTCTAGATCATTTGTTCTGTTAGTCCAGTGATCTAAAAGTTTTGTTCAAAAAAAAAAAAGTGAGAGGTTGTGGTTTGTGTATTAACTTGGCTTTTATTTATTTTGACGCAAAACAGCAGCTTGTCAGTGGCGGAGAGGGTCGCCCAAACTGTTTCCCTGGTCTCTGCTGTAGGACCTGGTTGTGAACTCAATCTGGTCGTAAGTCTTAAAGTTCTGTACCACTATGGAGGCTGAGCTGGTAGCTCAGCACAGGGCAGATTGTTCATTGAGACAGGAACAGAGAGATGCACAGCCAGGTAGTATTGTCTCTGAGGTGCAGGCAATGTTTAAAAGACAGCAGGAGCAGTTCAAATGGCTTACACAGATCGGCCATTTTACCCCAATGGCGTCCCCCTCCCCCATGTAGGATAGGTGAGTCTTTCCAGTTTTGTTCACCTCCAAAGGAGCTGAACAGCCAGAGTTTGACTGGCCCATCGGGTTTCAGTTGTTAGTCTGCGCACTTTAGTGTGCTTCCAGTAAGTTTCAGTTATGTTCTTCTCCAGAGGAGCTGAACAGGTTATTGTTTTAAGGTTTGATGGCTGGCTCTAAATGGGTTTAGTCGGTCCGTTGTGTTCACCTCCAGAGGAGCTGAATGCGCCATGTTTTAAAAGGTTCGATAGCTGGCTCTCAATGGGTTTAGTCTGGTCCGTTATGTTCACCTCCAGAGGAGCTGAATGTGTCATGTTTTAAAAAGGTTTGATGACTGGCCTGTGGGTTTCAGTTAGTCCGCGCACTGTTGGTGTGCTTTCAAAGTCAGTTTTGTTCACCTCCAGAGGAGCTGAGCAAGTCCATGTTAAAGGTTTACTGGCCCGTCGGGTTTCAGTTAGTCTGCGCACTTAATGTGCTTCCAATAAGTTGAGTCTTTTCACTTTGTTCTTCTCCAGAGGAGCTGAACAGGGGGTAGTTTTAAAATGTTTGATGGCTGGCTCGCAGTGGGCTTCAGTCTGGTCAGTTGTGTTCACCTCCAGAGGAGCTGAACACGTCAGTTTTAAAAAGGTTCGATGGCTGGCTCAGTGTGGGCTTCAGTCTAGTCAATTTTGTTCACCTCCAGAGGAGCTGAACAAGCCAGGCTTTTAAAAGGTTTAACTTAACAGCCTGTTCACTCATTAAGGAGCTGGACAGAGACTTTTTGCCCGTCTCTTCAGGAGCGGCGTAACTGTAATGGTGTTTCTTTGGTGTCCGGGGAGTCTAGATATCTCCAACAATGCTGGCCGTCGGGCTACAGCTTTTATATTATCGTGTTGCACTTAGTGAGCCTTACGACATGTTTGGTATTGCTAGGTGGGTCATCGTCGGGCCGACGACGCAATTGGGGGGGATGGATTGTAGCAGTATGGGCGTTGGTTCCCACAGCCCATTCTCCTCCCACTTGTTAGTGGCCTGATTGAGCACTGTATTTAGGCAGCATGGCTTGCAGCTGCGAGTTAGCTGTTTGTCTCCCTTGCTGGTGGTGGACACTGGAGGTGTCCCCCAGCTCACGCTGGCCTTCTGGCTTCAGCTACACTGGCGTCTTGCTCAATGAAGGTATGTTTCCCTTGTTTTGCTACTCTAGCCACTACTTGTTTGCGCAGTATTGTAAACTTGACCATGACCGCTTGTTTGTCATTTTTAGCTAACGCTACAAATGACTCCTTCTGGAGCTCCTACTCTGGCGTGCGGTGCTAAATCGCCATGCACACCAGGTAGGTTGGCGGTCTTTATTCTCCAGTATAGTGTATTCATTTGGTGCCCCCACCAACATGAATGTAAACGTGGCCTTTATTTATATTGCAGTTCACCTCTACCCGGTGTCTGCCGCTGTGGACAGTGACTCTGTGTGTGCTTCCCAAGCAAACGTGGTAGGTTAATTGTGCATCTCTCAGTCTCTGTCTATGAACTTAGTATGTAGTATAATTAACATGGCCGCTTGTTGCCTTGCCATTTCAGGGCCGGTGGCAACTGCTGTTTTGCACTCCTGGTTTTTCCACTCAGCCAACACACAACTCCCAAGATTCCTATTCATGAATTGCCAACAAGGAAGGCACCCCTATGGTTTCATATGGCTTTTTGTTATTATTGTATTTATGATTTATCTAGTAGGCTATTGAGCCCTAGCAGACTCCATTCCGTCGTTATATCCAGTACTTAAACAAGCTCCATTATAAATATATTTTCCACTGAGTCTTTGTAACCCTGTATCTCTATTGCAGGCCAGGTGCTGGGGTTCCTCGTATGGTACAGGTGACGGCCGCCCCGGTAGTGGTAATTCTCTTTTTGAGGTGCTATTGTGTTGTGTGTTTTGCTTTGAAGTGCCACTGCTGTGAGTGGGTCGCCCTGACCATCTTCCCCTTGCCCCAGCACTGGTCCCATAGATACCAGTTTTATTGTTGATTCACTATGGATAACACTGCTCCCATGAAATGTATTTGTTTTATTGTTAAACTATGATATGGAGATGATTTAAATTACCTGATGTAATAAAAAGCCTATTTTGTACTTTGGTAAAACACGTTTCTGCCTGACTTTGTAAAACGAACTTGTGTGCTCCTTTAATTATACTGTTTAAATTGAGTAATTCTATAATCTAACTATTTCCGGGGGTGCAACTCCCCCGGTGGCGTTGTCTGGCAATAACTTAAATATACCACTATGCCACACATGCGCCAGATTTTCCTCTCCCAGTCTCGGCCGAGTTGTTCCAGAGCGGTGGAGTGAATGGTCCTGTCTTTCTCTAATGGGACTGATGGTGGGTAGCCACCCGGGACGTAAGTCAGGACTTAATCAACCCCGGCTGGGTCAACCAAGTGAGGGGCATGATGTTGCGAGACCCGAAATCCTGATGAGCTTGGGCTACATCACTGAGGTGCATCCATGCAATGTTTTTTTTGTTATGAAATAATGGAACATTTCTTGCAATGGTATCATAACCAGTATGATCGTGCTCTCTGCTGAATTGTTTTTCCTCTGTGACCTGCTGACAAATGAAACATCTGTCCCAGTTAGTTTTAAACTCAACTGTTATGATGGCTTCTGTCATGTCTTAGGCAGAGGCCGAGGGTTTATCCTTGAACCACATTTTACCAAGCACTTTGATGTATGGGATACAACTAAGTTCATGCCTTAACCCTACACTTGGTCCAATCGTTCTTCCAATGCCATTTAAATACTGTTTAACCTTGGCTCGGCTCTCCCGTGCTGGCTGGCACAACCTGTCAATTCATGTGCAGCTATCTAACTGTTTTGGGGTAATTAGCATTTGGGATACTAACTTTCAATTAGCTGACATTGAACCCCATTCTTAGTTTAACAGCAGTGATATACCACCAGTGTGTCCTGGTAGTGCAGATAATCACTCTTTTCTAATCCATCTATGATCACCAAAGTTGTATTTTGATGTGTTAAAAGTTGTTATTTAACATAATCTAAAATGGAATGACACCAAATCGTCCTTAATGAAAAATACATACATTTATATGAGAAAATGTACCTTTTGAGGATCCAGGGGGCCATCTTGAAAATAGAAATTTCAAGTGGCTGGAAGTGATTTCTTGCCATAAAGACTGCTCATATCAATTTGCGTACTTGTGTCACTAAATAAAAAAATATATTGCTTAATGCTCCATTTAGGTGGTGGCAATCTTGAAAAATGGCCGCCATCTTAAAAAAAAAGTGGCTGTGGGTGGCTTATTGTCAAGTGACCCACAGAGACTGCTCATGCCAATTTTCATGCTTGTATCACCAAATATGCCATTACATTACTTAAATGCTGCACTAAGGTGTCGGCCATCTTGAAAAATGGCCGCCATATTGAAATTTCAATTGCCTCGGACAATTTTCTTGTCAAGTGACCCATGGAGACTGCTCATGCCAATTTTCACGCTTTTATCATAAAATGAAAGATCGTAGCACTTAACCGCTCCGCTACTGTCACATCCACATGATTTGTAGATCTAATTCTAAAACCAGTCCCATCCCCATGATGTGTAGATCTAACTCCATCGGCAGTTCCATACCATAATTTGTAGCTCTATCACCTGTCACATCCACATAATTTGTAGATCTAATTCTAAAACCAGTCACATCCACATGATTTGTAGATCTAATTCTAAAACCAGTCACATCCCCATGATTTGTAGATCTAACTGAGCCATTTGTCGTACATACTTGTGGGTGGAGTCATTTGACTAGTTTCAGAGTCCTTCAGCTTAATTGGCTTAACTTAGCCCCGCCCCCTCTTCTGATTGGCCGAAACTTTATTTGGGTTTATCTCGTCAACCGTTTGTCGTACAGACTTATTGGTGGAGTCATTTGACTTGTTTCAGAGTCCCTCAGCTTAATTGGTTTAACTTAGCCCTGCCCCCTCTTCTGATTGGCCAAAACTTTATCTGGGGTTATCTCGTCAACCGTTTGTCATACAGACGTGTGGGTGGAGTCATTTGAATGCTAATGCTAATGCTAAAAATGCTAATGCTAAAAATGCTAATGCTAATGCTAATTCTAATGCTAAAAATGTTAATGCTAAAAATGTGAATGCTAAAAATGTTAATGCTAATGCTAAAAATGCTAATGCTAAAAATGCTAACGCTAATTCTAATGCTAATGCTAAAAATGCTAATGCTAAAAATGTAAATGCTAATGCTAAAAATGTTAATGCTAAAAATGCTAATGCTAAAAATGCTAACGCTAATGCTAAAAATGCTAGTGCTAAAAAGTGTAATGCTACTGCTAAAAATGCTAATGCTAATGCTAAAATGCTAATGCTAAAATAGCTAATTCTAATAAATCTAATGCTAAAAATGCTAATGCTAATTCAAAAAATGCTAATGCTAAAAATGCTAATTCTAAAAATGTGACTAGGTCTGGTACTTTGTTCCTTATGTCTGCATTGGTCATTTTTCTTTTTTGTACAGATTATCCAAGTACATAATCTAAGCTTTCATATGATGTATCATTTGTTGGAATTGGAGCATATTTGAAGAAGTTATGGACATTTTAAACTTGTTGCACCATAAACCCCAAAGTGCTTAAAAAGCCATTTGAATGCCAGGAACATTTTTGACACCTCTAGGTCGCCAGAAGTGGGTGTGACAATGGGAGGGACAATAGGTACTTACCTACACCCCTAAATCACTCCCCCCAAGTCAAACCACACCCACAGTGGTAGCTGTCAACTTCAAATTTACTTTTATTTACTACAATTATTTAAAACTACTATTTAGTAGTAGACCTGTGGTAATATATTGTGCTATAGTGCTTGCAGCCATGTCAGAAATAGTGGCCAGTGTTCTTTTCTACCTCCTCCCCTCCTTATATGCTCAGCCTGTCATTTTCTTCTTTTTTTTGTTTTTATCTTTCACTAAAATAGTGTATTACAAAATTACCTACATTTTATAATTACCCACTGAGCACGCCGTCTAAAAGTGGTCTAATAGACGTATAGATTTGGAAATGTATTAGTGGTCTAAACTTAGACTAGACGACTAATAGACTTCTAATAGTCGTCTAAATGTAGACGGTCTACATTTTGTCAGCCGGTCCTTTGTTTTTAGACACGCTACCTACCCTGGTCACGTGGTATAGACACAACGAATACTAGTGGGGAAAATAATGCACCGGCTGACAAAATGAGCGATATAAACTCTTTATTTCAACACGCTGATTGGATTTTCTTCCTGAAAGGTAAACAGTTGAGAGAAGTGTATAGGACCTTTACTTTTTGGACAGAATGTTCACAAAGGGTAAGAAGCGTTCGTGAGCGGCGGGGTTTTATTTTTTACCACAGACGAGAGGCTGAGATGTGAGATACGCTGTCCATTACGAGAATATCTGTGTTTTTTCCCGCAGGACAGAGAAGGCAGCTTTTCTTTTCTTTTTCTTCTTCTTTTGGTTGTAGGCTACTGTGTTAAGCAGAAGCCTACTATGATTTGTAATGTAAACGCTGAGTAAGTGAGTTCAGAGTCTCTCAGCAGTTTATTTATTTAATGCTTAAAGCCACCGAAACAATTAATAAACCGTGAGGAGGAGGAGACGCTTGACGCTATGTCAGCAATGAGCCCTTACGAGGCAGGAACGGCTGCGCACCCTTTCGGCTATACATACAAAAAAAATACATCCTTCCAGAATACTGTCTTCAGCAAACCGTTAACATTAGCGAGATGAAGTTAGTTACAGCGTAGACTGTTTACAACCAGATAGCACGCTGTATGGGCGTGCTGAAATACGAGACAATGCATTCCTTAGACCAATCGCGCTCCCGTGAAATCGCTATGCAAATCTAAAGAGCTCCATTCTCCGCCTCCTAAAACAGCAGTAAAACTCTCCCAAAGCAAGGCAACTCTGCTACACTAATGTTGCCATTTAGCGACATTAACAAAGATATCTTATGGAATGAAAACCCACTCTTGTTTTCGCGTTTTCTGACTTTCAAAATTGCCGACATTTGGACGTTTCTACCAGCCTCGGACACAAATGATAATGCTAAACTTTTAAAATACTTTTACTTTCAATACTTTAACAATACTTTTACTCTTTGGTATTTTGAGGACTTTTACTCAAATAGGTTTTACTTCATAATGAGCACTTTTCAATTCTTAACTAGTACTTTTGATACTTTATTGATACTTTGTGTCCTTTGGTATTTTGAGTACTTTACTCAAATATACTTTTACTTAATAATTAGTACACTTCATTCAAAATGAGTACTTTTACTTTGTATACTTATTTTTACTCTTTTGTATTATGAGTACTTTTACTCTTTTGTAATTTGAGTACTTTCGTACTTTTACTTTCGATACTTTAACAATACTTGTACGCTTGTTATTTTGAGTACTTTTACTCAAATAGATTTCTAGTTCATAATGAGTCATTTTCAATTCTTAAAGAGTACTTTTGCTTTTGATACTCTAAGTACATTTCCATTTGAACTTGTCATACTATTTATACATAACTACTTTATACTATAGACACAGACTTGTGTACTTTACACCCTTGCGCTTAAATGCATTTTCTACTATTACTTCATAACAGTTTCGAGCGAGCCCACGCAGTTTCTGCAGGAACTGCTTTTCTAGTTAGTTAGTTAGTGTGGTTGCCCTAACAGGGCAACACACTATAGTTCTAGGGAAACTTTATTCCGGTAGATAAACTTTATTTTGACGCGTTTCACGGCTCACAGTTTTTGCGCCACACACTCGCGCCATAAGTCAAATCGACCGGCTTCATCGGGAATCGTGTGCTATCATTTTGCTAAGAGAAAGGTTGTATCGTTTAATTGATATTAATTTATTAGTGAATTAATTTTCCCCATTGACTTATAATGGGAATCCCAAAACTCACATTCAATTATTATTATTCTCGCAAACCATAGGGGCTACAGTTTCAAAACTTGGAGAGGAGATTTATAATGATAGTCCATACCGTTCGCCCGTAACAGGCTTCCAAAGTTAGCGGGAGGGGCCCGTTTTGCTAAAAATAGCCATAAATCACAAACAAAACATCCAGTCAACACCAAATTTTAACCACAAGTCGCGGGTGGTATACTCAACAAATCCCCAAAAGCATTTCCACTTCGACCCATAGGGGGCGCCACAACCGTGCAAAACGTAACCGTTTCTGAGGGGAAACGTAACCGTTTTTCAGGGGGAACGTCCTTCTCAAAACGAAACACAAAGGATCTCGGGAGCGACAGGACAATGTAATCGATTGACGAAACTTGTGGGAGGAGCCTATTTCTTAAAAACAAGACGCCGTATCCTTACATCACAAACTCAGGATCCGAACGGCACCTTTTAGAATAGGCCCCGACGGTATCCGTCCCGACGTCGTCTCCCTCGGGCCCCGGCATTTTCCTCGGGGTCCCGGCGGCAAATCCCCGCGACTCGCGCCGGGGCGGGTCGGGCAACCACACTCGCAATTTCCCAAATTGCAAATTTTCTAGTTAGTTAGTTCATAATGATCCCACAAATTTCGGCACGTAATGACTGCCGCACAATTTACGTCACCGCCGCAATATATACATCAAAACGTGCGGCTCGGCCGGGAATGGTGTGCTATTACTTTTCTTTCCGATCCGCGTTACCACGGCGACGTAATTCGCAAAAAACGACGCCCAAAAACCCCATTGACTTAGAATGGGGGAAATTTTGGCACGTAATAACTGACGCACGATTTACGCCACCCCCGCAATATATACATCAAAATGTGCGGCTCGGCCGGGAATGGTCTGCTATTACTTTTATTTCCGATCCGCGTTACCGGATGACTTGATTAAGAGTCCTTAACCTTAATTGGGGCCTATTTCGCCAAACAGGAAGTGCCCCTCACCAAACAGGAAGTGACCCTTGATCTTGTGAACCGTTTGTCGTACAGACGCGCAGGTTGCGTCAAATGACAAGATTAAGAGTCCTTAACCTTAATTGGGGCCTATTTCACCAAACAGGAAGTGCCCTCACCAAACAGGAAGTGACCCTTGATCTCGTGAACCGTTTGTCGTACAGACGCGCGGGTTGCGTCAAATGAAAAGATTAAGAGTCCTTAACCTTAATTGGGGCCTATTTCGCCAAACAGGAAGTGCCCCTCACCAAACAGGAAGTGACCCTTTATCTCGTGAACCGTTTGTCGTACAGACGCGTGGGTGGAGCCATATGACTTGATTACGAGTCCTTAACCTTAATTGTGGCCTATTTCGCCAAACAGGAAGTGCCCCTCTCCAAACAGGAAGTGACCGTTTATCTTGTGAACCGTTTGTCGTACAGACATGTGGGTGGTGTCATATGAAGAACAATAATGTTAAAGCTTATGCAAAAAATGCTAATGTTAAAAAATGTAACGCTAATGCTAACACCAACCGCTACAAAAGGTTGCACAGACTTAGCGAGCTGCAGGCACACTTAAAATTTCGTAGACATTTTCTTTTCTAGTTTTCAATCCAATACAATATTTGTTTTGCTATTTTACTTACCCTGAGCTGCTTGTAGAGACGTGGGTGGTCCTGGCTCGTCCATCGCTTTCCAACGAGCCAATCTACAAGTTCCGACGATTTATTCCATTGAAAATGGTTTAGAATAAAGTTTAGAGCCCCCCCAAAAAAACTTGGGCCGAAACCGCCCAATTCCGGATTCTTTAATAAAATTAATTAAATAATCGGAGGCCTCAAAGAAGCCCTGGTCTAAATTTTGATCCAGGCCGCCTACCGCGCTCTCTTTCCACCGGCCTGTAATCGGGTAACGCCGCCGCATCGCACCGCCTACTCCAATACATTATCACATCTTTAGAGACCTTTTTCTCTGAACTGTGTTCCTAGGGCAGCAAAAAAAAAAAAAAAAAAAGAAAACCCAAGGCAGTTCTGCCTGGGTACCCGGATGCTATAGCGAAGCCTTATGGAGAAATGTCTGGCACTTTAGCGGCCTCTTGTGGCCCCTGGCAGTTAACAAGTTAAGATATTGGAAAACATCATTTACCAGTGAATTCCTATGGAGAGAAAATAGAGTAAAGTGAGCAGTGCTCACAATACAAGTTGTTACTTTGTACTCATATACCTAAGGTACAGTAGCCTATAGGCTACAGTATTTTCAGCAAGCCCACGCAGTTTCTGCAGGAACTATATTTCTAGCTTGGGTAATTTGGGATGAGGCGGGACATGAGGCGGGACATACATTCAAACAAACAAAGCCATATGTGGGACATAATGTACTTACAAACCATAAAGATCAAGCCCTGATATTACTTAAGCCCGGACATTTTTTACGCGTTTTCCCAGAGTTTTTGGACCGGACAAAGCCAGATGTTGGAGCTATAGTTCCTGTTCGAGGAGCACCGCTAAAAAAAAGGTCTCCATACTTCTTCCACCACTGCTTATAACTCCATTCTTCATCCAATCAGGTGAGAGCTATGATCCAGATTATGAGACGGTTCGGTTGGACCTGGGTAGGATTGCTGTTTATGGATAGTGAAATTAACACCCAACTTGCCCAGTCCTTCCAGGCCGAGCCGGCCCAGTCTGGTGTGGGTTGTCTGGCCTATGTGGAGGTTCTGCCATATGACATAAGGAAGACTGACCCTGCTGAACTACAGAGGATTGTCACTGTGATGAAGAAATCCACAGCGCGAGTGGTCATTTCATTTGTAAACGCATACCACATGCTAAAGCTCATTGAAGAGGTTGGTGTCATGATTCATTTTTCATTTGGAATTATTTTTGTTCATTTTGGGACTAGCCTCAGGATCCAGGCATTTCATTCAAGAAAGAAAAGCCCAGTACCAGAATGTTTAAAAAATAGTAGATAAACAAGCTCACAACACATCGTGACACGTTGTCAGCTTGTAGATGTGTACAATAGGATTCAAGATGTAATGGAGTAGAATTAAAAGTATTGGAAAATGGAAATACTTAAGTAAAGTACAAATACCTCAAAATTGTACAGTTGTAAGTACAGTAAGTGTACTTAGTTACTTTACACCACTGGCATTCACAGATCTCTGCCATAACTAACTGTTATTTGTATGTGTATGTCTGTACATACACATACTGTACACACTTTCAATAACTTGACAAAATGAGTGGTATATCAACACATTTCACAGGTGGTAAAGCAGAATGTGACAGGTCTGCAATGGATAGCCTCGTGGTACTGGGTAAACTTTACCCCACTCCAGTCTCCTCGCTACATGCCATACCTGAGAGGCACCCTGGGTTTTGCCATCCGCCGTGGAGAGATACCAGGTCTCAAGGATTACATGTTAAAAGTACATCCTGACAATGACCCTGACTACATACATGAACATAGCATGGTACTGTTGTATTTAAGCTGCTATTTCAAGCTGACATCTGTTTTTTTTAACCACTTGAACCCTTTATAATAGATGACCTGATCATAGGACCTCTCCTGTTTTCGCTACACTATCTTGAGCATCTGATTACTACTTGGCACTACTATATCAATTAAATACCCACAAGGCAGCTGGTGTTTCCCCTAAACTGTATCTTATATGGCGGTGTTACCTACGATACATTATGTTGACTCCCTTATTCCCCCCCCTTTTTTGCCCCATGTAAAGCGTCTTTGGGTACTCAGAAAAGCGCTATATACATTTGAGATATTATTATTATTATTATTTGCACCTGTTTTC
>NC_137827.1:57314173-57321031 GCF_963921795.1 Nannobrachium achirus | reverse complement strand
ATAAGGTTAAGGACTCTTAAAGGAGCTATAGTCAACTTTTTCATTGTAGGGCCGGCACTTTGTTTACATCCTAGTCTATAGACTAGAATGTAAACAAAGTGTCGGTCTGACAATGGCAAAATAATTATTTTAGCATTATTTTACGCTTTTTGTATTCATTTTTGAATAGAAACACATATATGAAGCTTATTTTTTTATAAAATATTTTCGAAAGGTTATTTTTATTTTAGCATCCGTTTTTCAAGAAAAAGTTGACTATAGCTCCTTTAATCAAGTCATATGACACCATCCACGTGTCTGTACGGCAAACGGTTCACGAGATAAAGAGGCACTTCCTGTTTGGCGAAGGGCACTTCCTGTTACAGAGGGGGCGGGGCTTAATCAATTACAGCTCATCCCTATTGGCCGGAAAAAGACCAAAGTTGTGTGTGCATTTTAAAGTTTAAGTGACGTTGCTAGGCAAAAGTATGTCAGAGTAATGTGGGGCCAAAGTTTCTGGGTTTTTTTCAGAGTCCCCCATTCAAAGTCAATGGGGGGGTTTTGAGTGTAGTTTTTTACGAATTACGTTGCCATGGTAAGGCGGATCGGAAAGAAAAGTAATAGCACACCATTCCCGCCCGAGCCGCACATTTTGATGTATATATTGCGGGAGTGGCATAAATCTTGCGGCAGTTATTAGGTGCCGAAATTTCCCCCATTCTAAGTCAATGGGGTTTTTGGGCGTCGTTTTTTACGAATTACGTCGCTATGGTAACGCGGATAGGAAAGAAAAGTAATCGCAACCTATTCCCGGCCGAGCCGCACGTTTTGATGTATATATTGCGTTGGTGGCCTAAATTGTGCGGCAGTTATTACGTGCAGAAATTTGCAAGAACATGACCGACCGATCGACTTAAGTATGGCGGATTACAATAAGTGTTTTGCCATTGCATTGCATGGCAGGCACACTTAACACCTTGACGTCCGAAATAGAATGGTGGTTGGTAGATTAGCCGTGACATTTCTATTATTGTATTGTGATCTGAGACATAATATTATGTTTATAAACATGACCCCGCAGCCCCTCCATCTTGAACAGCGCCGCTGTTTTTTCTTTTTTTTTTTTTCCCAGGCCAGTAACTCACCATGATTTTCTCGATTTCCGTTGGGATAGAATGGGGGTTTTGGCCGATCGTCGATGTCCCCGTGCGTTTCGCGTGCGCGATCCTTTCACGTAAATGTCCCCGCAAATAGTCCATGTGTGACTGAAGAACAGAACTGAAAAGTTTCGCTAGCATAGCCCCAAGCATGGCTGCTGTAGGAGCTCGAGTGTGCAGACAGCAAACGGATGGCTGGGAGTAGCCTTGGAGAAGGAGAGGCGCTGACGTCACCTCTGCTTCATGCACGGTCTGCATGAGCTATCAGTGCACGAGTGGTGACTAGGGAAGGTTAGACGATCGCCGATTTTCGGATCAAAAGCTTTTATTCCGGTTTTAAAGACAAAGTCCGGGAATGTACGACGTGGCTGAGAGTCCCTGGGGGGATGTGCGATATAGTACGGTTTTAACATTAAGGGGCTCCCCTTGGCTTAGAAGGTGTTAATGACAATATCTAAAGTGTGCTCGCCTTACAGGCGAGCCCACAACTAGTCATATCAAGTCCTCCTCAAAACTTTCTACTCCTAAATACTTAGACAGAAAATGAAAACTAGAAAAGAAAATGTCTAAGACATTGTAAGTGTGCCTGCAGCTCGCTAAGTGTGTGCAACCTTGTATAGCAGTTGGTGTTAGCATTAGCATTTTGCATTAACATTAAAATCATTATTAGAATTTTTTACTTCAGCATTTTTATCATTAGCTTTAACATTAACATTTTTTTAGCATTAACATTATCATTGATTTTCTTTTTCCTCCTGGGATTTTTGCGTTACGCGCACACAACTTTTTTCACATGAACTTTGGACCAATACGGTCAAATTGATCAACCAGATTTTTTTTTAAGTGAAACATTTTTTTAATAATTC
The DNA here is from genome assembly GCF_963921795.1 of Nannobrachium achirus. NCBI lineage: Eukaryota > Metazoa > Chordata > Actinopteri > Myctophiformes > Myctophidae > Nannobrachium > Nannobrachium achirus. The sequence goes on along the minus strand of NC_137827.1, from coordinate 57,319,029 downwards.
ACTGTATATTGCAGTTTTATGCAAATTATTATTTTGCCTCTAAATCATACATACAAAGTCACACGTTCATGGCATTTGGCAAAGATGTAGAGGGCAGAGATTGCGTTAGACCGGGAATTGCCGGATTTGACCGATTTTTTATGGCCAAGACCGAAAAATAAAATTCCTCCCGGACATCCTGACCGATTGAAAAACCAATGGTCAATTATTATTATCGCTGTCTGCTCCTCGCTGCGCAGGCTGCCTGCCTCTCTCTCTCTCTCTCTCTCTCTCTCTCTCTCTCTCTCTCTCTCTCTCTCTCTCGCTCGTTCTCTCTCTCTCTCTCTCTCTCTCTCTCGCTCTTTCTCTCTCTCTCTCTCTCTCTCGCTCGCTCGCTCGCTCGCCCACGCGCTCCCCCGTTCTCTCTCTCTCTTTCTCTCTCTCGCTCGCTCATTTCAGTGTCAGTTTGCGATGCACGCACAGCATGTAAAGCCATGGGAATTAAGGAATGCACGCACGGTCAGCAATCAACCCATAAACAAACACTATACACTTGATTGAAGTTATGAGGAGAGGAGATGGAGTGGAGACAGTAGGAAGAACAAAGCCTTTTCAACTCTCCCAAAGTTGCATAACATGCGCATGGACGCACTGTCACCGCTCGATAGTGAGTATTGGATTAATTGCTGGCCAGATGAATCTATCAACCTTTTCATTATTCTGAAGTCAAGACATGGTATTGTATTGTTGGCATGAAACATGATGCAACAGAAAGATGTTGTTGTGAAAGCAGTGTGCGTGTGCCACATGCAGACAGCCTGCGCGAACAGCGCGATTAGTCCAATATAATTAATTCCCTTATGCAAGATTGAAGCGTTTTTTTCTTTTTAGCCTATCCTTTTTCATTCAATTCGTTTTCAGTCCCAACTATGCAGTAGGCCTAATACTTAACTGTTGCTATTGGCTGTTTGTGCACCTGCTTGTAATGTATGCATTAAAATGATTATGTCCGGTATATTCTTCAGATGTCCGGTAAATTTTAATCATGCCGGTCACGGTGACCGGCAGTTAAAAATCCTAGCGCAATCAATGGTAGAGGGTTAGTCAAAATATCACTGAAACCAATCTTATTCCAATTGGCCAAAGGGGGGGGGGGGGGGGGGGGGGGGGGGGGGGGGGGGGGGGGCGCTATACGAAGCGTTTGAAAATTCAAACTTCAAACGGGCATAAGTCATGACTCGTTTAGTTTGAAGACATGCAACTTGTTACACGCGTGCTTTGACTCAAGCGGAAGACATCTGTGTCGTTGTTAAGTAAGCTCCGCCCTTCGATTTTCCGCCATTTTGAGCAGTTTGTAAAACGCGTAAACCCGCTTTTATTCTGGAATTTTTGCGTCACATGCACAAAACCTTTTTTACGTGAACTTTGGACCAATATCTAAATATCTGTCAGATCGGATTTCTTTAAAATTGAAACATGCTTTTTTTAATAATTCAAAGAATATTGCAGTTTTATGCAAATTATTCTTCTGCCTCTTAATCATACATGCAAAGTAACATGTTCATGGCATTTGGCAAAGATGTAGAGTGTTAGTCCAAATATCACTAAAACCAAGCTTACCCCAATTGGCCAAAAAGGGGGCGCTATATCATTTTGAGCAGTTTGTGAAACGCTTAAACCCGTTTTTATTCTAGGATTCCTTTTTAGCAATTTGCATGAAACATTCTACACACAATCTAAGACCTTTATCTAACATGCCTATGAAGTGCACACACAAAAAAATTATAATAATAATAATAATAATAAATATAGCTGCAAGCAGCGATAAAGTAGCCAAAAACACCTCAAATCATGAACAAAGCCTGCGATGTGCATGAAATCTTGCAAACACATTCCCACTAGGTCAAGGAACAGATGCCACCCTTCTCACATTGGCCTGTTATAGCGCCACCAGCGGGTCAACTTTTGCATAACACATTTTTGGAACAAAATGCCTCAAATCATGCATGCAGCGTCCGATTGCGTCAGTAACGTCAAAGAGAGCACTGCTTGCGATCTTGACATTTTGTCCTTTTATAGCCATTGTTTTCTGGCTTGAAGCGAGCCCACAATTGTTTCGAAGGAACAATATATTCTAGTTTAAACTTTAAAATGCACACGCAACTTTGGTCTTTTTCCGGCCAATAGGGATGAGCTGTAATTGATTAAGCCCCGCCCCCTCTGTATTCCTATTGGCTGGGTTTTAAACAGCCCCTACTCCAGTTTACAGCATGGTACCATCTTGAAACTTGGTGTCTGGACTTAAACGGCCAATAGGGACTTATTATTTAAGCCCTGCCCCTCTTAGGCCCGCCCCTATCTTCCTATTGGCTTAGCTTTAAACAGCTATATCTCCAGTTTGCAGCATGGTACCGTCTCGAAACTCACTGTGTGTACTTACTTGGCAAAGAGGAATATCTGTAATTGCTTAAGCCCCGCCCCCTCTGCCTTCCTATTGGCTAGGCTTTAAACAGCCATGTCTCCACTTCCCAACACGTTACTGGTCTCAAACTCGGTGGATGGTCCCACAGTCCCAACGGCTAACCGCTAATGCTAATGCTAACGAATGCTAACAAATGATAATTCTAATGGTAACACATGCTAATGCTAACACATGCTAATGCTAACAAATGCTAATGCTAATGCTAACAAAAGCTAATGCTAACAAATGCTAATGCTAACTAATGCTAATGCTAACAAATGCTAATGCTAAAACTGCTAATGCTAACACATGCTAATGGTAAATGGTAAATGGTAAATGGTGCATTTATATAGCGCTTTTATCCAAAGCGCTTTACAGAGATTGTGCATTACATTCACCCATTCACGCACACATTCATACACCGGTGGCGGAGGAAACCATGCAAGGCACCAACCTGCTCACCGGGAGCAATGTGGGGTTCAGAGTCTTGCCCAAGGACCCTTCGACATTAACTCAGGGGGAGCCCGGATTCGAACTGGGAACCCTTCGTGCTCTAATAACGGTTTCTCTACCCCTGAGCTATGCCGCCCCACAATGCTAACAAATGCTAATGCTAACTAATGCTAATGCTAACACATGCTAATGCTCAAATTGATAATGCTAACAAATGCTAATGTTAACAAATGCTAATGCTAGAATATGCTAATGATAATGCTAACACATGCTAATGCTAACAAATGTTAATGCTACCACATCATAATGCTAATGCTAACAAATGCTAATACTAATGTTAACAAATGATAATGCCAACAAAGGCCTAATGTTTAAAATGCTAAAGGAAAAAAAACAATGATAATGCTGAAGCTAATGCTAATAAAAATGTTAATGCAAATGCTAACACCAACTGTTATACAAGGTTGCACACACTTAGCGATCTGCAGGCGCACAAAATAGCAGATAAACAAGCGCACAACACATCGTGATGTGACACGTTGTCAGCTTGTAGATGTGATAAATAGAGTAAAAGTACAATAGGATTCAAGATGTAATGGAGTAGAAGTAAAAGATTTGGAAAATGGAAATACGTAAGTAAAATACAACTACCTCAAAATTGTACTTAAAGGAGGACTTCACCACTTTTTAACCTATCTTCATATAATAGATCCTCACTAATGTTCATGATAAAATATCACAATTTCTTTCTACTCAGTTTGGGTCTCATAGGAGAGCTGTGGGCGGGTCAAATCCTTCCACCGGGGACATCATCAATGGGAAATGCAAGCTAATAGAAACTGCAGGCTTTCTATTCTTACTAAAAGTTGCAATGTTAAAGTGGAAGCCATTGATCTTGTGATAGTAAAAATAAAAATATTTTTTGTTCAAAAATATTGTTTAAAAAAAATCTGTCAAACGATGATGTCACCGGTGGAAGGATTTGACAGCTCTCCAAAGAGACCCAAACTGAGTAGAAAAAAATGGTGCTATTGTATTATGAACATTAGTATGTATGTATGTGTATGTCTGTACACACATACTGTACACACTTTCAATAAATTGACAAACTGAGTGGTATATCAACACATTTCACAGGTGGTAAAGCAAAATGTGACAGGTCTTCAATGGATAGCCTCGTGGTACTGGGTAAACTTTACCGTACTGCAGTCTCCTCGCTACATGCCATACCTGAGGGGCACCCTGGGTTTTGCCATCCGCCATGGAGAGATACCAGGTCTCAAGGATTACATTTTAAAAGAACATCCTGACAATGACCCTGACTACATAAATGAACATAGCATGGTACTGTAGTATTTAAGCTGCTATTTCAAGCTGACATCTGTTTGTTTTTTTTAACCACTTGAACCCTTTATAATAGATGACCTGATCGTAGGGCCTCTCCTGTTTTAGCTATAATCTTGAGCATCTCATCATTACTACTTGGCACTACTATATCAATTAAATACCCACAAGGCAACTGGTGTTTCCCCTAAACGGTATCTTACAAGGCGGCGTTACCCACAAAACATTATGTTGACTCCCTTATTTCCCCCCCTTTTTTTGCCCCATGTAAAGCGTCTTTGGGTACTCAGAAAAGCGCTATATAAATTTGAGATATTATTATTGTGGGCTCGCCTGGAAGGCGAGCACACGTATGTTATCTTCATTATTTATTTCTATACTATACTAGTCAGTATCCTCAAAACTTTGGCGCGATTCATCTCCTAAACGCTTACACCTTTCAACACCATTCAAATTTTTATGTGTTCAGCTTACTGAGGACAAGTGTGCGTGTATTTTTCATTTTGAAATGTTTTGTAGTATAATTATAAAAAAATAAAAATGTTTAACTTTAAGCACCCAATGCATTTTCAATGGGTTTAGACAGAGTGAGACATAGGAAAGGGACCCATGTTTATAT